>NW_026000142.1:7213928-7378928 GCF_001458135.2 Marmota marmota marmota
ATGGCAATTTGTAAATCAATGGATGTGTAACTGATGTGATTCTGCAATCTGTGTATGGGGTGAAGGTGGGAGTTCATAACCCACTTGAATCAAAGTGTCGAATATGATATGTCAAGAAATTTGTAATGTTTTGAACAACCCACAATAAAAAATTAAAAAAAAAAAGATTAAAAAAAAAAAGATTTCATACCAAAATGCTATATATATTATTTGTATTATGTTTTTAGGAGAGATAATGCTCCAAATGCATTACAACATACATAAATATTTATCAGATGTGTGCATATTGACATTTTTGCTGCAAGTATATTTAATACCACATATCAGGATGGATGAAGGTTTTCATGGCTTCTAAGGTATACCTTAAGATCTGACTTTTAGGAATGTAGTTAAATCACTTTTCAGCACAGAGTCTATAATTATGAGAAAGTCCAAGCTATTAAAATAAAATCGTGCCCCAAGTTGAAGATGTAAAAAAAAAATGACCACATGGGAAACAGTCTAAAATAATATATAATTAAATTGGTGACAGTCAAACTGTTTTATCTGTGTAATTACTGATAACATGATCCACAGATGAACAACAATGATTAAACAGAAATATCCCAAGGCCACTGTTTCATAGGGGATTAGTGTAACTGTACTGAGCACACAGGGGGATCAACTTTATGTTTAAATGGAGAGGAGGAAGAGACATCTTCTTCAAGGCCACTTGAAAGCCCACTTCCACCTCATCTTGAAAGCTGATTTGGCAGGGAGAAGGCAGTTGTCATGGAGATTGCAAGCATGACTTGGATAGAGTGGCAAAATTATAACATTTTACAAATACCATCAGAATTGAGAAAACATGATTAAGGAAAGTAGTAATTGCCAAAGAAATTAGTCAATAGAGATTCAATGCTGCAGACTTGACTCTGAGTAAATATCTAGTAAACACTAAAATATCCCACTGGATATCTCATCATAGATCAGGTTCAGCAGGATAGAAATGATGTAGGACAAATGGAAGAACTACATTGGAACTGTTCACTTAGTTAAGGATCTAATATCTTTTCCCAAGTCCCATGATGTTCAATGTTATCATGAACACATCTTTTTCTATCTATACCTATCCTTGGAATACAGTACTTCATTCCCGGTGCTTTGAATTGACAGTGGAAGAAGTCTTCTGTCTTTGGCCAATTTCAATTAATTTTGTATTTTTTTATTTAATAAGTATTCCAATTTTTTTTGTTAGAGTCACAGAATATTTTAAAAGTTTTTTTTTTCCCTAAAAATAAGATTGTTAAGTGACTTACTTAAGCTCTCTTGCATCTAATTAGCAGATCAGGGTAAAAGTGAGAATATATTAAAGTCATTCTGGAAGTTCACAGGTGATTCTATAAACAAATTATTATCTCAGTGGCTAACTATGCATAACAAGTTAAATGTGAGTGAACACTTATATGCAGCATTCCAAAAGAAACGCATTTTTAAAGTGATCTTGAATTTCACATTTTAATAAGTAATTATGATTTTCTACTTTATAATCTCAAAATAGGAAGGAAATTTATATTTTTCTTGGTATTTAAGACATAGTATCTTTTTTTGAGGTAGAAAATAAAATATTCATTTACTCTTAGAGACATTTCTCAAAGTATGTCTATAATAAATATTTTTCTTTTGTAGTTACTGTTCTAAGTGAATGGAATAATCTCCAATTTCTAATGCACATATGTTAACATGAAAAATACTATATCTAGATTCTCAATACCATGGAATATTTGAGGTTCACATCTCTAGACTTTGATGAAACAGGAACTCTATGATTCTTTTTTAAGGAAAACGTTTTTAGAAAACATTGTAAAGAAAGGTTTGAGATTCCAATAAATGTGTCACTGTGGTATCTTGATAGTTTGTAAATGTGAGATGGTTCCATTAGTTTGTCCCAATAGCAGAAGTTATTTTGGCAAGGCTGGAGGGTAGTGTACCTAGCTCCTAGCCATTTAACTCATTCTTTTTTGGTCATCTCTATCAAAAAGGTTGGAGTTCATTAACTAGTGCTTGAGAATACAATTACAACACATCTGTGATTCAAAACAGATGTATTAAAATAAAAGAATAGTGGACAAATATCGTTTAATGCTGCCTATGTTAAGGAAAAAAACTCAAGGAGTTCAGTATATACTTTGATCAAGGATGGCCACGATTCAAACTTTTTGCAACTCAATTATCAGTGCATTTTCGTTTTCTATTTTGCTTTAGAAAATAAGAGCATCCAGTTTTCTAGGACTATGTACATTTTCCTGTGTTCTGTTGTTGTGGTTTTATTTTTTGCTAATCTCAGCTTGATGGACAATAAACAGATGTTTGAGTTTTCACCAATTACTATTTTCCACCTCTCCTCTCTGCTACTTAATGATACTTAGGGCACATTACAAAGCTTGCCAGTTTGGTTGTTAAAAGTCTGTCTCGTGTAAAACTTTAATCTCAATTTGAATTCAAACATTATTTCCTCTTTAAATCCTTTCTGTACACAGACCATTGGGGACTATTGGGTCTACTGAGTGAAAAGGCTCTTGAAAAGCTCCAAGAGGTTTCTGGAACCATTTGTGCCTATTCTTTTAAGGATATGGGCCCCATCAGACTTCTTGGCTTTGGACAATTAGACGATACCACCAAGTGTCCTGTTAGATATAAGTGAAACATCATGTGGTGCTCCACTGTGTTCAGTTTAGAACACACTCCCGAAAAGCTTTAGTACCATACATATGCATTTTACTTCTACTCCCAAAGACAGCAAATATGAAAACTGAAGAAAAATTGCATTACCATGGCTGTTACATCTGGATGTTTCCACTAGCCTTCCATTTTGATCGTAGCATGCCATTGCTTGGTAACGATATCCTTGTCCACATTCCTTGATGTCTCCTTGTATTTTCATTCCCAGTAACACTTCCACTTTCCCTTCTGGTAAAATACAGTCTGACCAGTTCCCTACAGGCTGTGCATTGTATTTGTCACAAGGACAATACTGAGTCTCAATCAGGGGGTACAAATGGGAATTTTTACATTTTTCTTTCTTTTTACTTTTTCCTGTGGAAGAGAAACATTTGACAATTTAAGTTGGAAAATAGCATTATTAATTTAAAACATCCCTAAATTTTCTACTTTTCTAAACTTCCTTTCTCTGATTTAACAATACCCATTACTAGCCTATAAATAAACACTATTTTCTCACTCCAAAGTGCTTCCTATGCAGATTTTTGCTGGTGTTGTGTGCTTTGCATAGTAAAAAATTTTCTTATATTCTCATTTAAAAATGGCCCATTTTGTATAAGGGACTACTTACTGTGTTGAATTTTAAACTCTCCAAAATGAATAAAATCCTCTAAAATGAAAAAATTATTTCCACTGATGGGAGAATTTGAGGTGATTGCATAAACCTCACATATGCAGAAATATGAGCCGGAGACAGTCACTTCCTTGGTAACTGCAAATAGTGTAGTTACATAGGATTAAAATTCAGAAAAGATTTATGGGCTTTATGTCTCCATCTATGCATTGTATTTTTCAGAATTTCTGAATAGTAATCATTTTCACATAGGTGGTGATTAATGTAGGAAAATCAATAATATTAAAAATGAAGATATTTAATATTAGAATAAAATATTTGAAAAGTTTTGAATAAATTCCTTCTTAAAATTATATAAATTCCTCTTGAGTACAATTATATATATGCTTGAAAATATATCTAGTTAATTATTTTTGTTATATCACAAACTATTTTATTATATTATATAATATATTCTATTGTACATAATTAATTACCTACACCTATCTCTAACTTCTTTAAGTTTTCTTATGTTATTTTCAATGGAATCCATTTTACAGGTGGTTCTTTTAATAATTTAAACATTCTGAATGGTCTATTACCACCAATATTTTCTGTTGTCTTTTGCTACTGACAGTTTTTGCAATGTGTTAGTCTTCAGTTCAGTGTGAGGGTTCCTGTGTTGCTTGGTACATTACTGACTTTTGTCATTGTGACTCCCTTTTTAGATGAAGTTTCAGATACAGAATTAATGTCATATTTCTCCTTCTAGGAGATGATGGATAACCTGAACCTGTGACAGTGAGGCTCGGTTAAGAAAATGAAGAAGCAACCTTTCTTCCTTGCTCCAAGCACTTTGCAATTTCTAGGCAATTCACTGCAAGTGTATGTTTAAGCCAAAAAATAATCTATCATGTATTGCACAGTCAGTTTGAATAGGGAGTCAGGTTGCTTATTCTTTCTATTAAGATGACATAATGCTTCTATTACTGCCAACTTACATTAAAATACACACCCAAGTCCACTGACATATTTGGTGTAGGAACAGCAACAAGAGGCAGTTGCAGTTTTCAGATACATTGTCAAAACTCTCTTGGTCTGACTTCTATTGTGTTTTTCTACCTTGACAAGAGTTGGTTTAGGCATCCTAATTTTTCTTACCCACAATAGTACGCTTTCTGGTCCTAACTGCACCACAGTCTCCATTGCATGAAGAAAACTTGGACCAGCTGGTAAATTGACAGTCATCTTGGCAGGGGATCTGGCAAGCTTGTGTGAGGGCTGGCACAGGGCCTGCATACCGGAGGCAGTCATGGATGCCAGCCTGTCCTCCATCTTGCTTTCGACAAGTAATAGCTGAATGAAAAGCATAGTTCTAATTACTCTATAATTCAGAAATTCACATTTGCTCTGTCATAGGAATCCTCTTTTAATTCCCTATTAACAGTAGAAATCTGGTAACAGTGTTTCTAATAATCACAGTACACATAATATTGATTGTAGGTTTTTTAAAATAGCAAATATCCCTCTGGGTTTTTGTGGCACAGAAAAGCACATACCACACACACCCACACATATACACAGGAAAACACACACAGAGCATTTAGCAGCTTTTACTAGATTCTGTTAAAGATTTTAATTTCTGTCACATGTGGGGTATAAAGAAATTAATTTTTTAGGAGACTTATCATATATGCATTCTGATCACAGTTTATGTTGGACATAGGTATTCAAAAAGGTGCTGGGAGAAACCAGATTACCTCTAAATTATTTTATAACATTGAGCAATCTAGAATTTCTAAATAGAAAGGTCTTAGCAACAAATTGGTTGGTAGATTTGAGGTACGGAGGGAGTAGTTATGCAACTTGTCTTGAAACTCATAGAAAGCATGTTTTTGTTTTTATGTATACTGTAAATTTACTGGGAGGTTCTGTTTAGTTAATGGAAGAATTTAAAATAGAAACTAGAAATGAAAAAGGAAACTTTTAACGATCATACTTTATCATATCATTATCAGCATTTTCACAGTTATGTACGCTAAAATTATCAAATGATTTAAATTCATAAATTATTTATTCAAAGGTATTATTCTACTGAATTACTTAAAACAAGAAACAATTTTATTACTTACTGAACATGGATATAACATTAAGGTAATAAAGGTCATAAAGAAAAAGAGCAAGCAATGCTTTCAGTCCTCTTTCTCCTCTGTCATTTCTCACATTGGTTTTAAAAATAATTCATTCATTTACTGAGAAAGCAGATGAACCATTTAAACTTTGGTCTTAAATTTTTAATCTTCATTGAGTTACCTTAAATGGCCTAGTTTAGATGAATTAAATGGCTTTCTCAAGTTTATGGTCTAGGCTAAAGCTGGGCTGATTTATCCTTGCTCAGGACTTCATCATCATGAAATTAAGGGAAGAAGCCTACATTTTGATCCTAAATTACAGTTAGGGCTCAGAGGGCTCCAGCTTAGACAACATTGTCTTTATCTGTGAACTAAAACTTAACATCTGTTAGTGCAGGGCTGTGTAATGGGGTATGTAAAGGGACATAACTAACAATTATGTTCTCTGTGTATTAAGTAAAACTTAATACAATGATTGCAGGAAGAGTTACATAAAAGACCCTTCATTGTGCCAACATTAGTGAATACTATCCTATTTTTTAGATGTCATTTCATTTTTATACCCAAATTTGGTAGAGTCAATTAAGAACAGGAGTCTTTGAATTTTAAATACAGTAAAACTTGGTCAAGTGGAAACAGTGAGCTTTATGAAGGTTAGGTGACAAGGAAAAAACAGTAAGTATCACAAAGAGAATCTCACAAATTGGTACCTAATCCTTCTTACACTATGCCAAGCTTTGGGAAACAATGGCATCTAGGTATGGACTAAGAGAGCTCTGACTTGGATTTCAATAAGATAACATGATGGGGACTTGAACAGGAACTGATCATAAAGAGCATCCATCTAGTTGGAAGGATTGCTACCCTATGTAGTATATTAACCAAACGACGTGACTTTGCAGGTCTCTCTACACCTGTTACTTGGAAGAGGACTGACCACTTACACACTTTAAACTTGATAAATTCTCATGGTTCTTGGGGAAAGCTGGCCCAAGGATGCTCAAAAGGAAGGACTGACAAAGAGGAAGATATTAGACATTTTACTAGCCAGGATATGTGGAGCCTCCAGAAACGGTTAATTTAGAAAATGAGAGATTTTACCATATTCATATCTTAAGCTGTGAGGGTTACACTATTCATAACTAAAAGAAAATTAAACATGACAAAACTAAATTTGGATTATTTGAAATGAAGCTACTTATATCTACTTATCAATTTGGCTCCTTGAAACAGACCCTAACGTAAATCTTTTGAGAAATTAAATGAAATTTTCTTAGGTTCTCCATTAAGGATCTCACAATTATATTTCAGAATTGCTCCACTTATCATCATACTAAGTTACATACATACACACACACACACACAAAAAGAAAACAAAATAAAATAATACCACTACAAATACAATTATGGAAACATTTATTTTGCACAGAACCATTTAAATAAATAGTTTCTTTCCCCATATGCCTTAAATATTTCAGGTATTTGAAAAGAAAAATATGTGTAAAATTCCCATGCCTGTTCTTAGATACCCACTCAGCACTCCACTCTTCTTATCTCAGATTCTTGACAGTGTACTTTTGGAATGAATTACTCACACGATGTTATCCAAACAAGTAGCAACAGCACCATTTGCACAATATATTGAAAATTAATCATACATCTCCATTTGTTTGCATTCTAACTTAGAGGAAACACAACAATCCAAACACAGAAATAAAATCTGAAATGAACTTCCTGCTATTGGATAAGGAAAATATAAATGTTTGGAAAGGGAACCATCTGGTCTCTCAACTTTATAAATCTTAAAACCATTTTTTAAGACATTGAAAACAGGGTGGTTTTAATTGTGGAAAAGATGGATCATGCTAAGCACAGTTTCCAGAAAGCCATATACCAGAAAGCTATAGCTACCCACAAAATTGTATCTGCATTTGCAGGTGGAGTATGTATATCTCATGTATAAGTTCTCCTTTGAGCCTGGTTAGAAAGATGTGCCAAAGATCATGCTATACTATGGATAATGGACGTGAAAGCTTTTAGTAGGAGATCAGCAAATATCAATATAATCATTTTAAAGTAAAATTCTATATTTAACTCTATCTTCATTATATATGTATATTTCATTTAGAATTTTATTTCATTTATATAAGGCACAACAATTTTTACTTGTCAGGGGACAATTTGCACCCAGCAGATTAAAAACATGGGAGACATCAATGTGACTAACTTATGGGTTGCATATGAATCAAGGTAGGTAAGCTTTGTCCATCAATACTGAGGAAAGATTACCAAGAAATAAGAAAGGCAGTTTCTTCAGCAAGTAAGTGCTACAAAAAAGAGAGCTCAAAATGCTATTAGATTAAAAGTGACTCCAAAAAAATAAAAAATAAAAGTAGAAAAATGCAATTTGGAGACAATTTTTGGACCCTAATTTGAACATGTTCATTGTGTGTAGACATTTTTGAGACAGTAAGGGAGAATTAAACATGGCCTAATCATGGGATGATATGAATTATTGTTAATTTTGTTTGTTGTGATAAGAATACAATTGTTATAAGAAAGAATAAAGTATGTATGTGTGAAATATATCCTGTCTGAAGTGACTTTAAAATACTTCAGCAAAATTCTTTTTAGGTGTGCAGAAAATGGCAGATAATCAAGAATGGCAATATGTTGAAAACTGTTGAAACCGAATAAATGATAACTGCATTACTAGTATTCATATTAGTCTCCCTAATCTTGTGTATTTTTAAAACTTCCCACTAATTTAAATAAAAAAGATTAATGAGTAGAATATGTATAGAAATTCCAGAATGGGTTTATAAACATAAAGAAAATATAAATTTTAAAAGAGGAAAATAATAAAGTTTCATAGGATGAATAGATAATACTGTTTGAACTAATGAGATGGATTTCTTCATTACACATGTGAGTATGTAAATGGAAGACTACTCATATAGCTCTGAAGTAAATGTAATAGAATTCAGAATGTAGCTGCTTATCTTCATATTCTTGAAGAAGAATAAAACACTTTTTTTATTCACATTGCACAAAAAAGGAAACGTCTATTGGTTAACGGATCACTCTTCAGCATATAAGGCCACACTGTACATTCATTGTAATAATCAGAGGGATATAAATTTTTATATCTAAAATATGCACATGGAAGTTCATTATAGGAAACAGGAAAAGAATCAATATCTTAGTGCAGTGAAAGCTGCTGGATTATCTGTAACAAGGAGTTCAAGGAGCCCTGAGACCTTATTTATTAAATAAATATGAGCACGTTTTATCCCACCCCAGTAGTGTCTAGGTACCATTAGAGATAGAATATATTCTGCTGATTGGGTGATTAGATGAGAGATTTTTTTCCCATAGTTTTATTTAAAAAATGACAATAGTCAGAATGAATCATGTAGAAATAAAAAGAAAAAGCTTCATGTGAATGGGAGCTGGTTACCTGGAGACCTAATTGTGCTTAGAAATAAGACCAGATCTATAAATAAAACAAGAGGGCTCCACTTGTTTACTAGGTTGATGTAACGATCAGGTCTCTTTTGTGCAAAAGAGATTTTCACTGACAAGTTTGTCAAATTATGCTTCCTAATTACAGTTTGTGAATATAATGCTTGCAGAATGGAAAAAAACAAACAAAAAACGTAATTTTCTTTTTTATTGTTCTTAAATAGTTACCAATGACCCCCGTCTCATTGATTCCCAGAATGTACATGAAAATGCTAGTCTGTGAATTTAGTAGGAAATATCAACCATCCCCCAGAGGGGTAGCTCACATCAAGGTTGGCTAGACTGCCGTGAGATCTGGGAAGGCTTAACTAACTGTAGCACCACTTGTGAAACCTCCTGAAACTATTGGAAACACAGTGTGTGCCAGTCTCGTTTTTTGACCTACTATTTAAAAAATGGCAAATGCTAGTTACATTTTATGACAAGACTCTTAGATACAAAAGAAAATCAAATTTTCCAAGTCAACTTGGATGCTAATATCAGGAGAAAATGAGAGGAAAACATTGGTGGTGGTGATCTTTTGGGTGGTTCCCATGGAGATGCTGCTATCCAGGGTGTTATTGAGACTGAGGTCTTTTTAGCCCTTCAGCATACAGCAGTAGGTGGTCATCTCAGCCTATAACTTGACTTTGATGTTCAACAGGGTCTTTTAATCTTGGGCCTTTTAATCTTCAGGCCTAGTTTTTGCAAGCTCTGACTCCAGTGCATCAGGACCCACTGAACTGCTCCATCTTCATGGAGTAGCAGGCCTCCATGTTTCTTAGCCTATGCTCCAAGCTGGCCTTCAGATTTTACCCATAGTCCAGGTTGATATCCAAGGACCAAGGCTATGTACCTTAGCTCTATGAACATTACCTTGGCAGTTCCAATCTAGGAAGATTGTGACCTGACCACTATGGTGCTCTCTTCAATCTTCTGGGGCTAATACTTGTCCAAATTATCTTGGTTCTTATGAGCCAGCTCATCATACTGAACCCCTGATGTCTACCATGATCCTGTCTACCAGGTCATGATATTTGGGGACATCAATCTTCACAATCAACCAGGAGCTGTCAGACTGGGGTTCTGAGCTTTTGCCTTTCTCCTCATGGTTCTTCTTCATGAACAGCAGCTCTTCCTTGAGAGCTTCTATTTCTGTTTCCAGCTGTAGCTGAGTGATTTGATGTCATTAATGACTCTGTAGGGCCACAAATGTCACTCTGTGCAGATTAGTGAGTGACCAGTTGTTGTAGTTATCTTTTTTTTTGTTGTTGCTGTGACCAAACACCTGACAAGAAAAGTTTATTTTGGTTCATGGTATCAGAGGTCTCAGTTCATGAATAGCAGACTCCATTGCTCTAGGCCCAAAGTGAAGTAGAACATCATTAAGGAAAGATGTGGTAGAGAGAAGCTGCTCCCTTCATGGCAACAGGGAAGTAGAGTGTGGAGGAAGGGACCATGAGAAAGATGTATCCTTCTAGGTCATACCTGCAGTGATCCACCTCCTCCAGCCACGTCCCACCTGCCTAAGTTACTACCAATCAGTCCACTGAAACTAGAATGGACTGATTAGGTTATAGTACTCACAATCCAAATCATTTCACCTTTGAATATTCTTGGATTAACACAGGAAATCCAACACCAGTCTGACTAGACTGTAAAGTCATCGGCAGAAAGATAGGTATCATGAGGCCTTAGAATGAAGGAGTCATTGTCCACAGAATTTGCAAAGATCTGAGCTTTAAGCTCTTTGATAGTCTAGAAGGAACATCCCTAGTCTCTGACTTGCAGTTCCTCTTTCTGTAGGTGATCCTGGATTTTACTCTCCTGCCTCCTATTATCAGTTTCTAGTCTCCTTACTCTGTTCAGGTAGCAGAGCAGACAGTCATTCAGTTCTTGAATGGTCTCCTTCTTGCTGTAGATGACTCATTCCCACCATATCCCAAGCTATCTCTGCAGCCAGATCCCCAGGTCCTATCTACCCTGGAAGCTATTGGAGCAGAAGAAGGAGATCGGGAAGCCCAAGATCTTGTGCCTGCTTAGACATTGGCTGCACTACTGACTGATTGCCTGATGGCTAGGTGACTTGACTGGAAAATCCCAGGAACTGGTGGTTGATGGAGAAGGTGGAAGAACATGTGGTGAATCTCATAGAGTCAGAGGAGGAAGGCAAGAGACCAGCACTTGGGTTGGGCTGCCCCAAATTGTTTTTATTATGAGTATAATTATATTTTATATTTAATGTAGATGCAATGTTATTATGGTTTCAATGATATTTAATCACTGACCATGCAATAATTTAACTTTCTAAATACCATCTGAACAAATGGGAAATGTGAACAGAGAAAGACAAATAAATGTGAACAGAGAAAGACAAAGTTATATACTAGCAACTTGAATAGTATGAAGCAAGTTTTAAAATTGTCAAATCCTATTAATTCTTTCTTTAAAATCTATTTTTCCTCTCTCCTTTAGTTCTTATGGCATTTGACAAAATTTGCTGGATTACAGTACCCAAGACTTTGCTAAAATACTCACTACTTCTATTTTTAATCCTCCTCCTCCTCTTGATATTCATGATCCTCCAGAATGTGGTTTTGCCTTTAACATACTCAGAGGCACCCTGAGCAAACAGGTCAGCACATTAATCCTAAGCACATAGCTTTTACTTTTTTTTTTGCTTGAGTTATCCTATATTCCCTATCAGTGGTTATCAATTTTTTCTTTTTTTTCCAATTCTTTAGTAGTTATTATCTATATCCACTACAGTGTATTTCTTACTGTAACATATTAAATTACTTGCTGTTTGTTTTTATTCTCTCAATAGGTTGAGCCTAGTACTGTGAAAGCAGTATGAAGCATATAACATGTATTTAATATACACTTCTTCTATGAGAGAGTGAATTATATTGAATGATATTCAGGAAGTTTGCATTGAATTTTAAGGACTGATGTGATCCTATTTTTACAGCTTTCAGAGAAAATAATATTAACAAATATATAGTTTTGTATACTAAAATTTTATTTAACGCTTCACTATTTCGATGCACTGAGTTGCCCCACCTTATAATCCATATGTTGAGGCTCTAACCCCAAAGTGATGGAATTTGGAGATGGAGCCTTGGGAAGTAACAGGTATTGAAGAAGTCTTGAGTTTGAGTGTGGGGCGAGCTCTCTTGATGAGATTATTGCCCTTTCAAAATGTGATAGGAGAACTTTCTCTTCCTTTCCTTCTTTTTGCCATGTAAAGGCAAAGAGAGCAGACTGCTGTGTGCAAGCCAGAAAGAAGGCCTTCAGAAATTGGCTGGTATCTTAATCTTGAACTTTCAGCCTCCAAAAATGTGAAAAAAAATTCTGTTGTTTAAGTCACCCAGTCTGTGGTATTTTGTAATAGCCACCTGAGCAGATTAAAATAACTATTAACACAATATTTTAAGCATTTATTTTATGAAAGATTTCTACAGAATCACTTGATGTATTAAAAAATATTCTGTATGTAGTATAGTAGCTTATCTGACTAAGTGAAGATTGGGCAAAACTTACTGGTGATTCTGGGAATGATTGATAAATATTTTGCTTTTCCTTTCAAATGTAAATGAATTTGGTCATAAATAAACACATAAGTTTATATGTACTTTTTTCCCCCCTTAGGTACCAGGAATTGAACTCAGGGGCACTTAACCACTGAGCCACATCCCAAGCCCTATTTTGTATTTTATTTAGAGACAGGGTCTCCTGGAATTGCTTAGCACCTTGCTGTTGCTGAGGCTGGCTTTGAACTTGTGATCTTCCTGCCTCAGCCTCCTGAGCCATGGGATTACAGGCATATGCCACCACACCCAGCTATATATACTTTTAAGCATAGTAGTTTACATTTTTTGTAGTGCTGGATGTTGAACCCAGGACCTAACACATCTTCCTCAAGTGCTCGACCACTGAGCTACACTCCCAGTTCTCAATTTACTTTAAAGTACTTTGTGTTTTAATGTAATAGACCATTTTTTTTTTCAGATGGTTCTTACATACACAGAATATATACTTGGTCAAGATTGCATTTAGTTGATTAGTGTAGAATCTTCCTATATTCTGACTTACTTCTAGATAAAGATGATTCTCAGTAATTTGCCTTATAGTGAATATTAGTGCTAGGATTGTAAGCCATTACAGTTAATTATTTGTTAAAGATACTCTAGGAATGCCCCCCAAATCTTATAAATATGTCACAATACATAGTTCCTACAAGTGGAAAATTATGCTATTAATAGTATTAAGAGTAAAAATGGAAGTTCATCTGTAATAGCCACTTTATTGTTAACAGGTGGTTAAAAGTCAGCACAAGTGACTGGATAAAAGACCTGGGATGCTTGATTAGTAAGGTGATAAAAGAGAATTTAGTGTTATATTTTCCTACTAATATGAAAGGTTCAAGAGATTTGACTCTAACATGATCTCATAAGTGTGTTGTGTTGAGTATGCATATTATGTGAAACATGTTCTTTCTCTTTTATACATTCTTAGTAAGTAACATTTGATGTCCAGTTATTGCATATGATTTATCATCTTCTACACAGGAGAATTATGAGACCCTAGAATATTTTTCTCTCTTGTTTTCCGTATCCCCCAAATTTTCAGGTTTATCCATTCACTCTTTCTTAATTTTAATTTTTTTTTCTGAAAGCCAACATTTTATTCCTAACCCCTGCAAAAAAAAAAAAAAAAGCAATTTTATCCAAAAGACAGTTTACTACCTTTACAGTTTTTAAAGTCCACTTTTCTCTTAACTGTAAAATAGTTCCTTTATTGCTGAACTGAATTTGGAAATGTCTTCCCAAAGGGTAAAATAAACTCCAAGAACTTTCTGTTCTTATTGAGTAATGGCTTAAGTACTATTAGCAGTTGTGACTATAACATTTATTACATGCTTCTGAATTTAGATCACTCTTTACTTTTTCTGTAAAGGGTGAGTTTTTAAAAATATTTTGGCTTCCTGGATCATATTATCTCTTGCAGTTATTCAACTCTACCTTGTATCTTGAAATCAGCCATAGGAAATGCAAAGAAATGAATGAAGCTGTTTTCAAATAACACTTTAATGACAAAACAACAGCAGAGTGCAGGCTGGATTTACTAACCTCTGGTCCAGACAAATAATTTGATAGAAGCCATGCAATAAGTATTTATATCTTTAGAATCACAGAATAGTAAAGTAAGATAAAATGGTAATGGTCATATTTTAATTCATATGGTGTCATTTTCAGTGCAAGCAAAAAACCAGTAATTTAAATTTAATAGCATTTAAGTTAAATTATTTAGAATAAAAGGAATGTTTAAAGACCCTACACATGTGAATAGGCTAGAGGAAAAAGAAATCTACTAATGGTAAAATTAAACAACCACTTCTCCTCAAATATATAATAAACCTTAGAGACCTAAGTTTTTCGTATGACTTCATCCAACTACTTTATGCAAATGTTGCTCAAATTTCTTCTGCTATCTATAGCTACATTTATACATTTTTAAATGCATACTTAGATTTTTCCACTTGGCTACCCTGCCATGGCCTCAAATGCAAAATATAAAAAATATGCTTTTCAAAATTGGCTCTACTTTCAGGTCTAAGAATTTTCACCAATAAAGTTATTCTCAAGCTGAAAATATTGGAGTTAAAGAATCATGTTCTACTTTGACTCTTATTTCTATCATTCCTTGTATTACCTGCCACTAAGTCCTAAAAGTACCTTCTACTATCTTAAGTCCAAAATTAATTGCGTTTTGCCCATTTCTGTACTGCGGTTCCAGCGGGAGTCTCTGTTACTGCAACGTTGCACCGCTCCAATGACATCGTCGCTGACATCCAGGCCCATGTGTCTTATCTTCCTAATTTATTCTGTACATGTTGACAGATGAAACACCACTTTCATCAGGTCTTTGCTCCTACCACTTATTGAACAAGGTCTAAAATACTGATCCTGACATTTATAGCCCACAAAATTGTCCCAGGCTCCAGATCCCATCTTGGGAGCTTCAATCTACCCCCTATTCTGAGAACTTATTTATTGTTTTCCTTGCTTTCTATGCTTAGCTGGTAGAGTTCATCTCATTTTCTTTTCTTTTTCTCTTTTCTACTCATTTTAACAAGAAGGTGCAAGTGAAATCCCAGCCCATTTTTTAAGTCTCTTCTTAGGTCTTCAGTGTCAAATGATTGATTTTGTAGTTGTTCACTTTTAGCCTTAACTCCTACTTGTTGAATGAGGAGTGACTTCATTTCCCTAATGAATGAAAGCTCCTGGTTTGAAACTTTTACCCTTTCATAACACTCATGATTCTTTCTGCACAGCCTTCAGAATGCAATCACAGAGAATGAGTAGCTGAATTAGAGTCTGATATACTGGAGAGGGCAGGGGTGTGGAGTCTACAGTCTCTGCTGATTGATGGTTACTGTGCAATTATTTTAGTCATTAAAAAACAGCACCAGGTTTGTTTGTTTGTTTGTTGTCTCTGATAATAAAAGGACAAAGTTGAAAACAGGGAGACTCTGGCAGGTTGATCATGCAAAATTCTGAAAACAGCCATAAACACTAAAGTAAGAAAATTTTGCCTTCTTGCCGTTAGCAAAAGATATTCTCTCCATTTCATGTTATGCAGAAATGAAAGCTCTAAGAAAAAGAAATTTCTGACTACTGAAATAATAACAACAACAAAAAAGGTGATCTCTGCATGAAAGTTGAAGAAATTCTTTGAGTATATTTTTGGGAAATTGCTTGTTATAGTGCAACTTTCACTTCTCAGCCTAGAAACGATAAGACCACAGAGATAGAGTAAGCAGTCTAACAAGTATGCCAACATTAGAAAGTACTGTTTAAGGACAGGCGGAGGAAGAGGCACCAGTGATAGAAAACCAAAGAAAGAAATTCTAGAAAGCAGTAACCAAAGAAGTCAAAGACCTTCTCCACAGAGGGAGTGGGTAAGAGTACTAGATACAACAAAGAAGGCACCCAGAATAGGAATGAATCAAGGTTTTCAGATGTGGAAATAAAAACATCAACAATTGTCACAGAAAAAATAATTTTTGGCCCAGACTGAGTGTCAAAAAACCAGAAGTTAATATTGTTGCTTTCATGCCCTATGCCATATTGTGCACATTCATCAGGGCTATATACTTACAGTGGGGGGGGTAAGGAGTTTCCACGTAACGAAGACAATATGTAGCCAGTGCAGTAAGGCTTAAAACTCAAAGAGAGGAAATGAATCATCCAAGGTTGTGCAGCTTTGAAGTAACAGTTTAGAACTGAAGATGTTTTCACACTTGCACTGCCTCTACCATATCTTATATTTCCTACAGTGGAAGTCTGTAAAAATATGTCTTTCCTCTATCTTACCTAATTTAATTTCACCCTCTGATCTCTGGCCATTACTTGTGCATAGATGATAGGATGAAAATGGGAATAATCCTAAAAGAACATTTGAGCCAAATCTCTCTTCTTTTTTTTTCATCTAATTAAACTGAGATAAGCAAAACTCATTTTTGGAAGAGAACTGAAACTAAACCTTGTTTCCTGATCACGAACTCATGACTCTCTTTGTTATAAACTATGTAAAACCACAGATGTACGTAAACATAGGCTCCATTCAAGAAGGATTTAGTACTGCATGACAAGAAAAGCTTACATCAGTTTCTTGAAGAATAATCTGAAATGAGAATGACTTTCAATTATATATATATCTAAGGGATATTTTTTTACCAAATTTGGTGGTAGAAGACACACAAAGTAAACTATGCAAATAAAATCCTAAAAATCACTAGGTAGTCAGTATTATTTATAAAAATTTTTATATTTCAAGCAAAGTCTTCTAAATTTATATTTATATTTCAAGTGAATATTATAAGTTTCTTTTCCTTTCCAAAATGAAGTAACTGTTCTCAAAAGAAAGATCAAGTGTTTCTAGTTCTAAAGGAAGTTGGGGTCCCACATAAAGTAAGAACAAATTGAAATTCAGTTCTGTATGTTCAGACTACTATCATCATGAAAAAAAGAAAGTATCAATGAGGAAACAAAATATATCTTTATAAGTTAAAAAAGGTAAATGCACATTCAATTGCATATTAAGCTACACTGTAAGTACATAGCAGGAATTGCATGTTATGAATAAAAAAAATCACAAATTCTCTGAAGACTGAATTTGCTACATGTATAGACAACATGTTCCAAAGCTTAAAATTTAACTATTTCCTATAAAATCGAGTAAATAATTGTAGCAATTGTGAAAATTTTTCATCATTAATTTCTGTAATATTCCATATAATATAGCAGTGTAGGTCAATTTAAGTTCTCATATTGCAGGTTTTGAGTAAACAAATCTCTCATTTAAAAACCAGTACCAAATATGCTTAGGATCATGGATAGCCATGACAATGTTAAGGATGTCATTGCTGAGAACTTCTGGGAAAGATATCTAATTGTAGTACATTGCACAAATGTACACATACACCTATATGATGTATATAGGCAAGCATGTATGTGAACTTTATGAATTGTTAAGGTGGGAAATAATGTGGAATAATTTGATCTAAAAACCACCACCACCACCACCACCAACAACAACAATAACAACAAATAAACAAACCAAGCTTCAATGTACTATCTTTGCCATAACCAAAAGTTTGGTCTGGTCTTCTTCCAGGTACAAATTAGGGTAAAATTCAGTAGTTATGGGCTAACACCAAAGAGCAAAATTTAAACAGAGAAGTTCCTTGGTGCTGGCATTGTTTAGAATGGTGTCATAGTGAAAAATGCATCACTATGGATATTGGAGAAATGAAAAGCAAATCAACTGCAGAGTAGGGCCTCTCACCTCTTGCCTGTCGACCAGGCCCACAGCCTTCCTGTGCTCCAGGGATGTCCTGTTGTATGCTCCAAGGGACTAACTGGCACCTGCGCCACTTGTGAGTCTTCCATCTATGAATAAAGAACAGAAGTCCAGTGAAGAAGGAAAATCACAGAGTCAGCAGCAAAAGAAATGACTTTGACCATTGTAAATAGGAGGTTTGCAACTATGATGAGTCCTATCTAAGTGTAATGTATATATTTGTTAAGGCATTAAATATAAATATATATTTTTATGGCATCGAAAACAAGAGTATTTCATTGCCAATTCTATAGAAATGAACTCTGCAGAGAGCTATAAAGGGCATTTAGACTTTTTAATCATTCAGACTGCCAAGAGGTGTACCAGGTAGTACCAGAAGTGTATTCCATTTAAGTAAGTTGTGTTTATTTTCATTCAAGTTATGAAACTGCATTCGGGTCAGGAGTCTTTTGTATAATGCTCTTTTGACTATAGTACTCCAGGAGTAGTTCAACAACTGAAATTTTAATGTGATTTTACAAAAACCAGTTTCAAAAATGATTAAGTTTGCACTACTAGTTGACAATGTTCATGATGTAAATATACAGGTAGACTATTTGTCATCTCAGAAAGACAGATGTATTAAGATGGCAAATATGCCATAAATTTCCATTTAAATTATTATTTGGTGATTGCATGTTCCATTAATTGATGCCACAGTATTTCACTTGTTGTCAGAATTGCAATTGTGTACTACATCAAGTTTCAATTAGAAACTTTAAGTCTGAATAGCAAGGAATCCAAATTTCTCTAATAAATTATCAAGTTGATATAGAGCTTCAATAACCACACTTTTCTTTGGGATTATCACAGATGCACTGAACAGACATCTTACTAGCATCATTGACATAGCAATGTCATTTCCTGAGCCAGAATACCACTGTTTATGAGAAACAGGTGCTCTTTGGAGCCAGGGGAGAAATGCTTAGGCTATTCTCCTACGTGAAATAGAAATGGCTTCCTAAAGCATATGTGTTTCATAATTATTAACCACTTCTTTGCATTTCAAATACTTTATATCAACCTAAGACATTTCCCCTAACCACTGGAGCTAATAACACAGATGGGAAATTTACACAAGCATTTGCCTCCTAGGAGATAATTTCAGAAGTGGAACAGCTCTACTCCACAGAGGTAGGAATGGCAGCTACAGCCATAAACATCCCAAACTGCATTGAGTCTGAGGAAGAAGCAGTGTTGGCTTCCTCTCTACCCTGTCTGGAAGCATATGGACTGGAGATCCTTCTCAGGGCATCACTTGCTTTGGTTTTTCTCTATTACCTGTAGCTCTGACACACTTGAGGGGCCTCGCAGGCCTTCTCTTCATAGAGAGGATCCGTGCAGTCCCGGCCTCCATTGGCTGGCAGCTGAATAATGACCCGAAGCCGAGACTGCTTCCTGACTCCCAAGTCACCTGGAATGAGGCAGCTTTTTAACCTTTGTACTTTTGCATGGATAAAAGAGTCTCCAACCACTCTGTGAGAAGAAATTGTATTGTCTAAGCCACCTGTGCTTTGACATTCCTGAATGAGAGGCCTCAGCTAGTCCAATCAATTCTCCCAAAGACCATTTATATTGAAAAGCCAATTAATTTCCATTTTAAAATTTGAAGAATGAAGAAAAGTTCCTCAGTCTTCCTAATATGCAGAGTAATTGCTCTTTTGTATATTTCTGTCCCCTTGAGAAACATGACAGATCTAATTAAATTATTTTCTTCTACCTTAAGTTTATTTTCATGCCATTTCACGTAGCCTTGTTTACCACATGGGACTCATACACACATAATGAATCTTCCGTAGGAGGATACATTCAATGTTATAATGTGAAATTTTATTTCTTTGTTATTCACTTAATTTGAAATGTATAACTTGTAAATTATTCCAGTCATTTATTATTCATGTTAAACAGACAAAGATCTTCAATTCAGGTCACATTCTAAACATCAGGCTCTAAGTAGTGAAATGAAAGTGAGGTCCTTGAGGCAGATATTTTTAGAGAAGCAGTCAGAAACTGTAATAATTACTGTAAGTAAATAACTCCAAATTATGTTTTAAAAATGGAAAAAGTTAAGATTTACCTTCAACAAAGCTATCCATTTGACAGTATTATTGATGAAAGGATGTTCAACATCTTAAAAATTAGAAACAGATGGATAGGATTTGCCAATTTTAATAAAACATATTTCAACATATAATTTATACACCTCCTAAGGATGAATAGTCACAGATACAGTTCACTTACAAAAGAAGTCCCTTAGGCATTATGTTGTTAGATAACATAATTTCCTGATGCATATACATTCTTTTGTGAGAACATGAAATATTTGCTTCATAGATATTTGCTACAGGGGAATTTTAAAGGTTAACAGCCCCCAACAAAGTTTAATCAGAAGTGAAATTAAATATTTGTAGTTATTGTGATTGTAAAAAAAATGCAGTTTGACAATTAAACTTTCCCATAATGGACTGTCCTTTCTCCTGAAGTCAAGATGTCCCTTAACATGGTCAGGCCAACTGACTCCAACCATTATTAGAGAGGATGCACGCACTGCATGGGAGAGTGGACCAGATCAGTGATTCCTGACTGTCTGACTACACAGAAGAACCTGTTTTAAAACAACAACAATACAAACAACAGATTGCTGGGCCTATACCTACAGCTATTAAGTCTGATTTTTAAAAAGTTTGCCAAGAAATGGTGATGAAGAATCAGGTTTGGAATCTCCTGGAAGACGACCTTGTCTGTCTTGTCCCAATTTAAGATTCTGGGTTCACATGCAACTATTTAGGATTACTCCCACTGTGGGGGGAAAGCTGTACTATTAATGATTTATATTAAACTATTTTAAT
Organism: Marmota marmota marmota; assembly: GCF_001458135.2. Taxonomy (NCBI): domain Eukaryota; kingdom Metazoa; phylum Chordata; class Mammalia; order Rodentia; family Sciuridae; genus Marmota; species Marmota marmota. Next base: position 7,234,634 of record NW_026000142.1, read on the forward strand.
GAATAATTGGAATACTATAAGTAATGGAGTAGGGAATTGGGAGCTGGAAATATTGGCAATAGAGAATTAAATTATTTGAAATAGTGTCATGGGCTTTTTATTGTAACAATACTAGTTTGTATGCCAGCTCTGACTTTTATATGTTTAATAAGATTTATTCAGGGAAAATCTAAGAAATGTCAATAGGAATTTTAATAAATTGCTAATGTAGTCTTCACCTACTGTACTGTCCAAGTGTCTCCTATTTTAAGACCAGGTGATAATTTCCTCTAATAATTAAAAGCTAGAAAAGAATTTTGTTTCCCTTGATAATCTTCTAAGAATCCATTATGTTTCTATTTTTCACTTTGGTCATGAGAATCTCAGAGCTAATTTTCTCAATTGCAAGGGCTTACCTTAACTTGATTTTCTCATGGAATCTTTCTGTCCCCTTCACTCCTCCCCCAGTCCCTACCTGGCTTTACCCTTCTTTTCCAATTTATATTATTTTTTCTTGTGTCTGATGTTTAGGATCTATCTTTAATCTTTTTGATAGTACAAGCACTAAGTGACCATTCTCATCATCTGTTCAGCACTGGCAGAAGGATGGAGTTGTTTGTATTATTTTAACAGGAAAAAGAGAAAAAATGCACAAGTGGTCTTTAGTTTTCAAAGTGGTCAAAATTCTTCAAGGAAGCACTCCCCAACCCTTCTCAACATGCATAGAACTTAGACATGGGATTATGACCAAGGAATCCCTGAACAGGAGGGGACAATGAGCTCAGCACCGAAGCTCTTACTCATTCACTGCTTAGATGTTACCTCATACATAGAGATGGCTGTTTCAATTTTGGAAGCAGCGACCAAATGTTAGTGTTTTGATTCTGTTTTGTTTTCTACTTGCAAAAACAAAAATATGACCTACTGTACAACTCTGAAATATTCTTCTAAGTGCCTTCTTATCACCAACCTCAAGGTTTTACACAAAAAAGACTCTATTCTTTTTACATCCTTAACTGATTCCTCAATATCAATTTATTTATTATTATAAAAAGCTCAGATTCCTTACCCTGTGCAGCCCACAATGTAGAGATTGTGACCTGATTAAAGTGGAATGCTTCAAAGCCACAGTACACAGAGAGGAAGTTTAGTGGGGTTACACAGGAAGTGTCATGACATCCATGCTTCTACCCAGTGTGTGGGGAGGTCTGTGTCTTCTCAGGTTACAGTTATAAATAAATCACTTCTGACTCAAAGTAATCGCAGTATAGGTCTCAGTCAGGTTATGGAGGTTTCAGATCAGAGCCCAGAAAAAGGGAGAGCCATAACACACATTAAATAAGAAAAATGGAAAGGTCTTGCTCTCACAGTTTTCTATATGTATTTATTCCCAATTTATGATGTGCAGTTAATATATGTATAGAGTTTCCATTCATCTTTGTGTTTCAGTATGTAGAACAGTAATCATACACAGTAGTGTTTAATAAATATTTGCAGAAAGAGCAAACACATTTATTTCACATTTTTTAACCAGAATATTAATATCTTTTATTTCTAGATAGAAATGTAATTCCCTTAATGTAATAAAGAGTATATTAAGTATGTGCATTGAGGATTAACCAAAAATTAGCTAAATCATTTTCCCTCCATAGGAAATATGAAAATATAAAGAATATGAAAGGCAACTGCCTTTTGTGTTTATACTTGAAAATACCTATCTAGGATAGGAATAGAAGAAACTAATTATGCGATGATAGAGGACACAGATTCAGAGGGTACATAATTTCTAACAGTTATGGCATTTTTTAGATATCTTAAGACATTCGAGGCATATTTTAACACAGAAATTACTAGAATGAAGGATTTAAAGGTCAGGTAAAACAGATTCATTAAGCTAGAAGTGGGAATAATAGCTGGTTGGAGTGGCATAGTGACAGGAAATTCAAAGGGTACTGTTTCATGTAAGAAGCAAAATGTAAAGATAGTTTTCAGATCTTTGGGAGTAATTCTAGTGTATGATTGATTCACGGGATGAGGTATCTAGGTTTCAAGGCAATACATGCAATGAGGAAATAAGAAAGGTGTAAACAGAATTTGTACAACCAAATATATTATTTGATCAAAAGTACTTATTTTTTAAGAGTCAAGTTACAAATAATTTCTACACAGAAATTATTTCTACTTTCAAAGGCCCTTTGTGAAAATTTATGAAAAAAAGTTAAAAGTTAACAAATGCTGGTTTGAGTGTCATACTACATTCTATTCAATACTGATCTTTATCAGCATTGATTTTTCAGGCATGTCTTGGGAGAGAACTGAATCACATTTCAAGTAACTCTATGTGTTCCTCTTGGAATCCTAAAACTATTCTGTTTCACTTTCTACAAAACTATAGTGTAATTTTATCTCTTTTAAATGATTTTACAAAGGAGAGTAGCTCCACATTTTAACAAGCTCAAAACTTTTATAAAATTTAGACTTTACGTGCAGAATTAAATTAAAAAAATCCCCACCTTATCCCTGAATTAATTTTTTAATTGCTATTAACTATCCTTGAACACTCAACTTTGTTCAGCATTTTTTAAAGTGTGGAAGTCAGTGTGACTTCAGGAACACTTGCATTATTCCCATTTCTTACCAAATAATGGAAAAATTAACTTCATGCCATTGCTTTACTTTCTGCACAACACCAAAAGACTAGCTTTCTATAATACCATTGTCTCCTTTTGCTCAGATATAGCAATCTGCAGGCAAAACAGAAAATGCTTTTTCAGGACCATAAAAATTCTTGGCAATGTCATCCAATAATCAACCCTTCCATCACCCACAGAATTAAAAAAAAATTCCTCCATACACAATTAGAGTTATTGTTTTTAAATCTAAATGACTAGGTTTAGGGTTTCTGAAAATTTTTTGTTTTAGGAGACTGATCATAGAGTTGTCAAATAAAGCAGGCAGGACTGATCTCCTGTTCCTAGGGAGATGACCTTGGCTAGCCAAATAGAACTCCACCTTTCATAAAAACTCTTGCTTCCTTACAAGCAGATTTCCTGAGTTGGCTCTTGCACTCCTTGTCCAAAGGAAATCCAGGGCATATTAGTCTCCAAGCGACACCATAAATTTCTGCTTACAGCAGTTAACCTCATCCCTGAAGAGACCAGCCCAATTGAACTCATTATTTGTCACATGACCACAAGAAATGGACCCTCTGCAGCCTGCTAGTCATTTCATCATTTCCCAGACTCACCACACTATCTACATGCTAATCTGATACAAGTTATCATCCATCCTCTCACCCTTCCATTACTGCATCCATTGGGATACCTGGTCTCTCATCTTCAATCTCTTCTTGGAAAGTTGCTTTCATATTCTTTGCCAGTGGAAACTGGTTCTATTCAGCGATTTCCTCTTCTTTTATCATCCTTTTACCTTTAAGAATCTCCTACTCCTCTAAGCTCCTGACATTAACCTTACCATCAGCTATCAACCTTGTGGCTATTGCCTTGAGATACTTGGTTAGTTGGTGACCTTAGATGGTTGTTCACTATAATCCTTTCTCTTCCGCTTCTGTCCTCACTTTGGGGTCTTTGATATCCACATGACTTCCTCCATTTAAGGCACTGGACTCTAAATTATTATACCTCCTTATATCGTATGTCAGTTATTCACTCCACTATTCATCCCTTGACATAATTATGATCAGTAACTATATAGTATCATCTTTGAACACCTAACTTTCTGACCATTCCTCCCCACCTTACAATTTGACTACTTTAATTATTTTCGTACTAAAATTTTCAAATTCAATGAGATTGCTATTCATTTTCCTATTACATTTTCACAATCTAGTCACATCTTCATGACTTCACTTCCATCCTGATTCAAGTTAGTTTTCATTCTTCATTACTATTTTAAGTACTCTTTACAAACACTTTTGACTCTGTTCTCTCTCCCTTTCTTGAACTGTACTGGGAAAGCCCTAACTAATCAAAAGTAATTATTTTCCCAATGTTTTCCTGTAACAAGGCAGCTGAATATGGCTGGAGAAACTCTGACAACTGTGTTAGATATTTCTTCCCATATATGACTGAATGAGCACTGATGTTTAAAAATTCTACCACATATTACCAAGTTGCCTATTTTTTCCCTCTCAAAAATGATAACACTTCTTTTTTCTCAATCCCTTTCCCTACACTTGATCCTTGAGGCCAGTAGATAATCTTCCTTTGCACTCATTGAGAGATTAGAAGAATAATTCTGGGCCTTGTCTTTCCCATACCACTAGGATGAAAGTTTCCTAAGAGCAAGAATATTAGATTCCTGGGGATTGCTAATCCCTTATATTTAAAATCACCCTTGGAACATTGTATTTTCTTGAAAACTGTTATAGAATTAAAAAAAAAATGATTGCTTCAAATTATATATGTGATCTTTAAGGAGGCAATGGAGCTTTTAAAAATAATTCGTAGCTGGGCATGTTTGTGCACACCTGTAATCCCAGCAACTCAGGACTCTGAGGCAGGAGGATCACACTTTACCAAGACTCTTGGTAATAACCATTTTTTAAAAAAAGGACAGGGAATGTTGTTCAGTGGTAAAGCTTCCTTGTCCCTTCTACAATTACTACTACTACTACTACTACTACTGTTAATGTTACTAACAACAACAACAACAACAATAAAAATCAGTAAATTTATCAGCAAATTTCCAATGAATAACTGGTTAAAAATTTTGATCCATAAGTTTTATTATTATCTAAATTATTTTCCCACATATATCTAATTAAACTTCTCAGAAAGACTGCATTAAGCTTGCTAAATTAAAACATTTACCAGATGATAACCACACACAGGCTTCTGTGCCTTTCCTATAGGAGCCTGTAACCATGATGGGATAGATGACAGATAATATATTAATTAAATGGTGGCTAAAGAATAGAGAGCTTTACCATGGATTAGTTCATTTGAGCCATGGAATGACTTACAGGTTTTATAACCAAGACTTGGAGGACTATAGTATTTTGTCTATGGTAATCTGGCTGCCAAGTGGCCAAGCCAGGTGTTCAAACCAGATCTGCTGATTCAAAGTCCACTTGTTCTGTAATATCATGAAGTCTACTACTCATTTCTGTGTCCAAAAATAGAAAGTTATGTTCTGCTGTGTATCAGAGTAAGTTCAATTCACTCTTCCATTAGTTGCTTCCATTCTCCTTTCTAATTTCACATAAGCACTTTCCCCAAAACACTCTCTCTCTAAAAACACTGTACTTTTTACATGGTCACCTGGGAATTTCCTGATGCCCCCATGCTTGGAATTTATGTGGTTCCTCTTTCAAAAAGATCTCATCCATCTCCCTTTCAATAATATTTTCCCTAACATTCGCTCTCACAATGATTTTTCCTTTCCCTTCCTTAGAGCTGTTTGACCACTAAATCTTGTTATTGAATCACACAAGCTCTACATTATCTGGTCTATATAGAAGAGTACTACATTTCAAATGAAATCCAAAGTTTCCTTTAAGTCAGGGACTATTTTCTTTATAAGACCATTTTTTTTTTGTTTTAATTATAAACAGTATTAAATGATTCAATAAGTATTCATGTATACATGTAAAAATGAGTAATTATTTAGTTATCAAATGTATAGAATTCACTATTTATTTATTTGTTCAGTTTACTAAAAATGTTTTTTAAAAGTCCATTCTTTGAGTTGTCACATTTTAACACATAATCTTTTAATATTATTAATGATCAAACAGAAAGGAGGAAATCATGTTCTTTTCACTAAGAAATCCACAAATTTAGAGTTTATGCTAATTGAATTTTAATTATAGTATTTTTATGAATAAAATATTGTATTGTTTATATTTTACTTTTACTTACAGACACTTACAGACACATATAATATATAACAAAAGAAGTTTCAAGAACTTACAGGGAACAGGACTATAGCACAGTAGTAGCACCCAGGTCTGGTATGCATAAGGCTCTTGTGTAACAGACAAACAAACAAAAACAAAAACAATCTCACAGAAAAAAGTTAATAGGCTATTAAAATAGCTCCAATTAAGGTTTAGAGATGAGAAAAGTTTACCTGATTCCCTTTTTCTTTGTGTGTGGGAGAGTATCAGGGATTGAACTCAGGGACACTGGATCACTGAGCCACATCCCCAGCCCTATTTTTTATTTTATTTAGAGACATGGTCTCACTGAGTTGCCTAGCACCTCACTTTTGCTGAGGCTGGCTTTGAACTCAGGATCCTCCTGCCTCATCCTCCTGAGCCACTGGGATTATAGACATGCACCACTGAACCTGGCCTGATTCCCTATTTTTATGAGTGATTATTCAAGAATCAATTTAATGGAAAATTTATTTTTTTTAACTTTATTTCCTTGAAATGCTTTAGAAAAGATCAATTTAATTTTAAAGTACTTTACATAATACAAGGACCTATCCAACATAAGGAAAAGACAGGCTTTTCTTACTTTCAAAAATTTCACTTAAAATTTGTGTTAAATTATTAATCATTTGGTTATAAATATGACATGTTTTGAAATTCTAAGTAACTTATACTAAAGCAAAACAAAAAGTGAAAAACATTAAGAATAAAATTTATAAGTACATTAATTCCATATGATAACTTTTTCACCACCCTGATGAATAAGCAACAATTAACGCAGAAATACTAACCTATATGAAAGCATAATGCTCTTGCTGGTTGTGACCAAGCGAAAGAACATCATACGTTATTTAGATTTTAATAAAAGAATATAAAGGAATAAGAAGAAAATTTGAAAAATGTCAGACAATCACATTGTTTTATTAGTAAGCTTGTGTCATTAACATTTTTAAAGCTAATAGCTTCCTTTTTCCTCAAAAGCTACATAGATGCTCAAGACTTTTAAAATAAAAAAATTTCCTAGTCTTGCTCAGTTTGGTATTTAAGGCTATTTGATAGAAAAAGCATAAAAACAAAAGAGACTTATGTGTCAACTTTATGAAATGCTAATCATATTGTAAAAATAATCCAGTATTAAATTTATATGCTCTAAAGTATTAAATAACTTTTTGTCAGTTAGATACTTGTTAATTAAATTTCTTTAGTGAGTCAAGAAGCATAGATAAAACACAAACATAAAAGGAATTTAAGAAACATTAGCTCTGTCTGTTGGGAGAGCAAAATAAGAAATAGGAGACAGTGTCATTTGTGACACTGAGAGAAAATTTGCTCAGTCATTACAGAAGTCACCTGGAGTACTCTGATATCTTCCCCAGCAGCAATGAGAAAAGCCTCTGTTCTCCAAGGTAAAGAAAAAACTATCAAAGGATCTGCCATGACACTAAAGAGACTTTGTAAGTCATGAAAGCAAAACCAACCTAAACTGAGAACAAATACTCATCTTGTAAATACCTCATGGCACATTAAGCATTGGCAGAGAAACAATTTGGTCAATTTTCTCTTCCTTTATTTCCATCCTTGGAGCTACATAATTCAATCTGTAGCAAATCCAGTCTCATGCTATTTCTTGCCAGTAAGTAGGTTGGAAGCCATGTGTACTGATAAGATCACTGTATATTATTTTTAGAATCTGGAAGACCAGTATACAGTCTTTTAGAATTAAGTAAAATCAAACATTATTAATATAACAAAGTCTAGAATGCTTTCACTTTGATCTATATCATAAAATTTCAAGTCAGTTTTTGGTATAAAACTCATTTGTCTGGTACTCTAACGCAATATATTTCCAGAGGAAAACCAAAATGTTATGGCATTCATGCCCAAACCAGGACTATAACAGCCCTCTGTAAGAAAACAGGAGAGGGTATTATTTGTGACACTGAAAGAAAATTTGCTCAGTTATTTGCATAAGTCACCCAGAGGATATTGATACCTTTCCCAGCAGTAACGAGAAAAGACCCACAAACAAGGCTTGGTCAGAAGAATCTGGAAGTTCTGTTGAATGCATTTTCTAAGGAAAAAGCTGAAGAAACTCTGCAGACCATACCTTCTCTACAGGAGGAGGGGCATGGTGTCCAGTCACTATATGGTGTTACAATACAGTCTTTCCTACAAGGAAGCAGACAAGGCCTCACGGTTTCAGGCCGAAGGCTTTCAGGACACCTAGAAAAAGAAAAGAGAAATTATTAGGTCTTCACAGTAAGCCAGATGACTTAACTTTAGAATTTTCATTGCTGAAATTGTCAAATCATCATCAGTCTGTATTATTTAATTTCTGGCAGTCTTTCTACTTTTGTCAAGAACCATTTAACTCAGTTAATTATTTCAAACTGTATTTCAGTAAAACTTTTTAAGACAGAATGTGTAGATTTAAGAGTAGCACCTGTGCTACCTAGAATCGAATATAACAATTCTATGTTCTCCCGCTATAATAATCTCTCCGTCAATGAATATGTGTTTTCTTTCATGCTTTATAAAAAATTTTGTAGGAATTCACATGACCAATTTAAGGACCCAATTTTATATCTCTCTATAATTAAATAGGTTTTGTGCCTATTGTGAGTTTCCAGGTTATTCTATATTTCTTTTTTACAAAATATGCATACCTTTAAACAAATTTATAATTAAGTATATTCTTTACACAGTTCATGCTCAAAAACAATATTGTATTAACAGTAATATATTTTATAATAAATAATAAAATAAAAATTCATAAACCATTATTTTTCCTGGTTTTATTTACTGTATTGATCTTTATTTTCTCTTCCATTTTTTACCTAGTTTTAGAGATTTAAATATTTTTAATTTTTTATAAGCTAAAATATCTTTTTTGGAACAAAAAGTGACTATAGATAAAATAAAAAGTCGATAAAAATAAATTGGTAATCAGTAACAAAGAAGATTTTAAAGTATCCTTCGTGGGAGATGTTTTCAGAACTGAACTATAAGTGAAAAAAAATCAACACCACTAAAATAATTTCTTTATAGCATTCTACAGACATTTTATTTTTTATATATCTGATAATATTTATCTAAAAAACTTTTCAAATACACAAATATCATGCTTTATTTAATTGTATAGATATATGTTCTTTTTTCTTTAAAATAGTTAGGCTTATTTGGAAGTGGATTTTAAAAGTATATAGTATTCAATATTTCAAAAAAATAATCTCCTGTTTACATTGAGGGTAAGTTTGGATTTTCCTCATTACAATGACTATTCAAAGTCATGGACAACAAGAAATTTAAGTGTGGAACATATAAGCTGATTGTGGTGCTATAATTCAAATTGTAAATCACTAGAATTATAACTTAACTGCATGCCAGGAAATGTTATACGGCAAAATCTCACATATAATCCAGTTAATTCTTTTGGGACTATGGAATCATTGGTCAGTAATTATTATTGAAAGCACTCCTTTTCAATGAGGCAATTTTATAACTTTAACAATGGGAGGGCATTACTCAATTGCATGGTCTTCAAATATTAGTCCTGAATAAATCAATGGGATTTACAATCTTATCATTGACAAACTCCAAATATTGTTTTAGTTTAGAAATAGCCACAGCAAGATACTTGGCTGACTGTGGAGAACAAAATTACTAACCACAAAGTTGTTAAATGAACACACAAAGATAAATTATACAGCCTAGATTAGATTCAATAAAATGAATTCAGACTTCCTTTGGTGAGGCAATTGGTTCAGTCAACATGTTCCTTTTCTCCCTTGTACTGTTTGTATTTAGTGTTTGTGGTTTAAATCAAGGAATTGATTTTCCCCCAAATCTTATTCAAGGTCAAATTAAACAGATGTGATAGGAGTTGAAGTTTGTTACTTGGAAGGATAGATAAGATCAATAACATTGATTTTACCATTGCACAGTAATCTATTTTATTAAGAGAAGTTTGAAACAAGCTTTCTATTTGCATTTTTGTTTCAAATGACTAGTATTGCAAAGCATTCATTGAATTTAACCCAGCATTTATGGAGAAGGGCAATAACATTTTCTTTCAAATTCAAAGTACTTGCTTAATTTTCCAGAATTTTAAGGGCAAAGTAAATCCATTCAATTTAACAAATCTATAGATGTATTCAGGTCATTGAATACAGGCTGCAAACGCAAAGCAACTTTTTAATGGATTATTGTGGTGGTCCAACACGGGACTTTCATGATTGATTCAATGATCTTAATCCAGCAGTCTCCTTTAAGCATAGGCCTGTACACATGCACATCAATTAGCCTGAAAAAAATTTTTTTTTGTAGTTTGTATAAGTGAAGGAAATGTCAACAACAACTTCTGAAAGGTGACTAACTGTACAAACACATAGAGTAAGACAGTGAGCTTACTGTCCAGAGCATAATAACCCTCATCATGCACCACTGAAGGTTGTCCCTGCACCTCTCTAGTGAATATTCCTACCTTTGTTCTAATTCCAGTAAGAGGATGATATCATCAATAGTAAATTCTGATTTGGAAGGGGTGTAAGGACTATTAGCAAGTAATCAGCTCTTCACATTACTTTAGAAAATCACAGAATAAATTTCTAAACTGCTAAAAAATAAAAAAGTAAATAAAATACATTCTAGGTGTCTGGGAAAAAAAAAAGAACCAGGATCTTCCAGGACTTTGGACTTTCTTCTGCTGCTACTACCACTGAATTTTAACACACTGTACATTCATTTCCTGAGTTGGATTCATCAGACACTTATAATATTAAAATATTAATTTGGGGCTACTCTCAAGCACACAGAAAAAACTCAATTTATCAAATCACTTTGGTATACATTTTCCAATATATTTTCAAATTTCAAATGATATAAATGAAAAAATTATTGGGCTAAAAGCATCTCTAATATCTGAAGCCTTAGCCAGATAAAACAACTCATAATGGGGTTCTTATTTATCACTCTGGAGTTTTCCATATACCAGATAAATTATTTTCATTTCCTTGGAAAGACTAGGAAGAATCTAAAAATTTTAAGAGAAAATAACAATTTCTAACACTTATTGAGTGATTGTATTAGTAATCTTTTTCATTAAATCCTTTCAGTATATTTTGAAAATTGAGACCAGAATTAGGTAGGTCCTAACTAATTAAGATCACCCTCAATATTTGACCATTTGGCAGATTATTTGGAAAATATGAGAATATATTTATACCTTTATAGCCATACCCATGTTTCATAGCTGAGAGGATCTGAATTTTTGAAAATTTATGCTCTCTAAATTTCAAAAAATAAATTTCTTTCTCTCAAAAGAATAGATCTTAGATTTTATTTATTAATTTTCTCTGAGAATTTCTTACCTGGTTGTGCCATTCCTTGTTTTGTTTATATTTCTCACAGGGCATATATAATATGTCAACTCTCTGGTTCTTTGTCCTACCTTCTAGAAAATGGTTGTTTTGTTATAAAACTATTTGAAACAATCCTGAGAAACTGATAGTTGTTTTTTTTTTTTTTTTTATCATAACACTCCTTCTGTCTCAAGGCTCTCTCTTGGAAGTAAATGGCTTATTCATTTAACCACTGGTGGATATAATAAGTTTGGTCTCCGTATTTTTATATGGTATTTTCTAGGGGAAATGAAAGGCAGGTCACAGAAGGCTACCACCCAATTAAAGTAGATTGGCAGCCTCCATAACCTCCGGATATATAGGAGGTCATGGATGACCTACACTCCTAGAACTCCATACTGTCATTACTGATCAGCCAGGCCTACAGCAAGCACTTCTTTCATTGCCTCGCTAGCTTAATAAAAGCAGAAAGTGCTTCTATAAAACAAAGTCGGTACCAGATAGAAAGATTCCTATAGAATTTATGGATCTCAGGTACAAGACTCCAAAGCCGTTACAGCTTTATCAGCAGCTGACATTTAAAATAAACAAATCTTACTCTTGAGGACAGGTATGACATGCATTAAAATGTTCCATTTCATGAAGCAAGTGAAGCCTGAGCCAATCCTCTGCATGGCTGACCAGAGGATTTACTGCTGTCTTTCTAAAGCCCTTACTTTTTGGGTCCTACTTGGCCCACATTGACTCGTACACAGATAACTTTTCTTGTCTGCATGCCAACAGAGCACGAGGCCTCTCCATTCCAAGTCGTAGTTGTGTTGAAGGATGACACTGAGGTGTCCTCGATGCATTGGCCCCACGGACCAGTTTGCCAGTGGTACACAGTACAGGGATGCTCATTACAGCTGCGCACCTCTTGCAGAGCACTGGTGTTTGGACAGCGAATTCCACCTACAAAAATGGACAGTGATAGCAGATGAAATGGAGAGCCAACAGGAACCTTCCCCTTCTCTGCTCCTTGGAATGAACAGGGTGAACAACAATGATAACTGCTACTTATTTAGCATATAGCGTGTTAGGAAGTCATATTACATATTTCTAGCTTAATCTAGCTTAAAATACAAAGTATGTGGTAGATATGATACTTGCTTTTGAAGACTATGGGCAACCTTAAAGAATGAGGCCATTGTTCTACAGAGAAGTTGAACATGAGGTGCAAAGAAGCCATGTGATTGCTAATTAGAAGAAACAGGTGCGTTGAGACTCTGTGCATGAAGAAAACTGAGTGTACTTATAAATGTTATCCCCCAAATTGAAAGTCTTAATTACAGGTTTTATAGTACTGCTTATTTTAATGTTTAAGGTTTTAGGTTGATTAGATATAGGGATGTTAAAATCTAATGATACCTTTTGATCTTCCAAAACATTACTGGAAAAGCCACTAAGTAAAGATAATATTACATTTCTTCAAATCTAGATGTCATTGGCTGTGCAATGCACCATCATTGTATGTCCCAAAGGAAAAAAATGGATAAAAATTAAACTATGATAAAATGCTTTCTTCTCAACCCTAGTTTTTATTATGTGCTAATTGAAATACCTTCCTGCGACTTATATAGTTTTATATCACAGTTTTGTACACATTAAAAGGAAATATATTCCAAAAAGTTACATTCAGAATTAAGATCTTTTGAGTCACTTTTTAACTCGTACTCCTTGAAGTGTGTGTTCTCCTATACTGCATCATTTTCTGTGACATCAAAGGTGTGGGTGACACAGAATTTCTTTTTTTCTTTTGGTACCAGGGATTGAACTCAGTGGCACTCGACCACTGAGCCACATCCCCAGCCCTTTTTTTGTATTTTATTTAGAGACAGGATCTCACTGAGTTGCTTAGTGCCTCCCTGTTGCTGAGGCTGGCTTTGAACTCGAGATCTTCCTGTCTTAGCTTCCTGAGTCACTTGCATTACAGGCGTACCCTACCATGCCTGGCTCAGAATTTCTTAAAAAAAGTTCATTTTTGCCATCTCCAGAATTTTCTTCCAGGATACTGATACTCATCTCTAGGCTCTGATCCTTTTGTATTCTTAATTGTCACAAAGGTGTCAATAAAATCTTAAGCAAGCAACTAGAATTTCTTTTCTTTCCTCCAGTGGTCCTTAGCTATTTTTGATCATCTGTGTTTTGGCAGAAGCAACATGGGATTGCAATTTCCACCATGAATAACACAGAAGTTTACATACATAGCAACTATGTCATTAACTTGGCCATAGCAGTTTTAAGATGCACACAATGATTTTAGAGATGTTAAAGGGCAAAACAGATCCAACTTTTTTAATCAGTGGAATATGGTGTGGGGATTATTATTCTGACATCTTTTTTTTATGTGCTAGCTGCATTATAAGTACTCCATGATGAGGCCTCATTTTGTGTTCACAATTGTCATATGAGTTAAAAAATATTAAGTGGATGAGTTCCAACAGATTAAATGATGTGACCACTGTAATAATGAGGAATTTAGAAGTCCAGTTTCTTAATACTGCTATTTCTGATGCCAATTATGAAAGTGAAAAGTCTTATGTTGTTAAGCTAGGGTCCTGGAGGAATTTGTTGCTCACTTTATTGACAGTTTGATTCCAGTGGCCACACCCTAAGCTGAGCTTCACGTGTCTCCTCCTTTGCGTTTAAGGACATCTCTCTACTTGGCATATAAATCAGTAGGCTGTATATGTGAGAACTTCATGGCAATTTAGAATCATTTATGCAGTGTTGAATGTGGTCTCAATATCAGAACAACCTGCATTAAACAGCATTTCATTAATGTTCCCTGCTTCATGAAGGTGAAACCATCTGTCACAGTTCATATCCTATCTTCCATCATATAGCTCGGTGACCCCAGCAGTTCCTGCAAAGAAGTTTAGGATTTGAATAGAAATGAATCTTAAAACACACTAATTGGATTGGGGAAAAGTAAATGAGCACTCATATTACTCATTCCCTGAGGCGCTAGATTTATTCAATCTTAATTCTCAAGCACTTGTTTATATATATATATATATATATATATATATATATATATATATACACACACACACACATACATAACATTATTTTAACAGTTCCTTTATATGTAAGACTAAATTAATAATCTTCCACCCAAAATATGCTTGTTTACTTACACTACTTTCATTGTGAACATATGTATGCTATTTAAACTGTGATTTTAAAACTCTGAATTGTTTTTGACATTGGAATTAACTAGTTGGCTTTGGAAAAATGATAAGGAAAAAAACTTCTACAACATCAGCATAACATGTCGAGGAACTGCAAGATAGCTGTTAAGTTTACATACATAAAGGCTATTTATTTTCTTGCCCCAATCCACATTAAAGCTACATCAGCAGTTTGGGGCTATTGTCAGGATCCTTGCACAGATAAGCCCCAATGTGGTCTTAATTATAACAACAATATGGCAATTCTGAAAGTCTGGGTTGGAGTAATCAGTCTTTGCAGCATTGTCTTGTTGTTTGGGGAATAATTTTACAGTAGAAAAATTGATAAGTATAATATTGAATGTATCTATTATTTATGGAATGATCTAATTCCAGACATCTGGGAATATTTCTACAGTACTGTAAAAGATGTAAAATGTGACCTATGACAAAATTAGCAATAACCATATTTTTAAAAATCTTTTTGCATATAAAAATATATGCTTTGTATGAAAGTCACTATTTAGACTGTCTATGATTCCATCAAAGGGAAGGACTTTATGGGATCTGGATGAAATTCTGTTTTGTGAAGGAACATTTATACTCATATAAAAATATCAATTATTACCAGGTGTATGGTGGCATACACCTTTATTCCCAGCTATTTGGGAGTCTGAGGCAGGAGGATCACAAGTTTGAGGCTAGTCTGGGCAACTTTAGTGAGACCCTGTCTCAAAATAAAAAATAAAAAGGGCTGAGGATGTACTCAGTGGTAGAGCAACCTTGGGTTCAATTGCTAGGTCCAGGGAGGAAAATATCAACTACTAACTGGACTTCTCTTAGAAATAAAATAGTGACATTTTCTTCTGACATCAATCTTTGCTAGGATGTACCAGATCAAAGCTATGTTTCTGTTCTGGACATTGATAACCTTTGCAATTTATATGATGGAGTGAAACAAAGAACCTTCTTTTAAAAAATTTTTGCACACAAATACGTTTAGTGTGGTGTGCAGTGTTCATGTGGGATACTTTAAGGGACACTAGAGGGGTTAGAAATTGTCCTTGCTACTACAGGTATATTATAATGCAGTGAGGAAGAGTAGTCAGGGGATAAGACAAGCATAGAAATGAGTATTATTCTATGTGGAATGTCATAATTATGTTAAGAGAAGTATTTAGTACAATTTAGAATTCAAAGGCAGAAGATTCCATTACTTTTTGGAGACTGAAAAATGCCTCAGATAGGAGGCACTGAGATGAGTTTTGAAGGAGTAGGGTTTTGAAAAGAAGAGTGATGAGAAGACAGGGAAGGGAGGGAGGATTTTATCAAAGCAGAAAAAAAAAATAAATAAAAGCAAACGGAGGCAAGTAGGTATGACCTTGGGAATTAGCAATACTGATAAACTCCTAAGTGGAGAGTAACTGGCACAGGGATAAGGAGGGACACCAGGTGGATGCGATGAGGAAGCCACAAGGTGCTTCTGATAGTGTCTGATATTGCAGCCCAAATCCTTTGGATTGCAGACCACTGCTGGATGAAAAGCACATTGGTAAGGGCATGCTTGGGGAGAAATGAATCCTAAAGAGCTTTAGCCTCAAGAGTATTCAGGAGATTCTGCTGCAGTGCAGCTCCATCCCCACTTTTCTCCTTGCATAAAGAGGTAGACTACTTCCTGCTGTGGAGCCTGCATAAATCCTGTGTGGTGGTCATGTGGAGACAGATCTAAGCAGAAGTCCCTCTTCAAGGTCAAGAGTGGGAGGATGGGGAAGTGCCAGTATTTACTTAGAAACCAGAGTTGTACGTGTATATATACATCCTGGGTTCCTCCAAATCCTCTAGGAAATATGGGTGCTTTCTGGCTCTTAGAATTAAAATACTTTAGCTGTAGAAAATGAACAAGTTAAAGTAGAAATATTACTATCCTTCATGTTTTTGCATTGTAAAATGATTTTTGAAGACTACTAAATCATTTCAGAAAAAATTGGAACGATTCTATTTTAATCTGCATCTATTTTTCTCTGTGAATAAAGTGGGTATAGGGCATATTGGTATTTGTCTGATGAAGTTATATCAGGTCATTCTGAACTTTGCAAAAATAAACATTCTCTCATTTTTTCTCTCTGTAAGGATGATTAACTATATAATGAAAATTAACAGAAGTTGTTATTATACTTAGTGGAAAACATTATGAACATTATTTTTTTTCTTTTTAAATGAAGCTTGCTGAGCATCTGCATCTTCAAGGAGATTCAAAAAATTGAGAGGTCTAAAAATCTAGTATCAATCTTTAATTTCTTGTTCAAATTCATCACTACATTACTATTTTTATATTAAATATGCCAAGCTTCAGTATTAAAAAATTGCTTTCTTTCAGAACTTTTAAACATAACTTTAAAGTAGCTTTTTGAGAAAATCCTACAGTTTATACTAGGAAGACATTAACCTTACAATATCATAGAATTCTAAAAAAGCACATTATCAATTTTATTTAGCCAGAAGAAGTAGAAAATAAGATACACACACCTCCACATACATGCACTAAAGACACAGAAACACCTTTTCTTTTTTTTTTTTTAAGTGAAAAGAATCACTCTTACATTCTCCAGTGTATTAACTACCTCTAGTTGGCTATGACTTATGATTTAGTTTTCAAATTACATTTCAATAAGAAACATTCATGACTATTTTTCAAATGTGGTTGATACTATATATTATTATTCATGATTGTGTGGAAAGCGACTATATACACATTGCTCATATTCTATTTTTTATTTTTTAAAAATTTAAACCAACTTCAGAGTTACTGTAAAATCAAAAGTACCATATCAAAAAATGTTTTGCTAGATCATCTAGATAAAGTTGACAAAATTATATTGATTACTGTAAATACCTTAGGGTGTATTTCCCATAATCAAGGAGATTCTTCTTTATATCAACACATCTAATATTCAAAATTAGGATATCAACACTGATATATTATTACTATCTAATTCTGAGAACCCATTCAAATTTGTCAAGTGCCCCAAAATAACCTTCATAGCCCAAGGGTTCAGTATAGAATCAAATATTATATTTAGATGTCATGTTTATTGTTAATCTATTTTAATCTTTAATTTTTTAAATTTAGATATTCTGGAAGAGTAAATGTCAGGTATTTTGTATGGTACCTTCTGATTAGGATTTTTTGATATTCATAATTGGATTCTATATATGCATTTTTGACAGAACATCAGAGAATGATGTCATGTTCTCACTGTGTCACATGGAGGATACAAGATTTTGATTTGATCCATTACTGGTGACACTAACTTTGATGACTGGATTCAAGTGGTACATGTAAGATTTTTCCAATGAGAGATACTTGAGGCTAAGTAAATAAATTGCTCTTCATCAGATGTTCAATTTATTTATTTTTTATTTATTCCAAATGTTCATCCATGTTTTCCAATTTTATTTAATGGGTCATGATCTATTAGGATCACTATTCTGTTATTCAAATTGTTTGTCTATGTGAACAGTGGGGGATTCTTCAATCATGTTTCTGCTTCTTGGGCTCTAGACATAGTCCTCTTTTCTTTTCTTACTAGCACAAGATTCTTCAGGGCCATCTTCTACTTTTCCTATCACAGCCCTGGAATCCACCATTTCTCCAAAAAGCCTGCTTCCTTTTATTAGAGATGGTGTTAGAAACCAAGATCTGGGGCTGGAGCTGGAGCCCCATGACTGAGAATATGCTTAGCATTCACAGGCTCTGGGTTCAATCCTGAGTGTGCACAAGCATACACACACCCACACATACACATTAAAAAAAAAGAAGAAAGAAAAAGAAAAAATGAAAGAAAAAAGAAATGAAACCAAAATCTTAGTGTTAAATGGACTTACTGATGTTGCAGTCTTGCCACTCTTGATGTCTTTCCAGTAAATTGAGCTAATAATACTTGTGGATATGGACATAAATCCAGCTATATATTCACACAGTTTACATTTACATTTTTATATCTACCTTTACAAATTAAAAACCATAAAGTTTTTGGGGTTCTTTATGTATGCTGGAAATTAATGCTTTATCTGAGATGCAGGTGGCAAAGATTTTCTCTTTGGGAAGATTCTGTAGGCTTCCTCTTCATGTTTTTGATTGTTTTCTTTTCTGTGAAGAAGTTTTTTAGTTTGATGCCATTCTATTTATAGATTATTGATTTTACTTCTTGTGCTTTAGAAGTCTTATTCAGGAAGTCATTTCCTGAGCTGATATGTTGGAATGTTGGGCTTACATTTTCTTTTAGTAGATACAGGGTTTTTGGTCAAATACCTAGGCCCCTGATCCACTTTAAAAGTTGAGTTTTGTTCAGGGTGAGAGATAGGGATTAAATTTCATTCTACTACATATGGATTTAAACTTAACACCCCAAAAAACAAATGATCCAATCAATAAATGAGCAAAAGAATTGAAAAGACACTTCATGGAAGAAGAAATATGAATGGCCAACAAATGTTAGAAAAAAGGTTCATCATTTCTAGAAATTAAACAAATGCAAGTTAAAACTACACTTGAGATTTCATCATACTCCAGTCAGAATGGCAATCATCAAGAGCACAAGTAACAATAAATGTTGGCAAGGATGTGGGGGAAAAGGTACACTGATATGTTGCTGGTGGGACTGAAAATTGGTACATCTACTCTGGAAAGCAGTATGGAGATTCCTCAGAAAACTAGGAATGGACCCACGATTTAACCCAGTTATCCCACTTCTCAATATATACCTAAAGGACTTAAAATAAGCATACTATAGTGACACAGCCACATCAATGTTTATAACAGTTCAATTCACAATAGCTAAGCTATAGAACCAACCTAGGTGCCCTTTAACAGATGAATGGATAAAGAAAATGTGGTATATATACACAACAGCCATAAAGAATAACTTCATGACATTTGCCAGTAAATGGATAGATCTTGAGACTATCATGATAAGTGAAATATGCCAATCCCCCAAAGCCAAAGATCACATGTTCTCTCTGATATGTGTAAGCTAACTCACAATAAGGGATGCAGGGATAGAAGTTCAGTAGATTAGACAATGGGGAATGGAGGGAAAGAAGAAGGGATAGGAAAGGAAAGTCAGTGGAATGAATATGGCATAATTTTCCTATGTACATAAATGAAAACATCACAGTGAAGCCCACCACCATGCACATCCACAAGAATGAAGTCCTAACTAGAGTAAGATGTATTCCAGGCTTGTATAATTACATAAAAATGGTTTCTACTGTCATGACTAATTAAAAACACCCAGTAAATTAAAATAAACACCATAAAATTACATTGATAACTTCCAATCCCCAAACAATACCTCAGGGTTTAATTTAATTTTCTCTCTTAACATATTTGCCCCAACAGGGTATCTTTGTCACTGTGCCCTTTTCTGACACCCTGCCTCAGGCTACTTCATATTCTAGAAACCCTCCACAACCCAGCCTGGTTCTGCCACTCCACACTGGGCTGGCTGCCTTCATGGATACTGAGAGTCCATCTTTGTTCTGCTTGTGCTCTGACATCCTGTACTGGCCTCTGCTTCCACCTTCTCATACAACCTATGTGATTCTTTCTGCCCTTTACACTATTCAGTGACTCTGAAATTCCATGCCAGGACACCCCTCCTTCTCTGGATGCTCTTCTCACTCAGGTTGGGTTCTAACAACCCACTTGGGACTACTGCTGACCCCACACCTTCTGGCACAGATGCCCAACTGCTTGATTCCACCTAATGGCCTTTTGGATAGAATTGTCCAGGAAGGAAGAGGGTCTAGAAAGAAATGGAAGGAAAGGAAATGAGGTGAAAAGGAGTGCCATTCAATTATTCTATAATTTGTTTAAGAGAAAGAAAGAGACCTGTTTTATCTACTAAATTGGGACCATATGGAATAGCATTTTACTATATATCTATGGATACAGATATAAATACATATATACAATAAGAAGACTGAGTAAATCATGGGTAAGACCAGTAGCTGCATTCCTCTTTGTCAAGCACATACTAGCACTATATTCTCTATAACCCCCTTGAAGTTAAGTTATATGACTCATTTTAGCCAAAAAAAGTGAGAAATGATGAAAATCATTTCTAGATGGAAAAATTTAGTTTCTTCTGTGTTTAAATCAATAGACTCTCCAAGCACGTTCTTCTTTTGGGAATTATGGAAATAGGACGTCATATGATAGTATAATGCTGAGACATCTTTTGAAGGACAAACTGCCCTGGAGAATTAATCCAGAACTGTAGCTAAATTCCCTTGAAGAAGAAATAAGTAAACCTTCCTTCTTTAAAGTTCTAAACTTCTGTACTATCTGTTACTGCAGCACAAATCAATCTATCCTTAATAATTGTAAGATATCATCTAATTTTCAGTATAATGTTTAATGATACTGTTCTGACAGAGATAAATAAAAAAAAGGCTAGTTTGTAGCATTTATTTTGTAAATCCAGATATACTTTGCAAAGGGACTTGTCCTATGGGTTATTTCACTAAAAAAATCATATAATTTCTTATCTAAACATTTCATATATAATTTTTCTACTGTGATATTTTTAAAAAATTATCACAATAATTTGCTTTTACATAAAACTTAATAAAATTTAAGACACATACAAAGCTTTAATACAAAGACTAAACTTTTGTAGAATTATGAAGTATTACCTAACAGAAAACATTTTAAAACTTCTTACAGATATAATTGTAAATCATTTTAAAAATAATGCAGAATTATAAGTAATTTTAAGTAAGAGAAAAATGTGATTCAGTGTTCAGCATGTAATAGTTATTAAATAAATATGTTTTAAAAGATAAATCCTTCATGAAATATTTCAACAGTTTATATCAGTTTTTAGAAATGTTATTAACAAAGGGCAGCACATTTTCCATTTACAGTCTTCACTGCAGTTCCTATTAAGCATTATGTTTTGAATTCATGCTCTATGATTTATTGCATAGCCATCTATAATTTCCCAGCATGACTTGCTTATTATGATGCAGCTACTAGACTTAATTAAAAATTATCAAAGCCCCACCCTTTCAAATTAAGTGGATGATACATATCAAAGCACAATCATAAATTTCTGCCTTTAAAACATTTCATGACCTTTCAGTGTGAAGCTTGTCTATAGAAATAATGATCTGGTGAGTTTTTGCAAGCATAGCAAAATCCTTTCCATGTGACTCAGGGTGAAGAGTCACTCATTACTAGTCACACAGCAAGTGTCTGCAGAGTATAATGGATTTATAGGAAACAGGGTGACCACAGATCTAATTTTAATGAAGCTCAAGGCATAATCTGAGCTGATAGACTTTGAAGTATGAATATAATCTATATGAGGTTAGAGTTAATATTTGACAACACAAGGAATGTAATTTTCTCTCCAAAAGTTTCTATTTTTAATAAGTGCATTCTTTTTTTTGTCACAAACAGTTAAGTTTATATTTAAGTAATAGGTAAATATTTTTGGACCCTACAAAGAAATTCTAAATTTTCCCATAGACTGACTTTTATTTAATAAGAAAATTTTTCAATCATGTAAACACTCATATGCAAACCCAACAGAGTTATATTTGCATAGTTGTTACATACACAGGTAGCAAGTTTGATTAAATACCAATACTATTCAGGTGTTTCACTAAAGTACCCCATAAATGGAAAAATTAAAAAAGGTATAAATCCCACAGAATTCTTTCAAAATTATTCATTTTCAGAAATACATAGAAACACATGCTTGCTACAAATAGAAATCATTATTTGTCAGTGCTGAATGTGGATAAAGAGAAGGGTCATTTAACTTGATAATATTTAAATAGCATCTCTGTATTCTTGAGAAAGAACATGTCTTACTGTCAGACAACTTGATCTACTTCTAGTTCCTTATTCCTGTGTCATTTTCCAGAATGACAGGAGTAAGTATGACATTATATTACCCAGTAAACACTGAAGCCAAATTAACATTTGGATATTATCTTGAGAGACAATTACCAAAACCCTTGTATTCCTCAGCAATAAAGCTTGCTAGTGAGATGTAAATCTGCAGCAAACATGCTTTATTCACCCAATAGGATGAAATGATTTAGAAGCAGGATACTTTGAAAATGAACCAAAAGTACACATGAGACCTTTTGATCTCAGAGTCCATGTTCAGAAGCCTGAAGAGTAGAAAGTACATGTAATTCTCAGCCAAGCAGTAGCCATGGTGGTGTTGATTTAAAATAATATTTCTTATTGCACACAGATGATTCTTTCATTCAAGAGTAGGATATGATTTCAAAGGGAAAAACTTACTACTAAAATAGAGAAAAATCCCAGAAACAACTGGAACTTGGAAGTCATTTTTACCTTTTTCACAGGTTTAAATCTTAGGAATAGAAAGAACCAGAATTATGAGGTGAGTGGAAAAAAATCAAAATAAATTCACTTGAACCATCTTTCCTCCTTTATTAAAGATCCATTTTCTTTTTTTTTAATTTTTTTCTTTTTTTTTATTTTTTAATTTTTTATTGTTGGCTGTTCAAAACATTACATAGTTCTTGATATATCATATTTCACACTTTGATTCAAGTGGGTTATGAGCTCCCATTTTTACCCCATAAAGATCCATTTTCAATATTAATTTGAGGGGACAGAATCAAGCTGCCCACCACATTAGCAGATGAGAAATATCCTTGGATCACTGGATTTCTGTTAGTTAATTTTCATAGACTATCATCTTAGCCAGCTATAAAAAGTAAATGCAGGCAAATTTCCAAAACTAAGTCCTGTCTGATGATGATAGACTTACCTTCTTCCCCTGCATAGGCCAGAATGGACCGGGCTCGTATCTGTTTCCCTTCTGTGGTTTTTCCTGAGCAGGTGTGTGAGCAGGAAGACCACGTAGACCAGGCGCTGAGCACACAGTCCATTGGGCATGGGGCATCACAGGCCACAGGAATGGGGAAGATGGCATCTCTGCAAAGCTGTCTGTCCACTTCTTCACCTGGGAAAGACATGATCCCCAACATTCTATCACTGTTAAATACACTATGATGGTTCAGTTCTGCCGCTGGTACAGGTACAGGACAGGACAGCTTGTTTTTCTTTTTAGTCTCTCTGCAGACAATTTCTTAGCTAGAATCTAATCCTGATATCACAAACATTTCAATTCCTCCTTGCACACACCTTTGTGTATTAAATATACTATCTTTTTTGGCATACATTTACCAACATAAATATTTCAAAGACTACTTTGCATTTATATAGCTTGGTTTTTTACCCAGGAAGCTCTAGACAGTTTAACTAAATCTGCAAAAAGATATATTTGCTATGAAATATACGATGCAGAATTAAACGAATAAACCATTGTCTACATTTTACAATTTACACTTTACTTTGAAGGCTTAACTGAGACATATCTGCTTAAAACTTGTTTGTGACACACGATGCAAGAAGTTGAGACATAAAAATGAAAATGCTTGGGTTTATGTATTTGTATGAAATCAAATGTGATTTAAATGTTTAGGTTGGTATGATGTCCAACAATTTAATTTCTCTTCATAATTGTGACTTTAAGAATATGTTTTCATAATTCATTATTTTAATAAAATTAATTATTTTGACATCTTTAAAGCAACCCTCAGATTTCTTCATGTTTGGTCTATTTTCATGAACATTGCCAAACTCATGAATCCTTCCAAAATATCACTTTTTTCTACTGCATTTCTATTATCAGAATAAGAGGCTCGAACATCTGCTTAAAGTAATTATGCTAAAAATTCATGAAGATTTCCATGGAAATAAAAAAAAATGAGAATTGAGATCTGAGGATAAATTTTTCTTTTTTTGTTAAAGTATATACATGAAGCTTATTGAATTAACTGTGTGAAAACTTTGTATGAATATTAAAGTTAAACCATGGTTTATAAAGGATTTTCTAGTTTCAAGATTAAGATTGAAAAAGTAATACATTAATCACACAATTAACCATATTTTAACACATGGCACAGATGTGTTGTTTAGCAGCATCCCCTAAATTCCTCTGGAGATATTTTGATTTATTTTTAATCATAGAAATGCATAGTTTTTATGGTGGATTTTAACCATCACAGTAGTACTGTGTGCAAAGCATCTCTGCTACAAAATCGATACTCATCAATATAATGGAACTGAAACAGGTGTAAGCAGAAAGGAGACTCATAGCAGAGAGAAACCAGACACAGAGCCAAGATAAAATGCATGCTATTTAGAAAGTCCTCAGTATTGTAATTTGAGAATTAGATTTCTCTTTCCAGACTCGACAATAACTCTATAGTAACTCTGAGCGTTATTGTGTCTTTTGTATGATCTAGAAATTGTCTTAAAAATTATATAGATATAGAGTCTTTATTTACATGTTTACTGCTTTACTAAACAATAAAAGTTTAAAAAAGAAATTAAGATGGGGAAAGAATGGAGTCTTGTATTTGCATGGACCTTTCTTGGAAATATGTTCATATAACCATCTTATCTGAACTCTGTATGTAGGTCCAGAATCACTCTCAGCTTAGTAAAGTAGCAGACACATGGACTGAGGCTTAAAACTGTTTCTTCATTCCACATTTGAAGAGAAGCTAATTCTTCATCTTGGATGGGAAATTTCCCAGTCATTTTTGATTTGTGTATTCTCTCTGTAATATCTAAATTTTGAGTCTGATTTGTTTAATCTTGAATCCATGTTGTCTTTCAGACAATTGAACACTCTGTTGTTCCACATTTCTCCTCCAGCCCATCATTGATTCTACCCTCAAGTGTATGTTTTTAAAATGCAAATCTGAACATCATAGTCTCTTCACACATATGAGCTGTGGGCCAAGTTCCTTACCAGGGCACTCTAAGCTTCTGCCCTTGCCTCGTGTTTCTCCCACATTCTATCCTCAGAAAGCTATTTGCTTTTCCATGAACTGGCAGGCTGCCTTCTCATGCTATCATTTTGCATGTACTCTTTCCTCTCTTCTTGCTAAGTCATCCTTTTGTTCTAAGTTTTATTTTTCTGTGAATTTTCTTTGACTTTCTTAAATTTCCCAGCTGGAGTTGGGCTCTACTCTCTCCTACAATACTGTAGAATATCACTTTTGAAACTTTAAAATTTTCTCTGTTTAAAACACTGTTACTCACATTAGCATACAAGAACCCTCTTGCCAGGCATTTTGTCTTACTCAGTATCTTCATATATGATGTCTTTGGTCCACTTATTTTCACTTTGGAGTTTTACAGTAAATGTTTATGGATAAGTGTGCTGGGGTAGATAGTCAGCCACACGAAGGTAGATAGGAGAAGACAACAAACATATACATTAAAGCAAGTCCGTAAGTCACAGGACTTGGAAACTTTATCAAAGCAGACAGACATCAGGAAAACAGAAACTGGCATGTCAAACCTCCTTCAACCATAATTAATAATAACCTCTTAAGGAAACTACCTCTCCTGACCAGATCATCATGGACCTTCACAAAGAAAATTTGCTGAAGGCTATATTAAAAACAAACAAACAAACAAAGGGCAATACACCACTTATCAATACAAAGGAGGATATGAGAAAATTCCTAAAGAATAAAGGGACTAAAACTTAAAAACCCAGACTCTTGAAGAGCTATGTTGTTCTTTCCAGAGATGGTTCACTTGGTATCTTTGTGGTATGTCCTTATTTTGACCTTCTCCAATAAACTCCTGGCTGTAACTCTGTGCAACTTGTTTGAAATCTTTCCTTCAGAATTGCAAGGACTGAGTGCTGTGGACTGCCACGGTTGCCTCAGTGCCATGGAATCCCTCTATAACAAGGGGAAAAAATGGACCTGAAGTCCCAGGATATACATTGCTTTCTGAAAACAAACAAAAAACAAAACAAACAAACAAACAAACAAAAACTTTCCAAATTGTTGGTATACTAGAATCTGATCAAGATGTCCTTCACATTCCCCTGGTTCCACTAAACTTAGACTGGTTTCTTAGTGACTATGCTGTGACCTCCTTTACCTTAGAGCATGTCTTTGATAACATTTGCAATTGTAAATTATTTCTACCTCACTGAAATGGATATAAATTGTCTCATAACTTTCAGCTAGTTTTATAGTACACAGAAATTGTCTTTCCCAAGGAAAGGTTGAGAATCATCTCTTTGAAATGTTAACATTGAAGGGAACAGTGTCCTGATCTTCCAGACTCTGTAGGAGAGGAGGTGCCTAACTTCCATGGGCTCCAATTTGCAAGCACAGATGGCCTAATCACCCAAAAGCATTTGCAAACTCAGGGATAACTCAATGTACTTGACATATCCCATTGATCAAACCTTACCCTGTGATGTTCTCCAGAACTTTTCCATTAGCTCACTCTGGAACTTAAAAATGTTCCTGCCTTTTGTTTCTGCCAATTTGAGTTCAGTCTCTCCCTATTCTAATAATCTCAAATACCTTCTTTAACTTTGATGCAAATTTTATTTTGACAAACGCTTTTTAAATTTTATTTAATTGATTTTATTTTTTTTAAATACACAATAGTGAAATGCATTACAAGTCTTATTACATATATAGAGCACAATTTTTCATATCTTTCTATATAAAGTGTGTTCATGCCAATTCATGTCTTTATACATGTACTTTGTTGGTTTTTTTTTTTTTGCATTACAATTCTTATTACACATATATACCACAATTTTTCATATCTCTATTTGTATATAAAGTAGGTTGACACCCAATTCGTGTCTTTGAAAATGTACTTTGGATAATGATGTCCATCACATTCCACCATCCTTGCTAATTTCCTGCCTCCTCCCTCCCCCCACCCCTCTTCCTTATCTAGAATTCATCTATTCCTCCCATGCTCCCCCTCCCTACCCCACTATGAGTCAGCCTCCTTATATCAGAGAAAACATTAAGCATTTGTTTTTTTGGGATTGGCTAACTTCACTTAGCATTATCTTCTCCAATGCCATCCATTTACCTGCAAATGCCATGATTTCATTCTCTTTTATTGCTGAGTAAAATTCCATTGTGTATATATGCCACAATTTTTTATCCATTCATTCACTGAAGGGCATCCAGGTTGGCTCCACAGTTTAGCTATTGTGAATTGTGCTGCTATAAACATTGATGTGGCTGTGTCCCTGTAGTGTGCTGTTTTTAAGTCCTTTGGGTATAGTCCAAGGAGAGGGATAGCTGGGTCAAATGGTGGTTCCATTCCCAGATTTCTAAGGAATCTCCATACTGCTTTCCATATTGGCTGCATCAATTTGCAGTCCCACCAGCAATGTATGAGTGTACCTTTTTTCCCATATCCTAGCCAATAGACAAACCATTTTTAACTAGTTTATGATACAAAAATCATTATCAGCTTCACCTTCTCTTTCTTCTTTTCCAACTATGTATTAACCTATTGAGTTCCAAATATCTTTAATCAACAAGAGTCCAAGAATGCAATTGCTTTTAGGGTTTTCTTCCTTTTCATCACCTTCTTCAAACTCTTTCCATTCACCATGATCTCTTCCCTGACACCTTTCTCTGATTTGTCATCGCAAGTTTCCATATATGTCTTCATTTCTTCAAGACCCTGGTAAAATGAGTCAGGTGGCTCTGAGATAAAAAGTTTTCTTCCTTTCCCTCGCATATCTACTTCTTAATTCAAGACTTGATAAAATAATTAATATGACCTTCATCTTCTTTTGTTGAGATACAATCCATTATAACAAAGTATAGCCAAAAACCACAATTTGCAGATAAGAGATAAAAATTTAGAGCTAATCCCAACCATATTTCTGCATTTTCTTACTTCATTAAATTTAAGGCACCCATAATTGCTCACTTAGTAAACAAGGCATTAAGCAAACAACTCTTTTATAACATTCATTACCTCCCTTCCTGGTTAAGGATTTTATGTGGGGTTAGGCAGAAAAAAGAGTTTGCTTAGACTCTGCACAGTTTCAACATGGTACCCATAACTCACGCTCCTATTTAAGGTCAACTGTTATGGCACATTTTTTTTTTAAATTGGTACATTACAGTTTTACATAATAAAGGGATTCATTGTGGTATATTCATATATGCATCAATGTGATATGTTTCATTCCCTTGTACACCCACCCTCCCACTTCTTCCTTTCCAAGGTCCCCTTCCTTAAGTCTAGTGGTCTTCTATTTTCAAGAGGTCCTTTTTCTTTCTGGCTTCCACATGTGAAGGAAACAGACAACTCTTGACTTTCTGAATCTACTTTAGCATAATGATCTACAATTTCATCCACTTTTATGCAAATAATATAACTTTGTTTTTCTTTATGACAAAATAAAACTCCATTGTGTACATATATCACCTTGTCTTTATCTAGTTATGCTGACGGACACCTACATTTGTTCCACAATGTGGCTACAGTGAACGGTGAAGCTATAAACATGGAACATGTTTTAATGCATGCTTGCTGAGACAGCGCAGACTAGAATGAGGAACAAAATTGTGAATGAACTCTTGGGCCTCAATTCCTAATCTGTTACTAAAAGTCTTTTCCTATTCTCAGACTCTGCAATGTATAAATTGTATTCTTCTTTATCCCTCTATATTTAACCAGATCAACCATAAACACCAGGTGCAGGGGATGCCAGGAAATATCTGCTAGAGTCTTCCACAGGAAAGGAGCTTCTTAAAAATTTTACCATAAGAATTCCAGACCCTTCCAGCCCCCCACCATTCAATAAAAGGCTCTTGATCATTCTTTGGTTCATGAGTAGTTTTGAATTCTCTCTGTCAGGGCTGTTTCCTTCAACTGTAGGTGAATCCCTTCTCCCCTTTTCCTGATTAAAACTCTGCCTGTATATTTGTGCTCATTTGTCTCAGATTCTAAGTTCCTGTCACAAGAATCATCTATGTGTGTAATACTTCTGTGGTAATAATTGAAAGCATATGTATTTTGGAATAAAGTATCTTCTTAACTTCATTTAACTGAAATTAATACTGCACTTTATGCCCTTTTCTACCATACTTTTGCCTGCCTGAAAATTCCAATCTTGTTTCATTTCTTTTCAGTGACTAAAAAGTGAACTGACTCACATGTATCAAAAGTGAGAAGGGATAGAAAAATAATAAAAGATAGGTGGAAAGGAAACAAAAGGAAGGACAAGAAAAATATAACTAATTTAAAAGTCTTGTGATAAAATTCCTCATACCTTCACTGTAGAGCTCAATTCTCTCTCACAGACCTATCATGTTGTGAGCCATTCATGGACTGTGTGTGAGAGCTGTGTGCTTTTGAACATATAAGGGGACTGGTCTGGCCTTGCACGTTAATTGGGCTGTGTGACACAAGTGTGCCTTTCTTCTGGATCTGCCTGAGATCCCACACAGCACCCGAGATGGGTGTGACTTGCCAAGATGTCAATCAATCTGCTGACCACAAGACATCACCAAGGAAGACTCCACTTTTGAAACCTTATCCCTTGCCTTATATGGGTGGAGTATTCTATGGAATGTCTTTTCCCCAATAAATAGGGGAGTTCCAGGTACACTCTCTCTCTTGTTTTTTTCCAGCGCTGCCCAGCGTGTAGGTAACCCTTGGGTTGCAGAGCAGTCCCACCCTCAAAATTCATGTTTGTGTGTTGCATGGTTTCTTCCCCGTTTTCTTAGTTTGTTGTTGTAGCCAGCTCCTTTGAACCTAGCTCATCTCATCAGTCTGGTCTGAAATGGGTCTGTCATTTCCAAATTTCTAGGAAAACTACAAATCTTCCCTCAATCATAAAGTTACTGGAAATTCACCCACCTGTTAAAATTGCCCTGTGCATCAGTAATTTGCCCACTAATGCAGGTATTTTTAGAATAGATCCAACTAAGGGAGATACAAAACCTATAGGTAGGTTACTTTCCCCATGTTATCTATTGTTCAGATAATGGACATGACATCAACTTCAGGATCCTGAAAATTGCCAGACTACCATAAACCATCTTGTGATCACCAGACTGATGTCATTTCCACTTAGCTTCCCAAGCCAATAAATCACCAAGTTTCCTTTAAAATAAATGCTTGAGACACCCAAAAGTATCTCTCCTTCTCCAGATGGCCTACATTCTCCCTCTAGATAGAAATTGGGAATAGAAAAAAGGAAAGATGGAGTCTAAAAAGAGAAATGCCTACGAGCTGATGGGATGCACAAAATACCCATGAATCTTTGAAATGCAAAACAAGCACCTCTGAGCAACCCAGTCCCTGTACTTAGCCTGCCTGCACCCTTGGTCCACATGCCTGATCCATGCCCTTGCCTGCAAAAAGTAACATGAGACCCAAGAGCTGGAGAAACTGGCACCAAATTGTGTGAATCCACCTTAGCTCTACCTCTAGTCCAGCTCCCAGCAACTGTCCCTTTATAAATATTAACATCCTACATGGATGGGTTGCTGTTTCTTGAGAGTGTTCCACATCTTCTCTTGAGTGTGTATTCCTTGCTTTACCCCAAGAGCTTCTTACTCAAGCTAGCTGGCATTCTCCCTTGAATAAGTATTTCTTGCTTTACCCCCAAAGATGTCTCTTCCCTGAGATATCTCATATTATTCCTTTCTTTATATAGACTAAATAGTTTAGATGAACTTTAGCAACTCTAAGTTAAATATCTGTGCACAATAGTTTTCAGTCATTAAAATTTCTCAAGCCTCTTCTAATCAAGAAGGAAAACAATCTGCTCCTGGAGTTGGCATGATGCTGTTACACTGAACTGAATGAGAGAAATTACAGTACCAAATGAGAGAAATCATGCTACTAATTGAGAGAAATTATATATTATATTCATTCTGAAGAATTAATCAATACAATCACTAAAGTAGTCTCACTCATTATAATCTATTGGCTCAATTAAGTTACCTTTAAAAGCTACTCAAAAGATGGCTCCACATCAATAGAATTCCATTTACTCTGTGATGAATTAAAACTCCTGTGTTATTCTCTCTAGCTTCACCCTCCACCACTGGAAGGCATTTCATAGGTTCTGATCCATTTAGTTTCTTCAGGAATCTTGTAGGGCTCTTTGCGGATGAATACTGTTTGAGTGACTTTTTTTTTTAAGGCCTTGGTAACTGGTTACCTCACATTCTTTCTCTGAGGGATTCTCACACTTCCAATCTGTCCTGCAAATTATCAAGCAAATAGTCTGCCAGCCACACTGCTGCAACCATATTACACCCTCTAATGACTCCCTGTAGTTCTCCTGATCAAGCATGCATTCATGTTTGTTGTATTTTAAGACATTCCACTGTCTGCCTCCACTTGACAAAACCTGCCTACCAAGTGCATTTTCCAGGCTCCAAGTAGAGCTTCAACAAAACAAGGCTCAATGGGTCATATAACTTGGAAAGGAATAACTTCATGAATCCTTTTCAGACCATTAGGAAAAGTTTAAAAATGAATCTAGTTGTAAATTTTCTTGCTTAAAACAATTATCATACCTCTCTGTCTGCCCACTTGCTTTTTATTATTTCTTTAATATTCACAAAACTAAAAAGAAAGTTTAGTTATTCTACATATTCCACATAGAGTTATTACAAGAGCACAATGTGCAAACAAATCTATAGGATATTAGGAAAGTTACAAATAATTTAAATATACCTATTTTTGATTTTATAATCTTGCTAGGATTAGTAAAGCAATCAAATGACTTAGAAATATTATCTTTGTCACAAAAAATGCAAAAATAAACAGTGTTTATTTTGATGAGAGATCATGGATTGATGAAATAACAAGAGATGGTTCACAGGAAAGAATTTTGAAGAGAAATAAACCTTAATGGTATTCAGAGGGAATAGAAGTTATATTATTGGAAATGAGGAATAGAGAACAGTATAAATGTAGGAGATTGGTCTACCTGGGAAGCAGAAACTGATCCAAAGAATTAATCATCATCATTAAACTTTTCCAAGACCTTCTACTCTATCCTCTGATGTCCTCCATATGGAAAGACTGAAAAGTTGGAACCCTAGACATTAGACTAAAGCCTATACAGCTGAGGACAGTGTGTTTTCTCTACTGAATCTTCGTAGTTGTAGTGGAATGTCTGCTAGCATATCCTGGAAAGGAATTTTAAGGGAAAATGAAATTTGATGATGGAAATATTCTACTAATTGGTATCAAACATGTTCTCTTTCACATTGGAAACCTCAACTGTGTTAGGGACTTCTAATGCTCAGAGCCATTTCAGAGTTAGTAACAGTCATAAGATTTTGCAATAAAAATGTATGTAGCTGATAAAGAATGAGAAATTGTTGGCTCAGCAATTGAGATTTTCTTTTTCTTTCTTTCTTTCTTTTTTTTTCTTTTTGGTGCTGAGGATTGGCTCCATGGCCTTGATCTTGCTAGGCAAACATGCTACCACTGAGCCACATCCCCAGCCCTTGGCTCAGTAATTGAAATACAAAGTCTCCTAAATTAAAAAAAAAAAAAAATCAGACCATTATTAATGATGATTGACAGAGTCTAATACTGATAGTTGTGTCAAATATTCATATATGTTCAAAAAAAGCATTAATTAGTCTGGGATGGACCAAAATGGAAACAAGTTAGCATATATCAAAATTAAAGGAGTAAGAACAAAGAACCTGGACAAGATAGAATAATTATTCTTGCTGATGTGATTCAAATCTGATGGGTAATTTCTAAATATTCCTGTCTTTAGATCCCATCAGAGAACTACTCACTTGTATGAACAGAGGAAGCTTTTGGGATTCTTCATTGTTAAAAGATACCTAAATGATTCAGATATATCAGTGTTTTGGAATTAGTCTATCTACTCCTTCCTAAGGATCAAAATGTAGAAGGAAGGGTTAATGGTTCAAACCCAATTCTTACAACCATATTTATAACTTGAAATTATTTGTACTTTTAAAATTAAACTAAATCATATTGGCCTTCTGTGCCATTTTAATCTAGTTCTAACAACATTTTGTTTTTCATTTCAAGCTCTGAGCAATGACTTGGGTATTTTAAGGAGACACAAGTAAACCAGATTGGACTCCCTTTTATTTCAGGGTCTTCTATGAACAGACAAGATTATGCAGTTTTCCATAGTGATGTCCTAAAAGGGACATTTGGGGGCAATATCATACAGTTTATAAGGTATTTTGATGAGTGTTAGGATGACAATTCAATTATAAAGCAAAGAATTATGATTGCTGCTCTGAAGGAACGTATACACACAGACATAAATTTATATCAAAACACACTAAATATAATATGACCCAAATCTAGAAACAAGCACAGCTGTACATAGTGGGGACTTTACTCTCATAGGAAGCAGTAAATATTTTTAAAATTTGAAATGCAATTGTATTAGGGTAGAGATATACTAACTTTATAATATATATTGTGATGCTAATATTTGGTTTGTGTTTGCTGGCTTGTACAGATAAAAGCATTATTGATTTTTAAAGACAAAAACCCACTATTCCAGGCACCTGTTCTGATCAGTCAGAGCTTGGCAGGTTAATGCTTTGTTAAATAGTATGAATAAAACTTCTAGGTGTAATCAACCAATTCTTTGTAAGTGCTATTCTCTTCATTCCTGGTATTTTTAGTACAATCTCAAAACAAAACAAAACAAAAAACACACCATGTGACTCAGATTCTTTTCCCCAATCCATCAAAGAACTGATGCAGGACTGAAATCCAAGGTAAAGTGTTCCCACACATTTCCTTACTACATTGTTTTCCTGTTTCAAATTCTATTAACTACAGTGATAATGACATCTAGGAATGAAAGGAAAGGAGAAAACATACTTGAAAATCTACTACATCTAAGCAGAGGATTGTTATGGCAATCAAGAAAAAAATATTTTTTAAGTCCCATTTTAGTGCATTTGAAATAGAAGATCCAACAGAGTTGTTTACTCTGCCCCAAGTCACAAGATATTTAGGGAAAAAGGCAGGTTTTCAAGCCCATATTACCAGGTCTATGTTCTAGTCATAGCATTTTTGTTTCTATGCACAAACATCTAATAGGTACCTAATGAAAGCTAGTTATTTCACCTGTATCTTTATATTACAACATTTTCCAAAATATTCTTTTTTTTCCAGAGCATAATCTTTCCTCAAAATGTATAAATTCAAAGTAGAATATTGCAGTTTGGAAACCACCAATAATAAGACTTTGGGAATGCGATCACTGTACAGAGACAACTTTTTGTAAATGGATGTTTAATTTCAATGGGAGTTTATTCTTCTGTGCAGTGTAATTGTTTCTGGAATTTGAGCAATGCTTTTTTGAGCAAGATGACCTTTGATATGTTTATTTTATCAAAATCATAGCTTAAAGAATTTCCAGAAATGTTACAGTTAAAAATAAAACTCTGATTTACAAAGCATTGCTTTTCAGACAAAATTCTGGCTTGTAATTTAATCTTTTATTTTTAACACCTTGTATGTATGTGCTGTTTGGCTTCATACTTTCTGTGGCTAAGAACAAATGCAACAACTAGCTAAATAAGATTTGGGAGCACCATTGGTCATTTTTGCATAAGAAGATAGCTGTTAGAAACAACTGGATAGGGCTGGGGATGTGGCTCAAGCGGTAGTGTGCTCACCTGGCATGTGCAAGGGTGCTGGGTTCAATCCTCAGCACCACATAAAAATAAAATAAAGATGTTGTGTCCACCAAAAACTAAAAAAAATAAATATTAAAAAATTCTCTCTCTCTCTCTCTCTCTCTCTCTCTCTCTTTAAACAACAACAACAACAACAACTGGTTAAGTGCATACGAAGAGAAACACAAGAATGCTTTTGCCAAAGAGTAGCTGGGATACTAGGAAATGTTTATCATTTTCACTTACAGATTGATAGCACTGTTATCCCCAGTTCTCTAAGTAGCTGCTAAACAGTATCAATGAAGATAAAATCAATTTGAACACTTTCTATTGTGAAGTCGTATCTTTGAGCATTATGTGGCAAAATCCTGCTTTCTAGAAGACATTTAAAAAAAATCAAGACCACTGCTGACTTAGACAATTCTTTAAAAAGTGTTTTTTCTTATATGCACATGTAAGAGATGGAATAGAGACTGCTCATGTGATCAAATAGAGAGAAGATGCAGGCAGAATGGAGTTCCAGAGATAATGTGCTAAGACTTTTGAAGTCTTTATCCTGAGGGCAGGAATAATAAGCTACTTTGCTTGGGTTTGGATGTACTTATAAAGCCAGGGGGAAGAATGGATGAGATAAAATACACAGAATCAAAATAACAGGGGATTTGGAGAGTTAAGATATTTAGGCAAGTGCAGTTACTAGGAAGTCAATGAAAAGAATAATAATATAGACTCAAATAGGAGAACTTGTCAGTCTTCTAACATCATGATTTTTAAGTTATAAGTTCTACAGTCAGAAATATACACAAATGCTATGTTCATTTATAAATACTATGTTCCTGATTTTCAGTCTAAAAGCCATGAACATAAAAATCATAATGTGGAGCTAATAATTGCTGACATTTACTATGTATTGTTATGTACTTGGCTCTGAATATTTTATAGGGTTTAGTTGATATAATTTTGCAACAACTATTTGCAATAGACATGGTTATTATACTCATATCATTATACAGAAGGAAACTAGGCATAGAAATTGATTAATATGTCTAAATTTACACTATGCTGTCTGTCTTAGTAGTATAGGAGATGTGCTTGATTTATTTGTCTATTTTTGTGATTCTCTAGTGGAAAATCATAGTGTGAATAATATCAGAGAAATGTGAGGAATGATCTAGTTCAAGGATTATGAAATAAAGCCCATAGTTCAAAAGAACTTGCCCAAGATCACACTAAAGTTACTGATAGAATGGGGTTTCTTGTTGAGAGCCACAGCCAAAGGGGCCCCAGCAAACTTCCAGCTGCCAGCAAACTTCCAGCTGCCGGCTGATGATTGGCTCACAGCGGCCCCAGCAACATCTAGCTGATTGGCTCCTCGGCCCCAGCAACATCTAGCTGATTGGCTCCTCTGCGGTGATGCTCATTGGACTGTTTCCCTGCCCTTTCAGACCACGGAGCTGCTCATTGGGGGACTTTTTTTGGCTCCGCCCACGTGACCCAGCCAATCGGCCTCAAGAGCAGGAGGATTGTGGGAGGTGGAGAGAGGCTTGTGTGGGAGAGAGAGGCTTGTGGAAAGCCGGTGGTGGCAGTTGAGGCTCTGAGGATTTTTCCTGAGAGGCTGTTTTGTTTGGCGTGTGTGGTTCTAAAAATAAAGTTAGTTTCTTTTGACAAGTGGCTCCTGATTGTGCCCAGCCAGACTGCGGCAGTTTCTAGTATATTCAGTGATCATATGAAGCTAGTTAGAGCTGCAGCATTTGTCATTTTCTTGTCTATAAGGTCATAATATCACTAAAGAGGTTATACATATTCCTCCATATCATTGTACTCAATTATCTGACATACCAAGAAAACACAAAATATGCCTCTTGGCTGGGGATATAGCTTAGTATCCAGGATATGAGGCCCCGGGTTTGATTCCCAGCAGCAACAAACAAAACAAAACCAAAACAAAACCCCCAAAATTCTTCCAAGATCCACATACCTGTGGTAATTTAAGGTACTGACAGCAATCTTCAGAAATATTATCTCACTTATGTGAGGAAACTACAGATAAAATATGAAAGCAACAAATCTCACTCAAGCATGCCATGGATTAGAAATATAAAATGCATCTTTTTGAAAATAAAGTAACACTAATGAAGAAATTTAACCAATTAAGCATTAAATCAAAGTTGACCATCATTGGATTGAGGTCAGTAAAGGACCTGAGGCCAAACTATTGTGAGACTTTTTTACAGAAGACAACATAGATGTCATGAATCTGGAAATGAAATTATCCAACATAAATCAGTAAGGTAATTTTAATGAGCATGGATCTGCTGAGATAGCCAGATGTATTGGTGCATCTCTCAAATTTGGAACCAGTGGTTTTGATTGAAAGGGGTCCCATTCCATTTCTTTAGGAGACATGGGTAATGATGTAATTTCTAAGAAAGCAGTCTAAACAAAACTAATCCCCAGTCTAGCTTTGATGCAAAGGTACTAATCATCCTTTTGGTCAATATGTATTTTTGAGTGTAATGTACTGTCAATAATTTTTAATACTTAAGAGCACTTTCCACTCAGAAAATGTTTATCTGAAAGATTACTATCTAGGTACATTTCCTCTTGGTTGCACATAGGAGGCAACCAACCAGGGCTTGATAGATGCAGGCCTGTTCCTGATCTCCTGATTGTCAAACTTGACTGAGGCCATCACATTCTCCTGTGGTTCAGCAGGCTGTTAAACAGATTTAGCAGGGATATCATTGCTTAGGAATTATCTTGAATTTATGAAACTCTAGGGGCTAACAAAATTAAACTATGCTCTGAAAGGAAGGAGATTGGGTATTCTGAATAGCAGAAAACAAAATTCTTTGAAAATATGAAGTAATAATTAAAATTTTGTAGCTCATTTTATAAATTAACCTACTTGTTTGCCTCAAATGTCTTACAAATAAATGGTTACCGATTTCAAACATTCATTTTTAATGTTTGATATGAGAATAATGTAATTTCTAAGAAAGCAGTCTAAACAAAGTCTAAACAGTCTAATTTACTTTACTTTTGCCTTTTCAATGTAAAGTAGAAATGATTTAACAACTTAAAAGAACAGGTATGATCTATGTTTCCCCCAAACCAACATTACATTGTAAAGGTGCGTGTGTGTGTGAATGTGTGTGTGTGTGTGTGTGTGTACAATACAAATAAATATACAAGTGTGTGTGTATATAAAATATTGAGTGGAAGACTTTAAAGAATAGAGGCAAAGTGGTTCTCTTACTCAAATACAGTATAAAATCTCTGACAAAAATAGAAGCACTTAAGTTAAAGGCAGGCATTTTGAACATAAAATTTAAAGCAAACAATTAAATACATTAGGGAATTTATATAAGAATGGTTCAGGAAGAATAATTCTTTCCATTATATTGAAAAACAGGAATTCATACAACATTGGTGTGCTTAGTGAGTAAGGTTATGGGAAATTTTACTTGCTTATATGTGAGGTAAGGATTCAGAATAATTAGGAAATGAGGCATATTAAACAATTGTCATTTATGCAGTTATTGCATTACTAGGACAAACTCCAAGGGCCTGTGATTTATAGATCCTGGAGGCTTATTATCTAGTTTCTTCTTCCTGTAGTTGTGTGGTATGATAAGAATCTGGACTTACAGGATGGAGAATCTAAGAGCACTTCACAAGGAGTATCTGTTTTCTAAAGTACTTCTGAAGGAAATTAAGTATGATTTTATAAAAACAATCTAAACAAAGAGAGGTCAAGAGACTGTGCAGAAGCAGCAGAGTCTCCAAGGCTGGACTGAGCAGAGGCACAAGCACATAGAGAAAATTTAACTTCCCAAAGGGCACAAGGGTTTGGTGTTTTCATTTTTAAAGCTTTTATGTTAATTAAGTATTTTATTAAAGAGAATGCAGTTTACTATTAATTTTTAAAAATCCAACTTGTTTGTTATGGCTTTTATTAGTGTTTACTTTATATGTATCCTGATCATTCCATTACTGATTTGACAACTTTCTAGGTTCTGTTTTCTACTCAGCAGGCAAAACAATCCTTTCAAGCATAGTTCAGATCATATTATTCTTTGCTAAAATCTTCCAGTGTTTTCCAACTAATGTGAATTATTTTCCAAGCCTGGTTGTTGGCCACCTCTGACCTTCTCAGGCACCTTTATTCTGTTCCAGCCTCATTGGTCTTAGTGTAGCCCTGAACACTTCCAGTGTGCTGTTGACTGGCACTTCTTTCTGACTGTAACCATCCTGTCTGATATTCACTTACTCTGTGCATTCTGATATTCAGCTGGCTCCCAGATGTCAAGTCCCTGGCACATAGTATATGCTTATTAAATATTTGCTAAGTAAATAAGTGAAGATGATACTAATGACTTTAGAAAAATCACAATAAGGTACCATGGAACTTGAGGTAAGTCAAGATTTCTGAAGAGCAATTTAGAATGATTCCAAGGAAATATGAAGAGCACTTCAAAATTTGCTTTTTATCCTGGATATTTATTCTATGCTTTAATTGTTTTCATTTCAGTTTTTCTCCTGGCAGGGATCACTCTAAAATTTTTATAGAAAACCTTGTAGTATACATAAGTCACTGAAATTCTCACCGATTTAAAGATAATTCAAAGAAAATGCTTCAGTGACTGATCTTATGACAATATTTAAGACCACTATTTAGGAATTTTGTATTCATGAATACCTTGTTTCATGCATAAATTATGATTCCCATTTGTTTTTCCAAAACTAATTTGCACTTAGTTGTATATGAAATAACTAATAAAAATGTTATTCTTATTTATAATTCATCAATTCAGGTGATATGATATCTACTGCTCTACAAATTCACAAATTCTCTCCTCTCAGATGTTAAATTGTTAAATATAAATACCTAAATTATACCAACATAAAATTTTAAGAATTATGAAAGTGATTATGTTTCTATTTATATGTATAACAGATGGAGTCTTCAGTTTTTATTAAAAATCTCCCTACATAATGGGAGAAAATATTTTTGAATCAAATATCTGATAAAGATTTAATCTTCAAAATATATAAGTATCTCCTACATCTCAATAGCAAAAAAACAAAGCAAAACAAAACTAATAACCTAGTTTAAAATGGGCTAAGGAATTGAACAGACATTTCTCCAAAGAAGACAGATAGATTGCTACAAGATACATGAAAAAATGTTCAGCATTATTCATAATTAGGAAAACGCAAGTGGAAACCACAATGCTATATCATCTTATACCTATTGAGATGGTTATCACAAAAATTTAAAAATAAAAAACAACAACTATTGACAACTATGTGAAGAAATTAGAACCTTTGTATACTGTTCATGGACATGTAAAAGTGGTGCAGCTACTATGAGAAACAGGATGAAGGTTCAAAAAAAATTAAAACATACAATCCTGAAATACCACTTCTGGATAATAAACCCCCTAAAATCAGATTACAAATATGGAGAACAGTGACTTGGATCATGTCTCTGATGGCCTCGTGGCCGTGGCTATGCTTGTGTTGGTAACTTTCTGTGCAAAAGGTGCAGGAAAAGATTGCCCAGTTGCTATGGTGATGCCTTGCCTGAGGAGGTTCTGTGCAATGCAGAGAACTATCAGTGTTGACCCTGAGGATAAAGAATTACAAGCAGTGTAAGATAATTATAATTGCTTGCAAATGCTTTGACCTTCAAGCCTGCCTGCTTTGAAGGAATTTTCTCACAGAAAACCTTTTGATGATAAAACCTGTATAATAAATATGCTGAACTAGCTCTGGGTCATTGTTCCTCTATCAGAGGCTGGTGTCCCACCTGGTCCCAGCTCTGTCTCATAAGTGTTTGTTTGTCTTTCTTAATTCCCCATCATCCCTTGCCAGTTCTTAAGGTTCGGCCATGCAGGTCACAGCACTCAAAGATCTATTAATACTGACCACATTTATTGCAGCACTATTTACAACAGCAGAGATGTGGAAACAACTTATGTGTTCATTCATGAATAGCTGGATATAAAGATGTTATGCATGTGTGTGTGTGTGTGTGTGTGAGTATGCATGAACATATATATAATGGAATATTATTCAGCCTTAAAAAACAAACAAAAAACCCCAGGAAATTATGTTATTTGCAACAACATGGTTGAACCTTAAGAATATTATTCTAGGTGAAATAACCAATCACAGAAAGTTAAATACTGCAAGATTCCACTTATATGAAGTATTTAAAATAGTCACACTCAGAATCAAAGAATAGAATGGTTCTACTTGTTATCATAAAATGTTTTTAATATTAATTTGAAGACTAAGCATTAATTATATGCATAATAAATATTTCCTAAGTTTAGATGAACTCAAAAACAAATGGGTAGAACAGATAAAGTTACTGGATGTGTGAACACACATTCATTTTTATTTTGTGTTTTGTGTACTATATATCTGATTTGAACCATACTTTAGGTTGGTGAGATTATGTTTTGCTATACAGTAATTTTCCACTTCATGGGATAGATCTGCTTTGAAAGCAAGCTCAATAAAAAGAAATGAATGGTTTAAAGAAAAATAAAACACTGTACATACAAAAAAACTAACACTGGTAGTTAAGTGTTGGCTGATTGGAGAGGGCCTTAGCTGGAACTTCTGTGTGACTGTGCTCCAGTAAGGTAAGCTGGTATAATCTCATGAAGACAGCAGAGTACAAGAGCTTTCAAGGATTAACCTGTGACATGTTTGTTAACTTTTCATAAGCAATAAAAAGTTACATGGCTGAGCCTAGTTTGGAATATTTAGTTTCCTTCATTTGAAAATGTTTATTTCACTATCATTTCTTCCTCTAAGGCTATATAATTCTGATTGGCACTTATTTATTTTCCACTGTCATTTATTTTCCATAATTTGTGGGAAGAAATCTATAATAATTCAAATTGTTGGTCTTCTATATGTGAATGTTGGTTTTCTATGGATGCTTTTAAGATTATGGTGTGTGTAGGCATAGTTTTCATAAAGTTTTTCTCATGAGAATTTCGGAGTTTCTTGAATCTGGAAATTTATATCTCTTACTCAATTTGGGAAATTATTCCTTCAGATACTTTTCCCTATACATTCTCATTCTCTTCTTCTGATACTCCAATAATGTAAATTTTAGAGTTTTGATCCCATAGAGCCTTAAGACCTGTTCATGTTTTTTCAATATTTTCTCATGTCTGCCCTGAACATTATATCATTTCTTGATCTAATGTCAAGTTAACTGTTTTCTCTGACATATTCATCCTTTATTAAGACCATTCAGTTATTTTTTTTTATCTCAAATATTGTAATTTCTAGTTCTAAAATTTTCATTTTCTTTTCTTCCAAAATTTTGACTATAATTTCAGGAGAGACTCTGAACCAGATCTATTTAGCTCAGTAACTCTTATATTCCTGATGCTCAGAAACTGTAAGATAATAAGTGTTTGTTGGATTGGAGTATGTTTTGGGTAATTTGCTAAGGTTGTTTAGCTTTCCATTACTTTCCAGAATATTTACCTTTACTTCATGAAAGATGGTGATAATATCTGCTTCAGAGATTTTATCTATAAATTACAAATATGTATAATTTGGGGATTGGCAGCTAAGTGTCTTTTCCTTTGAAGATGAATAAGATTTTCTTTGTTATTTATATGTCAAGTAATTTTGATTTCATTTTGAACATTTTGAACATTTTATTTCAAGACTCAATGGTCTTTTTAAATTCCTAAAAGAGTGTTGATTTTGTTTTGTGTTTAGCTGGCAACCTATCTAGTCAGATCACATAGTCTTTATCTGTGGGCATTTGTTTCATGTTAGTTCATTTTTCTAAGCCATGACTATGCAAACTGTCTAGGACGTATACCACTCAGAGTGTCAGATGAGATTTGGGCAGTAGCACTACCATGGTTCAAGGCTCAGAGGCTTTGCTGTGCCTATCTGGGTCTCCTCTGCACAGACATGGCTTAAAGGTGATACTCATATCAGTTCATCCACACATTAGTTCTCTCTGGAATTTCTCCCAAATCTTGAGCAGATCTAAAAAATTCTTTCTACATGAGGTTCCCTTAGAGTTTTAGCTTCCTATACAGTTTACAGTTCCAAATATCTGGGGCTACCTCTGGGGGAAGCGGCAATAGAAAAGAGAGATTGCTATGAGAGGGATCCACCATTATATAGAACAGAAGTTCCTTTTCCTAGTTGCTCTGATCAGTGAGGGCCATCTTTTCTGCTTTAAGGTTCCCACATTGCCTGTATAGAAATGTAGTTCTGTGGCCAGGGCTGGTTTCAAATCAGCGATGGAAAAATAAAACAAATGCCAATCCAAACACTCTGGCTGCCAGTGTTCAGAGGCCTTGTTAGATACTCCAGTAGTAAGAGGTATTTATCTTAGAGTTTTTGCTGTCAGTGCCTTTGTGCAGTTTTGCAACTTTATCTCTACTCAGGTCAAAGTCTGAAGACAAATGAGTGCAAAAATACAACATACTCCCATTAAAAGATTTTTTTTACAAGTTTATGAATACTTTGTTTTCCAGAATCCCATTGTAAATTTTAACTGAGGTTTTGAATTTGGACTTTAGTCTGCCTTCTATGGTTTACTTTTCAGAGACTACATGGACTTGCTTTTGTACACTGTGCAGTGATTTTTCTAGTAATTAATGGGGAGGATAAGTTTATTCTGTGTTGGCTGGAACTGGAAGTGGTCTATGTTCTATTTAGAACATGCAATTTTAAAATATAATGTAAATCCAATATCTTTCCACTCTCATAATGAAACATCAAAGAATATTATCAAGAAATTTAAAAAATAATTTACTCAATTTCCTAAAAGTATTCAGAGATCATATATCTGTTAAGGGTCTACTAACCAGAATACACGAAGAACACTTAAAACTCAACAGCAAAAAGACAAATAATAGCTCAATTAAAAGATGGGCTTAGGAGAAAATATACATTTCTTCAAAGAAGATAAAAATTGAGCACCCCTAATCCAAAAATACAGATCTCAAAACCCTCCAAAATCCCAAACCATTTGAATGTCAACATGATACCAAAGCTAGAAAATTCCATACCTGACCTCTTATGATGGTTTGTAGTCAAATTCAAATGGTACTATTGTATAAAATCACCTTCGTGTATAAATTATACATGAAGCACAAATAAATTTTGTGTTTAGACTTGGCTGTTATCTCTAGGATATCTCATTGTGCATATAAAAATCTT
The DNA here is from genome assembly GCF_001458135.2 of Marmota marmota marmota. Lineage (NCBI taxonomy): Eukaryota > Metazoa > Chordata > Mammalia > Rodentia > Sciuridae > Marmota > Marmota marmota. Next base: position 7,278,898 of record NW_026000142.1, read on the forward strand.
CCAAAATTATCTAAAATCTGAAATTTATAATACTTTCAGTTTGAGTACTTAAGATAAGGAATATGTAATCTGTATCCAAATAGGCAACAAGCACATAAAAGATGGTCAGTATCATTAGTCCTTAGGAGAATACAAATCAAATCCATAATGATATAGCATTTCACATCCACCAAGTTGGTTATAATGGCTAAAAAGAACAAAATAGCAAGAGTTGGTGCAGATATGAATAAACTGAAACCCTAGTATATTGCTGATGGGAATATAAAATTGTGCAGTCGGTATGGAAAAGATTTTCATGGTTCCTCTGAAAGACAAAGCTAGAACTATCATATGATCAGCAATTCCACTCTTTGTTATATATCAAAGAGAGTAGAGACCATATGTTCACACAAACACTTGCAAACAAATGTTCATAGCAGCACTTTTCACAACAGGCTGGAGAAACATCCTAAATATCCACCAACAGATGTTAATAAAACCAAGTAGGGAATGTGGAATCACTCAGCCATACAAAGAATGAAGTAGTGATACATGCTATTATATGAACAAATTTTGAAAACATAACAGAAGCAAGATACAAAAATTAATATATCGCATGATTCTATTTATCTAGAAATATCTAGAATAGGTAAATCCATAGACACAAAAAATGGATTGGTAGTTGTCATGAGCTGGGGGTAATGTGTACAGGGTTTTATTTTTAGGTGAAGACTATAATTTAATACTAGATAGATTTGGTGTTTGACAAATTGTGAAGTACTAAATGCCATTGCAATGCACATTTTCAAATAGTTAATCTTAGGTGAATTTAACCTTAGTTTAAAAGGTCCTTCATGTGTTAACAGACTACATGGCCCTCAAGATCCGGTACCCTGTTATGCTCACCTCTAATACTTTCCCTGTAAACAGACATGCATATGCAAATTTATACATACCTCTCTGTCTCTCTAACCTGACATGATGCTCCATCTCAGAGTCTTCACACTTGTTCTTCCTTCCATTCATCACAAAATTCATAGAATTGCCTTTAGGGGCTCAATTCTCTATTTTCTTCTATCCCTGCTTAAATGGCTCACCTCAAAGAGGCCCTCCTTGACTATCCTGTTCATTTTACTCTACATTATATTTTTCTATAGCACTTATTACCAGCTGATCAATTATATTTTACTTATTTACTCATTCATTGTCTGTTTCCTCTTAGAATTTAAGTCAGTGAAAACAGAATTATTTTAATCTTGTTACATCATATTTAAAACAGTGCCTGACAATATCATGTATAAGTTTATATCATGTATATAAAGTTCCAAAATAGTTAAACTTACTATAAACAGAAATACACATATGGGTAAAACAACATGATATGAAAAAAACATGAAGATAACATCAAATTCACTTAAATTGAGGTTTATTCTGGAGGGAGATGATAACACTCAGGGGAAATGAGAAAATAAGGGGTTGAAGGAATTTTGATTTTATTCGTAGAACTTTATTTATAAAATTGTCTAGCATTTGTAATATCATGCTCTACAATATATAACATTGCATGCAATCTTTCATACACATCAATTATTTCACATATATTTAAACAAGTTAGCAGGGTTATTATTTGGAAATATAAATATAATTTAAAAATATTACATGTACTTAATATTTTTTCAATTAAAAATAAATGACTTGCTTTTTAATTTTAAAAATATTATTTTATCCTTTGGGAGAATGTAGGTATGTTTGACTATGATTACATAATGGATCCAAAACTAAGAATCTCACTAAAAGCCTGTGGAGAAGCTGAGCCCCGGGTAGCAGTGACTTCTGTCCCTCCATCCCTAAATTACTAGGTAGGTGGCTGTCATCCAATCCTGAAGAGATCACCAGCTGCTCTGAATTTGTACTCATTTGAAACTATTTATAGTTTTAATGACACAAAAGATAAATAAATTCATAAAAGCTAGCTATAAAGAAAAATTACATATAATTTTATCAAGAATCACATCTGAAATGCATCAGAAAATACTAAAACACATGCCTTCAATTAAAATTGGAAAAATGTCACTGGGACTTTATTTTATGTTCTATCTGTGAGATTTATTTGTCAGGCCTGTATCAACCCCTATTGGCCTCTTAGAATATTAAAGTTAGTTGCTGGGTATTTAGTATTTTAACTTAACAACAATGAGAGTGCACAATTATAGGAAATGATGTGATGAATCTCCCTTATTTTTCTACATGCTATTTATTTAAGCTATCTCTGGGTGACCTCTGACATTTCCAAATTGACCTCAAACAGCGTACTTCTGCCTTTTAGCTGGAAGAATTTCTATCTAATCTTGTAAATGTTCAAGACAGATAATTTAATAATCCATAGTACCATACATGAGTGCAATGTCAACAATGTGACCTAAATGTCAAGTATGACCTATCAACTCAATATGACAATGTCACTCATCATCTACTGATCATGAAAACATATTGTCATTGCATCTAGGTTGGTTAGTCACCAAACACAGAGTTATTGTCATAAAAAATTACAGCTTTGGGGATTTTATACTTCTTTTTTAAGAGATGAATAAACTGAGCGTGCTATGGGAAAAAATAAGTTTTACAGTAAATAGTAGAAATAGTACTAGAATTCTGGTCTTTTTATTTGTATTTCATTAATCTCTCCAGTATACCTCTGGCAATGATTTGCATACATATCTTGGTTGTACTATCCCAGGTACATAAGCTTACAAGTTGCCAAGAAACAAGAAATGTTGCTTTGGCCGAGTTGTAACTTCATAACTATAGCTGGCAAAACCCCATTAAGAGCCTGTCAAAATATTTTTGATAGCACTAGGAATCATGATTTAGAATATACTGTAAATGAATAAGTAGGGAACAAAATATGTTTAAGCTATATACATATGATAACTTTTTGTTGTAGCACTTTTTAAAATTGTAAATTCCCCTTATTATATGTGAAATGCCTAAAAATTATTATTTGTATGGATTTTTATTTTAAGCTGAATTCTAGCTAAAAGGAAGTATAATATTTAATTGGTTAACTAGTTGAAGTTATTACAAATAAATCTAAACCTAAAAGTTATATAATTGTACTTATAAAAACATACATACATAAAATCATAAAATGTACTAATAAGGGCAGAAATTTCAAATTAATGCATTGATTCATTTCTTGAAGCAAAGAAAGACAGAATCAAAGATAAGTATGGTTGCTTAGTAAGCCTCACTAACACATATGCACCTGGGGAATGACTCTTGAGCGCTGATTCATCACTCTAGATGACCTACTACTGATTTGTTAGCTTTGCCAGGAGAGAAACTAATAGTGTGTACTCTACTGATGTGATAGTCTTTAACCTCCATCTTCCTATAAAAGGGGACTTCCACAGGCCATTTTGCTTTCTCTGTGTATTCATTTAGGTGTCCAGGTCAATACCTAGCTTCCATGTGAAATGCTATATGTTAAGATTTTGGTTTTGAATTGTTATCTGAAAACTCATTTTCTGTTTTTCTTAAAATATAGCCTATTCACTGAAAATTTAAATCTCCATACAACTGTATTTTACAGGTAAACAATTTAAATTATATTTTTGAAAGATTAAATATAAAATTTTAATTGAAAAATCAGGATGTATTTAGTAATTCTTTGGGAGACACCATGGTATTTAATAATGAACTTGAATTTGGGGATATGATACTGAGTGCTCTATAATGTCAATACTTTTTGTAGTCAGAGGATGTACACATCTCTTTTTATATAGCTGTAATGTACCAGAATTGCAGTCACATTTATGGAGATAGTCTTTACATGAGGCAAAGAAAAAAAGAGAAAGCAATAAGTATTTTTCCTTTTGAAATTATTGTGAGATATAAACTGTATTGGCATCTGTCACATTCACAGAGTCAACAGTGTAAGTAAGAAAAGACAAAAATATCTCTACAACATGATAAAAATCCCCACAAAACTACATTTTAACACCAATCTACATTGAGATTGTTAAAATAAAATAAGCATGAGGAAATCGATAATAGAAAAAGCAAAAATTCCAACATAGTCTAGTGTCACCTTTGAATTGCTACTAAGCTATTCTAAACATAACTTCAGAAATGTCTTATATAGAAAGCATATTTAAAGGATGAATATAATAAGATATATTGAAGACAACTTTGTAGTAGATTTTTTTCTGATCCTTTAGGGAAACTCACAAATATATCATTTTGGTGTTCCAATCTATATTTTACCCATCTAGAATTGGGTGATTTTCAGGGAAAGTCAACATTCACAACTGAAAAACCAGCAAAGCACTCAAATGTGCAAACTGTCCTAGACCACCTATGTGAATGACCCTGGGTGAGGAACTGTAGATGAGTAAGATATTGTATGCTACAGAGGCAGCATGGAGAGGTGGAAAGGGAATTGACTTCATAGACAGTGGGACCAGGGTATATATGAGAGCTTGGTTGCTTACCATCTGTGTCACCTTGGCTGCATGATCTAACGGCTGAGAGCCTCAATGACCCTCTGCTCAGTCTGCTCAGAGTCTTCGACATACATCTCATTTATAAATGCTTGTACCTATTTGTCCTTGTTTTGGGAACATTATCTACTACTGTACAATTTAAGTTAGTACCAAGTAAATAATATACAAGGAGTGCATAATACATGCTATAGTAAGGATCCTAAGAAATCACTGCTGGAATACAAGGGGAAAGCATTTGGTTCTGGTTGGTAAGAGTGAGGGAGACTTTGTGGAGAAGACTGTTCAATTTGGCTCCTGAGGGATGGGTGGAATTTCAACAGGGAAATGGGTAGGAAGTGTATTTTTAGTTGATGGAAAAGCAGAACTGTAGTGTATATTACAACAGCTTCATGCTTCATTCACACATGTGCTGGCATGTTCTGAGTACTATGGATAAAACAATAAAACAAGTGAAGACAGATAACCTTTTCCCAACAAAACACATCAACTGATTATCCTGGTAGAAGCAGGAAAGAGAAAGTGGGAAAAATAACACACATGCATGTATCAGATATTTCTTACCTAAATTTTTATTATATAGGAAGTATTTTCCATGCATGTACTCAGAACTAAGTGCTTTGGAAAATTAAGACCCAATTAAATAAGTCCACTGCTTTCTAGAAATTTACAAAGTAGTTCATTAGATAAAGAAACTTGTGAAATAACAGATTATCAAATTTTGTAGCATCAAGTATCAATCACAGTTAAGAATAGATGATACTGTAGAAACATATTTCATTCATGGGGCTTTTTTAAATATTTCTTTTATCACTATTCATTAATACAGACTTCCTGACATTTGTTCACCAAATGTGAATATAAACCAAGGTTTCATTACTTGCATCTGTTCTCCAAAATGAAGATAAGTCACTAATGGGTTTTGAAGTTAGGCAGACTCAAATTTATGTCCCTCACTTCCATTTTCTAGCTACAGGACTTTTTTCCTGTTTTGAATGCTTTGGTTTTACATATAATATTTTTACTGAAACATACTCATAGTAGTGTCTGAAAAATGCACTGCTCTATTATCACAAAGCAAACACCTGGGTAAAATAGAAAACTGCCAGCAGCCCTGAGCCCTTTGTTCAGCAGCCCTGAAGCCCTCTGTCCCATCATAACTGTTCCCACTATTTCCCCTTCCCTCTCCCAAAGGTTACTACTCAGACATTTTAGTTTTGTCTGGTTTTGAAATTCATATATATATATATATATATATATATATATATATATATGAATTTATATACTAATAATATACAATATTCCTTACATTCATTTAATGTAAAACACACATTTCTCTTTGTATATACTTAGAAGTGAGATATCTTTGTCTTGGTTAAGAGTATATTCATTTTTGCTAGGTGATGCAAACTGTCACTTTTCTCTGCCATGTTGGAGAGTTCCCTTCTTCACATTCTTTTGGTATTGTCTAACCCTTTAATTCTGGTAAGTGTGTGGTATTATGTCATTTTAATGTTAATCGGCATATATGTGTAACAAGAATATGTTTTAATATATTCATAAAAATATGTTTTAATATATGTATTGGCACAGGCTATATCTTTTGAAAAAAAGTCTCTTTAAATCTTCGATTTTTTTCTATTGCAACAACTCTGTTTTTCTTATTTATTTTTAGAAGTTATTTATATATTCTGGTAATAAAAACTTTGCCACTTTTATCATGCATTATGCTCATATATATGTGGTTCTATTTCTGGAATATGTTGTGTTCCAGAAATAGTCTATCTGCACACTGTTACATTTTATTTACTTAGATCAATAAAATATCTTCCTTTCCAGTATAGCATATTCTTGTATCTTTGTTTTCAGACTCTAGAGATTACTGCTGACACTCTGAATTTCCATATAAATTTTAGAATTGGCACTAGATTTCCTATTGAAAAGTAAATGAATAATTTTTATTACAATCACATTATGGTTTCTGGATATGTTTGATATATAAAGTCAACTTGATTTGATTAAATAATTAATTAATTACTAGAAGTGGTGATGGTGTTTATTCTTTGCTCCTCCTCCTCCTCCTAAGTATATACAAAGAGAAAATATTTAAAGCTTTAAATATTAACCATTGAATATATTTTTAGTGTTCTTATGGAGTTAACAAAATTTCCTTTTATTTCTAGATTATTACAAGTTATTACCATCAATGAACAATAGATTTTAAGAAAAATATCTTACCTGAATCAATTGAGAAAATGGTTTTACTTTGTTAATAAATTGAATCAACTGCATCATGTTTTAAATGAAATGTTGTCTTCATATCATTTAACAATATAAATAGTTATTATTATTTTTATATATAATTAAATATGGTTTGCTAATATTTGTGTAGGGTTTAATTTTGATATCTAATTTTGACTTTAATTTTGATATTAATATTATACCTGAGACTCACTGGATGTTATTTTTTTATTTTCTCAATTTTATTTAAGCTTGACATTATTTCTTCCTTAATATTTTGGCAGTATTTTCTAATGAAGCCATCTGGGCCTGTAGTTTTCTTTGTGGGAAAATATTTATTAGAATTCAGTTTTGGTGCATTGTATTTTCTGGGAATCTGTTCCTATCTAAATTTTTAAATTTGTTGGCATAAAATAATTAACAACCTTTTTTGGTGTCTTTTATATTTTCTAATGATGTCATCTTGTAAAATTGTTAATGTGTGTTTATCTTTTCTTTTTCTTGATCTGTTATATTAATTTATGAATGCTATTTGTATTTAAAAAAAACAAAATTGCTTTCACTGATGAATTCTATTGCATGCTTTCTTCTTTGCTCTATTAATTTTTGGTCCTCAGTGAATTGCTATCCTTGCTGATTTTTGTGTGTGATTGTTTATAGGTTATTGAGAGGGGTCTATTAAAACCTCAGATAGGATTTGTGCATTTGCCCATTTGAATTCCTAGGCAACTTCACCCAAATTTTGTGAAGTAATTTGCAGCTGTCCTTCAGACCCTGTGTATATTGGTCTATATTTTATTTAGTAGAATTCTTTGATGTCCCACCTCAAAGATTAATAAATTTATTTTTCCCCTTTCCTTAGTGGTCCTAATGTTTGCATCCTAATTTTTGCTTATATGGTATTTTGAAGTTATCAGAGCTCTGCTAATTTTCTTAGCTTCATGGTCCTCTCTTCTGGAATTGCAGATACTTATAGAGCTAATACCAAGTTTGTATTTTAGTAATATCTCTTAGATCTTTGACCTACAATTCTTCACTGCCTTGTTAGCTCTCCAGTGCTTTCAAACATTTCTACAAATACTTCTTCAGTCTTTTTGATTGTTATTAGCAGTAGAGTTAGTCCTAATTTTTACTCTTTCATTATCATTAGCAGTTTTCTTAGCTATGATATTAGTAAATTACTTAACCTCTAAATTTACTCTTCTATAAAACAGAAAGAAAATTACTATCTTTAAAATCTTTTAGTGCACATTGTGCATATAGTAGCAATGCAGACAAGAATTGTATTTAATTCATCCACATTTACTTAGAAATCTGAACTATTCTAGTCGCTTTAGATATATTTTTACATTTGACAAACTTAAATTCCTCACATTTCTCTTGATGATCTATCACATTTGCTGTGATTCATTTGCTGATTGCTTTAACTTGTTTATGCTGTCAATATTTTACATTCAGAATATATAAAACTAATTCATTTAAACAATGCTTCTCAAAGTCACTTACTTTTGTAAATTTAAATAAATCTCTTCATAGTAGCATTTTTTTTTCCTGTTCTCTCTCAAATATTCACATAATCCTGGAGTTGATTTTTCTATTTAAAGGATTTCAATTGCAAAGATCTTATTTGCCCTTTTAAATGTCACTAATCTATACTCTTCTAGTTCCATTGTTGTGAAAGTTAGCCCTGTATCTTTGTACTATTTTAAACATCTTGTAAGTTTTTTCTTTACTTCCAGATTCTATAACATTCTATCTATACTGAGGTTCTGTTGGGTTAATACAATAATCTTAATGTAGCATTTGATAGTGTTGTATTTTTCCTTCAAACAAAAGCCTTCAAAAAATCTAGTAAATTCAAAATAGATTCCAAGTCATTAGTTAGCATGGAAAAACTCTTCTATAATCTCTCTCTCTCTCTCTTTCTCTCTCTCTCTCTGTGTGTGTGTGTGTGTGTGTGTCTTCTGAGTAACTGAGAATTGACTACATCCCTAGCACTTTGTTTTGTTTTTTGAGATAGGATCTCATTAAATCACCAAGCTGGCTTCAAGCGTACAATCCTCCTGCTTCAGTTCCTGAGTAGCTGGGATTATGGGCATGTGCCACTGTGCCAATTTCTGCTATAATATTGTTATTGGCTCTTCAGTTTATCTTCAAAGTACTTTTAGAAGTAACTTCAACTCTGGATACATCAGTATGTTTGATTCTCCAGATGGACATGTTTCTCTTTCTTTAGTCCTTACACGAATATCATCTTGTGCCTTTGCTTCCCAATTGAGAACCCCCTCTTCTCAGTTTAACTGCATTTTGCATCCTGAATGCTAAACAGATTTGTACCATCTCTGTCAAATATTTCTCACTGCTATAGTTGGAAGCAATTCCTTTTTTAATATCAGTAAAGCCTATTGTGTGCTTGGAGAGACACTGTAGGCATTAGCGTCAAGTGGAGCTGAGTTTAAAACTATTTTCTAGCTGCCCAATGTTTGTTTGCTAATCTCATAAAACTAGTTCTTTGTAAAAAAGGCGACTAAAAATTCCATTATAGGGCTGTTATAAAAATTTCATATGGTCCTCCAGGAGCAGTGGTATATGCCTGTAATCTCAGTGACCCAGAAGGCTGAGGCAGGAGAACTGCAAGTTCAGTCCAGCCTGTGCAGTTTCGTGAGATCCTCTCTCAAATAAATTAATTAATAAGTAAAGAAAGAAAGCTGGGAATTTAGCTCAATAGCAAAGCACCCCTGGGTTCTACCCCTAATGATGCAAAAAGCAAAAATGTTTGATAGGATTGATATAATAGCTGAGCATAGCATTAAAAGCCTGGCATATAATGGTTACTAAAATAAATGGTGAATGTTGCTTTCTTCATTATTGATACTAGGACTCATTTAAAGTAAATTATGCACTTTTTATTGTCCATTATTTGCCCCATGTGTACTCTATATATGCCACCAAGATAGAAAGTCCTTTAAAATAAATATCATGTATATTCTGTATTTGCTACAGTTTCCTGAATAACAAAAATACTGGGAAATGTTTGTTGATTGAACTGATAATGTACTTACATATGATCACACAATATTTTTAGCAGCAGAGCTACCTGGATATTGTATAAAGCAGAGAAAATGGGGTATAGTTGTAAAAGATCTTCAAGTTTTGGTATAATATGACTAGAAAATGAATCATTTCAGCTTTCATATATGAGTTGGTCACTGCACAGTTTATAAATCAGTGAACATAAGCATATTGATTGTGCTCAGCCATGGAGGCCCTCTTCTGTTGAATAATCCAATCAAATGTCATTTTGGCATAAAGGAAAAAGTAAGTTTGATGACAGACAAAGGTCTCACTGGGGGTGAGAATCAATTTTAGTCATGGAAACAAGAGGGATCAATATGAAGACCACGAGTCAACAAATACACTGAAAGTTCTTATAGGAAATCAGAACGCTGACTATGCTATTTGAAAACCAACTGATAAGTATTGCTCTCCAAAATTCAATCATTTAATTTTTCTGTACTTTTATTGGAGAATATTTTTTGTCCTTTCACATTTTTTATTGGTGAATTATTCATTGGAGAATTTTTAAAACATCACCAGTCAATCTGAATAAGGAACACAGTTATAATAGATCTACTATACATTCAGATATCTCACATATCTGAAAACACCCACACACATATACAAAGATGGAGAAAAGAGTCCTGACTTGAGCTGAGTATACTTCTTTCTGATTACAAAATGTCACCCAGATCGTCTTCCATTCGTTCAGAACTTTTGAGAGTTAAACATGCTAGTTAAATTCATACAGCCTCATATTTTCAAAGAAATCTATATGTAGACTTAATCTTTAAAAAATTGCTATTGGCAACTAATCTTTAGGGGAGAGCTCTCTAGAGACTGAGTCACAGTCCTAGGCCACTGAAATAGGCCCACATGCTTAAAAGCACAGTGCTTCCATCGTATGACTTTTCCTGCAAATGACTGACTGGCATGGAAGAGGAAAAGGATGGACACACAGTAGCTATTCACTACTTTTTAACTGACTGACTTCAAAATTAGTGAAGGCAATGTCTGAAAGTGGGCATTTAAAATATTAATTAATTCATAGGTCATCTGGTTCCAGAAATGTTTAAATGTGGCTTGCAACACCTAAGAATTAGCTTATAGTAATTCAAAACAAATGAGGAATAAACTTATTTTTAAAAGTGGGAACACTAGAGAAATCGGGTTGATATACATTTGTGTATATGAAATCCTGTACATTAGTTACATGTATCCCATAAATCTGAGTTCTAAGCTTTTAACCTTCAATACAAAGGGAGATAAATTACGAATTCATTCTAGGTAGAAGAATTTTAAGGAGAGCTAAGACTTCTTGATTTTAAAAAACTTTGCTAAATTTATTTTCACTATTTTCATAAAGGAGATAGTTTATAATGTAATTGATAAATGTCACCACAATTTTCACCTTGCCTTTTATGACAGTGCCTTTCATATAGGCAGTACTCGGGAAAGCACAATTCAGCATAGAGACAATTGGATATGAAAATTTAGGATGGATTTTTCTATGGAAAAATATTATATCTGACCATTATTCTCTAAAATGCCTATAAACCCTTTCTCAAATGGATTGACCTAGATTTCTCACATTAAACTTAAAAATTTCTAAGCATTTCATTCAGGTTGTAAATCCAAACCAGTATGACTAAAATTATGGCAAGTAGCACTGGAGCCAGATGAACTGTTGATTGGGTCTTCCATGATACCACGAGGGGAAACCTCAGTGGAAGGAGAGTGTACTGAAGCAGAGCTATTTGCCAGAGTTCACAACATTTTCACAACCTCCTTTAATTCTTGCCCGGAATTCTTAAAAGTCCAGGAGTCAGAACCTGTTTTCCCTATTTCCTTGTTTGTAAAGTTCACATTTCGCCTTAGGCCACTGGGCAAATGTTCAACTAAATTAGGCCACCTTTGCCTAATTAGAGACTAGTAGGAATCAATTCTACTTAAAATGTTCATGGGTAAATATTTCATTGCATTGACTTATACACTTATTTTATAAGCTCTTATGTTTGTAGATGAGACTTAATGCAGAAACATTAAGTTTTAAGAAAAACATTGTTTTTCTCATTTATCCATGGGCTTTGTTTTCTTCTTTGATTGCTACCTTCATTTTTGTTTGCTAACAAACTAAAGTGTCTGACATAAAAGTCTTGTTGTTGACAGCTAAAGAATAGTTTATTCTTATGAAGGCATTTTACATCACAAATTATTAGTAAAATGTAAAATGAGGATCAGTTTCATGCTAACACACTGAAAAATAAGAATCAGATTACATCAAGACTGTGGAAACAATATGATAATTCTTTAAAAATTTCTATCAGTCTATTGCTTTCACTTTTTTTTATGGGAATCTATTGTGGTATTGGTTCTTTGGTTTTCATCCATATAAAAGTACCTGGGAAGTAAAAATATGAGCACAAAGCAAACATTGAATTAAAAATATCAACATATACATACAATATCTTTCTCTTGTCGAATGTTTACTGTCCCTTTCACGATAATTTGTACTAGATCTATTAAGGTATTTTGTAAATTTCTGTGAAATTTAAATGCCAAAGAATTAAAATGGTTTTTGTGATTGAAAAATTCAATGCCCAAAACTATAAAGAAAAGTTATAGATAATGGTATTTTGTTAGTAGTAACATGAATTTGAACATCAACAATACTTTCTTAAGACCTAAAGATATATATCACGTATCAGTTCTATACTGATCTTGTACTTTGGTGAATGAAAGATTTCCAAAATACATCACATTATATAAAAACTATCCATTAGCAGAGTCATTACTAAAAATTTGTATCTTGATCTCTAAAAATAAGTCTTAAACTGTTATATTGATATTTTTAGTTTTTCTTCTAGAAAAATGACTACTAAATGAGGGATAAAACCAGTATAAAATGCAAGTAATTGCAAAAGTCATTGAATTCTATCCCTTCTCTTGATAATTTTTTAACAAAATTTTCATAACAGTACTAAGAAAAATACAGGAACTTGAGAAATAATTGAGGGATGTATATACTGAGTTTCTGGATGAAGAGATAATATATGAAAAAGATGTTAGTTTTTCCTAAGTGCATTTAAGATTTCCAAATCTCAACACAAATTACAAAAGGAGTCAATTTGCAACTTGGGAAAATGACTAATAAGTAAATTTTTGAAAATAAAAAAATGGAAATGTGAAAATAGCTTTATTAAACATTAAAATACATGACCAAACTATGAAAATGTGGTCTGATCCTGGTTAAAGAATAGAATAACAGACAGAATAGAGAGACAGGAAGATCAATAGACTAGCATATTCTGTGTGGCCTACCACACAGCAATAGAACTAACACATTTGACCTACACTAAGAAATTTTCGTTGTTCTTTACTCTTGGTAGTTCTTTTTGTCTATAAGAACTCATATTTTGGGTATTATTCCTTAGAATCAATTACTAGAACTGGTATAGATTTCCATACATGAAAATTATTATAGGAATAGGAATGGGGCTCAAGGGCTCTGCCTTGCCTGTTCATAGCACAACAGGGTTAGGTATCTCCTTGACCGCTTCAGTTGGAGCAGGTTTCAGACTGGTACTGTTTTTAGAAAAAGTCTGAATCCCCCCTAATTTCGAATAACACTCTAGAGTGTTTCAGTGAAATTTACATTGAAACTAATCCTCTTCAGGTGAATAATGATTTTTAGACAGAGAGACAGATGAATATTTAAGGTAGGCAAGGAGGTGATTGGTTATAAAAACAGTTTATAAAAACAGTCTTATAGGTGATTAGCCAGCCGGAAACACTGCTCTATGGGGTCTGAACTTTCCAGAGTTCTTTGAATAGACTCAGAACTGCTCTTACACAGGTGAGTAGTCAAACCAGAATAATAGGAACCACTCTACTTTAAAAGAATTATGGCCATTTTCTTCTGTGAGAAAGGGTAAAAATGGAAAGAAATCAACACTTATTCAATTCAAGATGTACAGTTAATGCATACCCCAAATCAACATAACATACAATTTTGTAAAAGAAGAGTTGAAAAAAAATGTTCTTTCTTTGTTCTTTATCTTGAATTTGACTAAATGCTTACAGGATTATTTTAAAAAGAAGCAGCAGTGAACCTGTACTGCCTTTCTTATTTGCAATAAGAGATAAACACTTCCATTTTCTGAGGAATGAAAGACACATTCTTCATACACATTATCATGTTTTTCACATTTAATATTAACCTTTCTATTGGCCAAAGCTACATTTTAAGCTATCAGCAAATCCATTTTAAAATGCTTTTTATCAAATTAGAACAAGAGGATGTTACTCCCAGAACAAAGATAAAGCCTTCTTTTGTGGCTCAGATGAAACTTTGATTTGTCATTTTCCCTGAACTGCAATCAATAGACCATGCCTGAGTACAATCTATCTAAACACAAGTGAAGTTATTTAATTTAAATCTATCCTGATAAAAACATCACAAATGTACCATAATATATGTACATACTATAATACTTTTCATTTCAAAGTGAAAATATAAAGTGTATTTTTTAATTACAAAAGTAAGAAAAATCAGCAGTTTATCATTGTCTATAATATCATAAATCAATTTCTGGGACATGAAACTTAAACATCTTACTATTTGTAAGTAAGAGAATTAATTAATACAATTATACTAGATATTTTAACTATTTCTGATACATAAAATATATCTTAAAGTTACAGCTTTTCCCAAAAAGAAATAAGAACAATGGAGAGTAAATAATTGGTTAGAATTAATTTTGAAAAACATGCAAGAGTTGAAGCCTCATGAAAATAGTATGCTATATCCAACTTTTTCACCTTTATGTAGATATAAGTGGTAAGTATGTGCAAAGTTTAGATATAAATTTTCCCAATAATCATGAAAGAAATTCTTAATTATGTTTCTCTATGTTTTAGGGATTCTATAAAATAAATTTTAAAAGTGTGCAATGCAACTTCTGTCTTTATTTACCTGCTGGATCATACTCATTTGGAACATTTCTTCTTTTCATTAGCATAGGAAAACTCATAAAGTGTCTTTCCCATAAAACGAAGACGAAAACATATGGATATATATCCCCACTTCCTAAGTTTAATGTGTGACTGGGGAGAAAGATAGCATCAACATCACTGATTAAAAACAAATTTCATTACAATAAAATTCTCAGGACTATTCTTAGATCAAATTTGTTTTATAACCAAACAGAGTTCTTGGTTTAATCTAAAGAAAGAGCAAAAGCATCTGTCTCAACCTCCCTCCTTCCCTGCTGTGGCTGGAGTTCTATTTCTAAATGTCCTGATTATACCATTTTCCAGATCATGTCCAATTCAAATATGGTAAAACGAAGACTCTTAATTTGGCTTAACAGTACTTTCATAATCTGGTCCCATCCACAAAGACTCATTATTTCCTCCTACTTTCTGAACAGGAACTATACAGTCATAGAGCCAATTATTACAGCTCACCAAATATCTCAAACTCTTTCATACCTTTGTCCTTTAGCTGTTTTACAGCTGTTTGCCTAAAATACACTAACCTTCTTAAGAAATTGTACTTATTCCTTGGGTTAATACAAGTCATCTCCTTTTAAAAATCTTCAGTGATCCTCCAAGATAGGGAGCATTTTCTGCCCACTTTGCTGCCTAGCACTGTGAGCATAACACTGGCCCTGCAGTAGTTATTATACTTTACTAAAATGAACAGATTGCTTATTTTCCATTTCCAACGAGATAGTGGGAACAAGTTGGACAAGGGCTGTCACCATTAATGTATGTCTAAGGCCTGGAGAAGAGCAGGCACAATAAATGTGAAATCAAAGAACCTATGAGCCTAGGTAGTGGGCTCTTCAAAACCTATCCAATGATAAGAAATCCATTTGTTTATAGTATAAGTTCAGAACTTTTCTGGAAGTTGTAGCTCTCTCATGGAATGTATACCATAACTATTTTCCAGCTTGTGTATCCCAGAGAAGCTCTGCATCAATTTCTTATGTAAAATTCTTGATACAGCTTAGAACGAAAGTTGACATTTTGGAATCTCAATAAAAAATATCAGTCAAACATTCTTTAACATCATGTCATTTTTAACATGGTCTCACCAATGATCTATAGTGATGGAATATTCTGTCAAAAGGCTAGAAGGGAATGGAAGAAAAAAAAATGAATCTTGTAAGAATAGTGGCAAAATAAAATAAAAAATAAGACGTCTTGTGGCACTGGAGCCAGTCCACTACCTCTGTTTGTTGGTTTGCTTCTGCTTTGGTAAGAACAACTGATTAAAAAAAAAAAATCTATCATTAAATGTACCACAGAGACAAAACAGGTTCATAAAAGAATCCTATTCTCCCAGATTGTCACTCTATATGCTTTCTACTGAGAAATCTATAGAAATTAACTTATTAGGAATCTCATGTTAGGCCCTCCTTTAGTATAACCTAGGGGTTTGCAAATGTTTTCATAGACACATTGTTAAGAACAATGGAGAGTAAATAATTGGTTAGAATTAATTTTGAATACATGCCAGAGTTGAAGCCTCATGCAAAGCAGGGATTTTCTCTCCAGTGCTTTCTGTATCACTTAGACCTCTTTTGAGATAAAAACAATGAGCAGACTTTACTGGTTTAGATAATGGCTTTAGACGTAGATTAAAATGGCTTTATGGGAGGATATATCTATCTAATGGCTCAAAGGTTACAAACAATCCATTTCCCCCACTCTGCTTTTACACTATCAACTTTACGTAGTGACCCTGCACAGTTTTAGTGTCTCTTTTACTTATTTCTGCACCAGCTCTTTGATGTATTTTCTCACTCCATACTGTGTCACATGTCATAGTAGATGGCTTAATAGATGGAATATACTGGATGTCTTGGCTGGGAGATGGTTGCCATTCCAGCAAACCTCAAGAATAGATTCATAGGATGGATGAATTCATCAAAGAAAAATCAGAAGTACTATTAATAAGGAAAAATAATGAACAAATGGTGAAGAGGCTAGCAACCAATTATCAACAATGTATATTTTGCATGCTTTTCTATCAATTTAGCAATTTATTTCAACATAAGATCAAAGATTTAAAATTTTGCTAGTTAATTTGTTTAATGTCCCTTACTCCTTTTTAGCTTAATGGCAAAACTAAAAGTCAAGAATATGCTCTGTATTAATCCTTTGGCTTTTCTATACCTATCCCATTCCAACAATCGGTCCCTCTGAGATATGAACTCTGATATTGAGAATCACAGCTAAATAGCACATCTTCTTTTTACTTCATAGTGTGAATTCTTGATGAGTATTTTTGGAAAATATATTTTTCCCAGCTACCACTTAATGCAATGCTAAATACCATTGGTCTTAAAGTTTAAAGATTACTATAGTTTTTTTTTTTCTTATTATATTTAATTGACAGCCCATAACAATATTTCCTGATCTTATATAAGTCAAATGAAGTTAAATTTCTGGCCATAGTCAGTAACTTGTTTTTATCATTCCACGGAAACAAAGAAAAGTATAATTCTCATGATGTGACATATTCAGTCTAGTATTATATCATAAAATAGAAAACCTACCTTAATATTAATAATATTGTTTTAATAATTTATTTTTATAAGTTTGATCAAACTCAAATAATCTTAGTTCTCTTCAGAAGACATTACTAGCTCATTGCTGATTAATCAGTAGCATGTGTCAAGTGGAAAAAGACATGTTAATTCAGAAATCTGTTTCCTTACCTGGGCAAAATGATATTCTATTATGGAATTGTATTATTATATGCATATTATTTTCTGATAGCTATCAAAGTAGACACTTATTTAAAGGCAGATATATACTTTGAAATAAGTATTTCATGAGCATGTTAAGAAAATAAGTGAGATAGACTATAAACTATAAATCTATTGATCAGTTCTAGGTAAATAATGAAATTCTTATCTTTAATCAAACCAAAAAATAAAAAAGAAAAAGTCTTTGTGCTTAGCTCACTTTTCCACTATGAATTCACCTTAGAGTAAGAATAGGAACAACAAACATTATGTTGCACCAGGAATATTCTTAGCACTTAGATTATTAACTTATGAATATTCTATGAAAATATTATGAATAGGTAACTATATTCTCATTTTACAAATGAAAAAATTTAGTCACAAAGAATTTAAGGAAATTGCTAAAGAAAGTGGCAAATTTCAAACATGGTTTGGATCTTATATATTTCCCAAAGGTGCACATGGTAAAGGTTGGTCCCCAGGGTGGTGCTATTAGGATGCCTTAGAAACTTCAGGAGGCGGGGCCTAGGTGGAGGTGTTTAGGGCACTGGCACATATCCTTGGAGGGGATGAGGTGCGTGGTTTTGTTCTCCCACACAGTCCTCCTCATTGTTACTTAGCACTCCCACCAGAGGCCTAAAAGCAATGCATCTTCCTGATCACAGACTAGAACCTTCAAAACTGTGATAAAAAAGAAACCTTTCCTCTTTGGAAGTTGAAAATAGAAACTTAAAAAAAAATTAAGAATGTTTTTCTTCTTATGTAAATAGAGCAGTTGTTTTGCTCCAGTGTATTAGGACTTGAGAATAATGGAATTTGAAGACATATTGGGATGCTAATAGGGTGTGCAATTTGGTGTCATGCTTTATCTAACATCTGGTAGGCAAAGTTTTAATTTGCAGTGAGGGCAATAGCAAAAGTTTACTTAAGAGAATTTGAGAGTCATTTCTTGAAAGACGTGATTTTGAGGATTAAAAAAAAAGCAAGAAATTAGTGATGGATCAGAGGTTTATTGACAATCTGTTATATGAAGACAGAGTTAGGAAATAGATATTCAAAAATAAAATAAAACAAGATCTTTACCAAATTGGGACCAATATTAAAGAGGGGTATATACAGAAACAGTAAACGCCATAACTAAATTTCAAATTCCTTAAAATGTAAAATACTATAATAAACAGAGGAATAGAAATGACAACTAGTAGGATATTCTGTGATTCAAAATGTCTTTGGGTTTTATAAGAATGGCAAAAAGGAACTAGCAAGTGATTTTAAGCAGCTGAGTGATGTATCACGGGCAGATTCATGATGAGAGCTTATTATGTCAGGATAAAGAGAACCTAATCCTGGATACCAACACTGCCACTCACTGCCCTAGTTCTTCTCAATTAGCATAATTTTTTTTTATATTAGCACCTTGTCCTTCACTGTTCTAATCCTCGTCTAATGAGTTTGATTTAGGTTGATAGAGAGTTTGAAATGACAGGAGGGTTTGCTTAGGGGCTTCCTGGTGGAGCTCTGTAGCAGACAGTTGCAAAGGAATGCTAAAACCTAAGGAAGGAACAGAGGAAGAATACTGTAAAAAGGAGACAGAGGAAGTTGCCTGAGGCAGACTAAACATATCCATGAATTCTGGTAGCTTCTCCTTGCTAAAATGTATAATCTATTCCACTATCTCTTAAGTCTGATTGACCTTGAGATTTACTTTGACCCACAAAATGTGATAGAAGTGACCTTATGAGAGTTCAAAACCTAGCCAATAAGTGACGTTTGGGCTGTTTTACCCTTTTGGAACACTGTTCTGAGACCACACTGGAAATTGCCAGACTAGTTTACTAGACCATGAAAGGACACACAGAGGGAAAAGGAAGCATCTTCCTTGTAGTCATGGCCTAAAACTACCATGTAAAGTACCTGGTCTTAGTATATTAGAGGGTGAGAGCCCATGTGAAGAAGCACCAATGCACCCCTGCTGATAGCACCAGCAGTCAGATATGTTTAGGAGACTATCCTGGACCAGAAGCCAGCCAGAGCCAAATGTCCACAGCGAGTTCAGGTGAAACCTGAAAAAGAATTTCCCCAAATCATGAGAAATCATGTTATAGTTTTCAGCTATGAATTTTGAGGCTCTTTTTTTTTTTTTAACCCAGCAAGGGTTCAATGAAATATTGCCAGACAGGCAAAAAGGGAATCAGGAATGTTGAATCTGAAATCATGAGAAAACAAAGTCTGACAGAGGAGGTCAATACAAATGAAATTAACGAAGCAAATAAGAGGTTGGATAATGTGTGAGATGCATCTGTTAGGTTTGATAATTAAACTCCTGTCTAATTTGACTGAAATGTGTTCTTTCTGTCCATTTGTTTTTATTAAATGACCCAGATAAAAGTGGCCACTCTGGGTGGTGTTGTCATCTCACCTCCTGTGACAAAATGAAAATCCCTTTTCTCTAATAGCTGTAATTTTAAGTAGATATTCTATGGGGGAATTGATAGCATTATTTAGTAAGTAACTTATTATTTATCTTTCATCTACAGTCTGCTAAATTGACCTAAGAAATAAAGATAAATAAAATTCTTCACAAAATCCTATTCTTTGCTATGATATTATTATTCAAAAGAACACTGGCTTAATCCTGATCATTTTCTTAAAAACAAAATAAGTTTTATTAACAACAGTGCTAAGTATATACTAATACATACATGGTCACACATAGAGATAGCAGAGAGATCAGCTTCTCTGATGCCAGGCTTCTAAGTCCAGTATAAAATTGTAGTTATTAGAAAACAACAATGAAGAATAACCTGTTGTCTAAAAGTTTCTAAAAAGCTATAATGACTTTTGTCTTTACAACAAATTGAATAAAAAAATCTCAACTCAATTATAGGGAACAAACTCTAACCAACACAGTTAGATGATCCTAATTGCAAGTAAGAGACTTTAGATTTAAGCATAATATCTAACCTAATTATTTTCCACACACTTTAAATGACACAGCATTCTACAGGAAGGAAACATCTTGATTGATTTCTTGCTTAAATTACAGAAAAATGACTCCATTATAGAATGGGTTCCTGCATTTAAAAGATCAGCTTTTCCATGAAATAGCTGTGTAATTTGTGTTAAGAAATAGATTTCCCGTTCCAGAAAATGATTATACATTTGTAATTGTGTTTTCATCTAGCTCTAAGGACATTCAAATTGATCTGAACTCAGAGTTCTCACTTAAGTTGTGGAAGGAAATCTTAGGTGAGTTCCATTCTATATTTAAACAAATTTTAACTTAATATTTTGTCTATCACTCCTCCTAGCATATTATGCCTTCTTGTCCACCAGTGATACATTTATGATAAAATGTGGCACAAAAGGTATTCATCTGATAGAAGCAAAAATATTTATGAATATGCCCTTTCATCTTAAGATCTTAAAAAGATTTTTGAATGTTCTCAAATGTTAAATAATCTTACATTGGTGCTTACATGTCTTCAGGTTTCCAGTTTTCTGATGTTTCTTTGTCCATTAAAATGAAAATAGAGGGCTGAGGTTGTGGCTCAGTGGTAGAGCACTCGCCTAGCATGTGTGAGGCCCTGGGTTCGATCCTCAGCACCACATAAAAATAAATAAATAAAATAAAGATATTGTGCCCAACTACAACTAAAAAATAAATAAATATTTTTTTAAAAATGAAAATAGAATTTTTAAAATTCCACTAGGGAATCTAGGAACTTTTAAAGTGGCAGTGGACCCTACTTCTCTATTTTTTCGTAGGGTACATGGAGCTAATATTTCTACTAATACTTTTTTTGTATATCTTTATTTTGTTTATTTATTTTTATATGCTGCTGAGGATTGAACCCAGTGCCTTATATATGTGAGACAAGCACTCTCACACTAAGCCACAACCCCAGCCCTCTACTAATAATTTTGATTCTAATATTTTGCCCCCTCTGTCTCATAATTGATCAGTCATTCCTAAGGTGAGCATATCACTCATTGTTGAATCCAATCCATTTTAGAGCAAAAGAAGTGCTACCTCAAGAAGTTGGTAACACCCTAAAAAAAAAAAAAAGACTGAGGAATTCATTTCATAACAAAGGACATTTCTAGTTAGCTGTGGCCTTCTTCAAATATTTTATCTTTCTTCTTTCAGATTCTTACTCTTGTCCCACTAGACCCTTCTTGCACTTGCCTTTACCACTCACAAATCCCTGCATCTCTCCCCACGCTGCGAGAGGTAACTTAAAAAAATTCTCCTATTTTGCAGAAAAACTCAGCTCTTGTATCTTGTTATGTCAGGAATGCAGAGAGTACCAAATATTTATCAACCAAAATTTCCCATTACAGCCTTTTCCTAAACTGGAAAACTGCATATCCTCTTTAATGTAGCATCAGGCGGTGGGTTCCTTTAAGGTTAGGTAACATCTATATTCCTTCCACTGTCATTGGATCTTCTTTTGTAATGGTCAGTATGGCGGTTCAGTTTGGATCCCCGAGGGTCCCTTTTACTGGATCTTTTCACCCATCTCAGATTCTGCTGCCAAAACCATTGGCTGATTGCCCTTAAACAGCAGGGTTGTCTGGACAACATGGAATATTAGAAATTTCTGGAACCCACATTCCTCTTTCCAGTCAGCAGTTGTGGGCTTATAATTGCCGTGAGAATATGAAAAAAAAATCATCTCCTTTACTTTTAGAACCATTAGATTTAAGATTTAATTTACGCTCCTGCATGTCAAACTTAATTACATCAAGTCTATCATTCTGTTTTTTCTCTGCAGAAAAAAATTCACATAGCAGCTTGGATTCTTGTACAAGTTTGGCTCTTGACTTGCATCTGGGTACTTGAATTTCTGAAGGACTCTACCATTCTCTTCATGATAAGGGTGGCTTTCTGTGCTTATAGTGTTTATATAAACAATGTGGCTTAGGTTGAATGTCTGCTTTCCTTCAGGGACTCTGGAATATTGGTATGTACCAGACAGAGAGTGATTTCATGGCTGACCTCCACTAAGCCCTTGACTTCTAGCTCAAGTGAGCTTCACTGGTAGACAGCACTTCCCATGTGTTGTCACAACTCATTGGTGGAGAAATTAAGTACATCCTGTGTGATTCCACTGGGAGCCCCTAGAAGCTCATGCATGATTTCTTCTGGACTTTGCCCCATGTATATTTTGCTTTTGCTGATCATAAGAAATTGAAGCCAGATTTAAAGTTAGGTAGTCAGTGTAGTTAGGTAAATCGGGTCTAATATCGAGTGAAATCTAAAATGGAGACCATGCGGAGAATGACTCAGGGAAAACACAGGACAACTCATGGAATGTTAATGAAGTCCCAAAAAGGCCCTAGGCCAAAGTCCACCTCAAAGAAATGTTAATGAACAGCCCCCAGCAAAAAGGTGCTGACTCAGAAGTCCTTCCTGACCAGATTACTTCTTTGGCCCACCTGTGTCCCACCCCTCGGTCCTTCCCACCTACATTCCATCACTGAAAGAACTATAAAAAGGGGAGACAACATCCCTTCCACGGATTCCACCTCTTGGGTCCCCTTCTTCCTCCGGGAGAAGTCTTTTCTGCTGTCCTTTAATAAACTTCTAATTTCTACTCTGACCTTGCCTCGGCGTGCTTCTTTGGTGTTATTCTTCAACATTGGGGAAGCAAGGACTCGTCACCGGTCAACAGCGGTAACAACATGATAAGCCAGTGCCCTGAATGCTAAAGTCTCTTTCCCCAAGTATTTTCAGTCAGTTCTACAAGTACTTTAATGATAGGTAGAAAAAGTTCCTAGCAGAACGAAAGTTCTTGCTTTAAAGGCGTATCTCATGATAATTTCAACATCTCTCAATCACAGGTTTTCTGTGTCAAGAGAATCCAGCCTGTTTGCTGTGGTGCTGAGACTTTTCAGTAATGGAGATGTTCCTATTCACCCATGGCACAGTAAGCAATGACAGCCTGGCCGGTGACCTTCCATGACTCAGTGCCATTAAGATCTGCATAAGGGTGAACTGTTGTACTGCTTTACTTCAGCAGAATATTATTTTTTTGGTTTCAAAATTCTGGATCAAGTATGAGAGTGAGTTGTACTTGTCACTGTCATTGGTTATACAATAACTTTCATTAATATGGAAAAACTAAACGTAGTGCAGAAACACAGGCATTTCCACTGCTGTGGCTCATCACTTTACGACATAATACAGAAAGTAGAATAAGAAAATGGAGTTTTTGAAATTCAGTGGGAATGGTGTCAATTCTCTGGTATCTGAAAAGGAGCCAATGTACCAAAGTATGAATGTCATGATTTATTTATTTTTTCAACAAAGGGGAGAAAAAAGGAAACAATATTTAGTTTACACTCAAGTAATAAACAAGACAATACATTCTCCTTCCCCTTGCTTCAAGCTTAATAGCTTTTGTTCTGCCTCTAGCCAACCAATTTAGGAAACAAAATACTCTCAGATCACCAAATTTCCATCTTTAAATAAAAAAGACAAATGTCACAAGAATTAAAATAGGGTAGAGTCCGGTGCTTTCAAAGGAGTAACACCCTCTAGGATTCTCCCCCATCCACTTTTGGATAGTTTCTGCATCTGTGTTAGAGAGCTGGAATTGCTTTTCTGATATCTTTAATTTCTTTTTTTCCACATTTTTTTTAAGTTGGTACATTATAGTTGTACATACTGATGAGATTTGTTGTTACATATTTATACATGCACACAATATGGCAATATAATTTGGCCCAAGAGTTCTAAGATGTAGTGTGTTGTGTCTATGGGGTATCTTTACTAAGTTTGGCATCAATATGGTGACCTCCAGCGAGTGGGTCCAGTGAGTGGGGACCCCCAGATTGCCTAAGGAGGGATGAATTGGTCCAGATTGGAAACAGAGCAGGTCAAAACTCCCATGCGAATATCTTTAACTTTCTAGTACATGTAAAATGTTCATCTCCTTTTGAAGAGTCTGACTGTCTTCTGAGCTCTTTTGTTGGATTCTGTTCCACTTCCCTGTCAGAACCTATACAAGATTCTGCCTGACTTTTCTCTCAACGTTCTTCAACTTGCTACTTAGAAAACGTGGGAAAAATGAACAGCAGCAACAAATCCTAATGATCTCTGGAAACCTAGACAAAGAATATTTAAGGGAAGGAAAATAGAGACATTAAGTGCTTTCAAGTCATTAACAAAGTTGTGAAATTTGTGAGGAATGTGGGAGGGTAAAAAGTCTTTTCATTATTTTCTGGGTTCACAGACTCCAATTCTCCATGTCCCTAGTCGAACCTTAACTTAATTATAAAACAAAATCCATAGCTGCAGCCTAGGCCTGGGGGTAGAGTCTGTACTACTAATCAACTTTAATTCCCTGGGCCCAATTTAATTACAAAACAACATTTGGTGCAGCTGCTAAGCACTTACCGGGTGACCACATGATAATACTGGAGTAGTATTTACAGGTCTCTGGCTTTTGCTTTTATTCTATCAGCCCTATTGTGTCTCCATCATATACAGATTTGAGGCAGCTCCAGGATTCCAACAACAACAAAAAAAGATTCTCTTGATTTTACACACCTCTGCATAAAATCACCAAAATATTAAATTTACACTAATGTCAGCAGATAAAATTTAATGACTGAGAGATAAAGGACAATAATAACAAATTGGATATCATTTGCATACTTCTTACATTTTAAAATTCATTCTGTTTGTGAGGCTGGCAAAGTGAAAGTGGCTTTTGTCTTCAGAGTTACCAACTGGCTTTTTAGGTTATAACAAACATTCCTTTCTAGTACAACTGGACAAAACAAACTCAGACCTCTGTTTACTTTTTTAGTGTTTCACAATAACTGAAGAAGTGATTGTGTTACAAAATAATTTTTATTTGAAAAAATTAAAATTAGCCACTGATATCTTTTAAATAGCTGGCTCCTCTATTCTATATAAAATATAAACTGTTCCCACAAATATCCAGGAAAATTGTTGCACTGAGTTAGATTGGATTTTTTTGTTGGATAACACTGAGGCAGAAGTTCCACACACAATCACTTTTCTTGTCTTAGCATTTCGTTTCACGTAGAAAAACCATTTTACAGTAGCTGGGACTTTTAATTCCTTCCTAGATCTTCAGAAGGAGAAAAAAATTATTTCGACTAAGAAAAAAATTAATACAATGTTAAAGTTAAATATGACCCTTAATTTTTTTTTTTTTTTTTTTTTTTTTTTTTAGCAATTCAGGAGATAATATAGAGTTCCACTACACGACTCTAAAGCAGTATTGGAAGTGTGAGTAGAGACAAAAATTGTTTCTTTTGCTTTATTTTCCTGTATGCCAATCTCTAAGTGTTACTTTCTCCTTTTCTTTCTCTTTTGAATAGAATGGGGAATAGCTAAAGAGAGGATGTATCATGGCTAATTACACCTTCATAGAACAAAGCAGATTGTGTAAAATTCATCATCAAGCACTCATTCCTTCAGAATTTCCCATGCTCTCTCCTGCATGGTGACTAAAGACCCTGGACATAGGTGGCATTGTGTGTTTCAAAGTCAAAAGACTAATTTCTCAGTAATGTCAGTGGCTGTCAGTCTCCCATCCCAGTGAGGATTTTTCTTTACTACTGAACAGTGACTGAGTCACAGGAGGAAACAATTCTGCTTGCTATAAGAAAATAGGACCGAAGGAATTATGAAGGTTACCAGATGTTCCAGCACTCCGGGGGGCACCAGGATGCTTCTGCGTATGCCATAAACAGCATAAACTGTCAACCATGAGACCCTTGGGTTCAGTGCTCACATTTCTCCCATGTGCAGAGTCACAGGATTTGAGAGCTAGAAGGACCCTTGGACATGATCTTGTTCAGAGGTTTTAAACTGTGTCTGAGGGAGTCCTATGGTTCCTCTGTGACTTGGGATTGCTGAGGATAACAGTTTCTCTCCCAAACAATAATACTGCTCTTGAGAACAATCTAGAGGGTGCCTCAGATGACATCAAGACAGAATATTTTACCAAAGAGTAGTTGTTTTAGTCTAAGGTGATTACTGTGACTAGGGAAAAGAACCTTGTAGAAAACATTATCCACTGGTTCTGACATTTGAAGAGGGGGTGCCCAGAGAGTAGGAGAGGGCTGACTGGAAACACTGCTGTGAAAGGCCTAGTGGTTGGGGAATAAAATTCCTCCATGTAGACACATGTGGGGGAAAAAGACTTTCAGAGTCAAGTTAACTGACTTTTATGACCCTCCTCCATTTACATTCAAATTTCTTTGGTAAATAAAACAATATTAATGATTACCTTTCCTTGTTATTTGGAATTTGGCGATTTGCCCTGATGATGGTTTAGTTCTTATTCATTCTGTGTTCAAATTTTAGAATTCCCTGTGATGATTGATGGTATCTCTATAGTGCTGCCTTGAGATTGATCACACCATCTGTCTATCTATCCATCCATCCATCCATCCAAGGGAGAGAGGTAGCTCACTCTTCGTAATTAGAACCAGTTATAATGAGAGAAGACCCCAGATTTTAACATGAGGTAAAGCATATGTCCAAAGTTACAGATATTCAGAAAATTGGAATAGATGTTTCTGGCTTACCATCACTGTTGATGCACACAACCTCTTGAACCTGAGTGCCTGGACCACACTCCTTTCCGTTATCTGGCTCACAATCTCCAAGCCTCACTGCTTTCCACTCATAGCAGGATGGCTCTTCACAGGGAATGGCTTCCAGCAAATGAGGGCAGTTTCCAGTACCCCCAGATCCCCCAGTGGGCTCATTGGTAATGCGCCGCTTCCTCAGTTTGAAGCCTGAATTATCGGGGAAAGAAAATATTTATTGTTAACATCGGGGTCCAGTATTTCAGAAAGCTGAATGAAACCCCATGTGAATGTGGGATGTGGGTAGATGGTAGAAGTCATGACTGTTTTGAATCACTAGTGCATGTACCCCCAAATTGTACCCCAATGTGACCTCATAAACTGTTTTTGAAATGAATGAACGAATGAACAGAATGGAAAGAAGAGTTTGGTTTTAGCTTATTACAGAATAGATAAGGCAAAAAAAATCAAATAGTTCCTCTGTCCCTCATAAGGCTCAGTGGGGAGAGAGATAGGAGAAAGGGAGAGAGAGAGAAAAAAAGAAAATAGAGA
This sequence comes from Marmota marmota marmota, assembly GCF_001458135.2. NCBI lineage: Eukaryota > Metazoa > Chordata > Mammalia > Rodentia > Sciuridae > Marmota > Marmota marmota. The sequence continues at coordinate 7,306,568 of NW_026000142.1, forward strand.
TAGATTTTGGTAGATAGATTTGGAAATTCTAAAGTTAAACAGCTTTCAAAAAGCCAATGAAATCTCAGGCTATACAGAAATATTCATGATCAAGTGAAAATTCTATTACTTTTCATCCTTCAGCACTTATCACATGATTGAATTTGGGAAAGGAACCTCTGAGAAATTGGATGGTTCCAGAGAAATTGTTCTTGAGCCTCCACTGAATTTAGACTCTGGAAATTTGAATTTAGGACCTAAACTATTCTAGCTTCAATGTGGAATATTTAACATTCTGCTCAAGGTTTCAATCACACCTAAGTTCTGCTTTTCCTGACAATGTAAAACACAATTAACAAGTCTGTTTATTGCTATGGGAACATACTAGAATAATTAGAAGGCTTTCCTTTGAAACAAAACAGGAAAATGTTTTCAATTATGAGATTATGTGGTACATCATGAAGTAAACCACTGAATTTATTCTATATCTCTTAGACATTGTCATTTGCATTAAAAAAGTAGTGACATTTTAAAAAAACATGTTGACCTTCAAATTAATAAGGAGCTCTGATTACTGGGCACTAGCTATGGGCCTGGCTCTGAATTTTTCTGTTTTTGCTCATTGATTCTATTTTTTTTTAAGTTTTGTTTTTTAAAATATTACTTTTTAGAAGTCAATGGATCTTTATTCATATGTGGTGCTTAGAATCGAACCCTGGGCTTAATACATGCTAGGCAAGTGCTCTACCACTGAGCTACGACCCCAGCCCAAGCTTTATTCTCTAAAACAACAATTTAAAGGAATTAAGGTTTATAAAATTTTGGTTCAACAATAACTGTTATTTTAAAGTACCACCATACATTCCAGATTTCAAATATTCCTTTAAAATCGAAACTTGATTAATATGAAAACATTCATGTAATTATTATAATTATTACTAACTTATTATATATCAATTGTATCTTTCTTTCATAAGTATATGTCTTTAAAATACAAGATTTTTTTAAAAAAACTTAATTTATTTATTTTAATTAGATATGTATGTCAGATATTATTACATGCCTTTTACAGGTAAGGAGACAAAGACTTAGAAAAATGCATTAACTTATCTAAACCAAAAATGACAGAGTAGGTTTTCCAATCCAGGTCTGTCTGACACCACAGCTCATTTTAAACTCTGAAGTAAACTGTTTCGGATGTTTTCCATCATGCTGTCTCAAGTATAAAGCATCTGGCCTATGTTCTTCTGTTTTCATCTTCTGGTATCATCACCAGACTAGATTACTCATCTTTGAAATCTGTATTCCTTAGCCATTCTTGAAAGTATCATAAACGAATAATCAAAAAGAACACAGAACAGTATTTTAAAAAATGAGCCAAGATGTGACATGTCATGTCAATAGTACATACCTTTTTTGCCTTGCTGGTCATCACAGTTTTCATAAGTACAAGGTCCCCAAGCAGACCAAGGTGAAACCTCACATTCAATTGGACAAGGAATGTGGCACAGCTGTGTTGTGTTAGGGACTGGGCCAGTGCAGAATTTCGAATCCACTGGTTTTGAGGCTGTTTGGAAAAAGAATAGAGATATATGCTAAGAACTAAACCAAAAGCAATTGTTGTAGTCAACAGTATGACTCGTCTGTATGTATGAAAAAGGAAAATGCTTAAAAGATGTAGCACCAGAATATTATTCCAATGCTTCTCAACTATATCCTGAGAATAAAAAGAGGAGTGAGTAACGAAAGAAGTAGTATAGTTCAATCAAAAGAAGCTGGACCAGAAGTCTTGCAAACTATTACCAGCTTTACCACCAATTAGCCATGTAGTTAATAATGATAAATGCAACTCTCCTACTCAATAAAGTAATCCTTAAAGTGAACTCTAAGCTAGAGTTTAAGAAAGTAGAATCTGCTTTAGAGGACCCAGCACAGGAAGAGGGACAAAGCAGTTTCAATAAATATAAAAAAATAAGTCCACTGAGTGGCTTCTGATGGAGCAAACTCCTGTTCCTGTCAGTCCATAGGTATTAAGAGGTGTCACATGGATATGAGGAAGTTAAAGCTCATAGGGAGCTACTCTTTCTACTCCAGCTTTGACTCACACAGTGCTTTCCAGAACTTTTGCAGAATATATTATCTGTATATGTGACCAAAATCTAAGAATTGCTAAGGACCCTAATTAATAATTGTTTGTTCATAAGTTGACAATGGGTACATGTTGCTTGTGCATGCTTCTATCTTTTTGATGCCTAGAATTTGGATCGTTGGTATACACGTATATTTGAAAGTTTATGTCAAGATATACCCATAGTATGGCTACAGAACTGGTTAAAAATTACTAAGAGAGGAAGGTATTCATATGAACAGAAGAAGAGAATTAGCTGCTTGTCTACCTATCTATCATCTATCTATCTATATATCAGCTTTCATTCCACAGCTATAGTTACTTTTGCTGCAAAATATTTAATTAATAAGTATCTTGATCACATATTCCCTTTTATAAAAGTTAATTCCTGTTTCACTCTGATAATTTGGAGAACCCATGCTTGCAGAATAAAGGACTTAAATAACAGAGACTTAGCTATTTGTCATTCTCCTTATGTGAGAGGACTAATTCTAATTGCTGAGATTGCATCTAGAAACTCATAAAAATGTTAAAATATTTTGAGCTATGATTTTTAAATTTAAGTACTGATTATGTCTATTTATAGTTTAAACTCTAAGGCAAGTTGTAAGTCCCTTAAGTCATGCGCCCCTTAAGTTTCTACACACACAAGAACACACAACCACACATGCTACCTAAAGGCCATTATGTTGACTTCTCTTACTGACAGTTTTTGTTTTGAAAAATATTCTGCAGACTTTATTTTTTTCTCCTTCCTCCAAGAAGTGCTTATCCCCTTATCCCTTCACTTCCCACATGGACTATAGTGAAAATAAATGACAGGGCACCTCTAATTTGCTTAGTATGGAGCACAGCAAGCATGCTCACTCAAGTTAAAAGGATTATTGCTATGCACAGCATAACATCAACCAAAGCCCAAAATGATTAATTTTATTGCTTTCTAATGGTGAAAGTACTTGACATGGTAATGATAGAAAATACAAAAATAAATGATTCACTTTCTGTGAATAAAGAGGAAAACCTTGACAAAATGATGCACATTTCACATAAAAATGAATTATTTTAAGACCCATATAGGCAGAATAGTCTATACTATGCAGAAAAATTAACATAAGTACTTTCACTTTCATCCTTTCACTTGTAGCATTTTTCCAACTCATTTAAATTAGAAGTTTGGTGTAATGGAGACCTGAAAGTCCTGCAGCATTTTCTTTCAATTGATTATAAGTCACTTTAAGCCTTGGTATTAATATATATATTTTTGGAAATAATAGTTATATCAAACAAAGTCTAAGGGGCATGCGATCTTGAATACTATGAGTCTGAAGAAATTTATATGTAAGGTTGAAGAATCTGAGAGAGAAGCAAGGCTTTATTAAGGAAACAAACTGCTACATTGTACTTCAGCTTCTCTGGCTATTCTCTTTGAATGTTTAATTTTAGCTTTTGGGGTATTTTGAATGCATCAAACAGAATAATCAGTCATGAAATCTTCTTGAGCTACTAGAAGAGAAAGGTGATGAATAAAGGCTCAGAAAGTACTGCTAAAGCAAATACTCTTGAGGGTGGCATAGTTGCTAAGCCAACCAAGTAAACCCTGAAATAATATAATTCTTGACAAGTGACCTCTATTTTTTAGACGTACTTTTATATAGATGTAGGCTTTTCCCATTAATCAAAGAAACAAGAGAGAATATATGTTTGTTTAAATCATACTCCCTTGATGATTTTCATTATAAGTTGTCTTATAAATAGAGTATGTATTGATAATGTAAATCCCAATATTATCTGAGTTCTTCAATATAAGTCAATCACATCTTTGCAATTGCCCCAAGAGTTATTTGGAATCAGTGTGATACAATCAATGAAGTAAAGGACAAACTCATAAGACCTTACTGGGATCCTGTTCATACCTGTGGGATATAATTCCTGCAGGTCTTTGTTATACAACATAGTGTTTGCTGTTGAACTAATATTGCCAAATATTGAGATCTGAATTTTTCTATAAGTAATACACTTATTGTTCATGTATAATTTTACTACTTAGAAAATTTTTCATGCAGTACAATTTCTGTAGAAATATTTTACATATTTTTAAATACCTGATTGTTGATTTCTTGAAAATAAAATAGACATTTTGATGTCATATGATAGAAAATATATTCAATTAAATGCATATCACATACTTCATGAGATCACAATGTTTGAACTTCTTTAGGGTTACAAAAAAAAAAAAAAACCCTAAAAATTGAGAGTGGCATATTGTTGTATGTCTGAAATGTTTTTATATTTTTTTAAGTTTATAACATTTTAAATGGAAAAGGACTGTTATAATAGACTTAAGACTTATGTTTCCATCAATCTAATCAATGAGGTATTCTGAATATCTATTTGATGGATAATCCAAAGAGACAGCTAATATATAATTTTTAAATTGAATATTTTTAAGATAACTATAAATTCACATGAAACTATAATTTTTTGGAGATTCTATACATTCTTTACAAAGTGTCCCTCAATGGTAAGATGTTACAAAACTATAATATGAAACAAATCTGGCAACAAATTCTTCTAGTTTTCATTCACCTAAAAATATCTTTATTTCTCCTTCATTTCAGAGGGATGCTTTTTCCTGAGTACTGAATTTTTAGTTGACAATTCTTGGTTTTTTTTGTAAACAACATATTACAACTTTATTAGATATTTTATTAGATTTATTTTATGTTTGGACTCAAGTGAGGTTTAAGTTGACAATTCTTTTTCTTTAGCATTTAAAAAATATTTTGTCACTTTTTCCTGGTCTATAAGGTTCCTGATTCACTATCATTCAAACTATCTTTTCTGTCTAGATGGAGTGTCATTTTTTCTCTGACTGCTTTCAAGTATTTTTTCCTTATCTTTAGTTTTCATACTGTAATTACAATGCATCTCTTTTAGTTTAACCTTTCAGAGACTTATGCAACTTCTTGAATCTGTAAATTTATGTCCTTGCCATATTTGAAAAGTTTTTAGCCATTACTTTTTTTTAGAAACTTAAAAAACAACAACAAAAAACAAAACAAAACAAAAACCTCTGCCTTCTTTTTCCTCTCCTTCTAAAACTCTAATCATGAATATGAGATCTTTTGTTACAGACTCACAGGTTCCTGAAACAAATTTTTCATTTTTTTCCTACAATATACTTTATCTCCACTGGCCAGTGGGGCTGGGAATTGAACCCAGAGCTGTGTGCATGCTAAGACCTTCATTTTACCACTGAGCTACATCTCTAGGCCCAGTTTAGGTCATTTCTATTTCTCTGTATTTCAATCCTTCACTTCTTTCCTCTATCCCCTTCATTATGCTGATAAGCCATGAATAAAAGATTTTATTTGCTTTATTTTTGAGATCTAAAATTTCCACTTGGTTCTTATCTTCATTTTCTTGACTGAAGTGTTTTATGTTTTGTTCCAAGCATGCACATAAACATTGAAGCATTTTTATCATGTGTTCTGTAAAATCTTGTTAGATAATTCTAATCACTCCACCATCTCAGTGTTGGTTGGCATTCATTGACTGTTTTCTATTCAATTTAAAATTTTCTTGGTTTTTGATATGATGAGTGATGTCAATCAAAACCTGGACATTTTTTTGTGCTGTGTCCAAAGTCTCTAGATCATTTTCAAATCTTTCTTTTTTCCCAACTGGCTTTTTATGACTGTTCCAACACAGGAAAGGATGAGAACGCTACGGTGTTCCTGGGAGTTGAGAGTGAAGGCCTGCCTTTCATTGACAGTGTGTGGGGGGAGCTGTTAGTCACTGTGAGGATGTGGATATTCTGGTTCCCCATTGCTTTACCAACACCATGGTGGGAGTCCATTACCAACATCTGGGATGCAGGGCCTGTTCTCTGCTTGACTTTCTTTGACAGCACCCAGCAGAAGTGCTGGTACCTCATCATGTAATAGTGAAAACTGAGTCTCCCTATAGGCTCTGCTGGTACATATAAGGTATGGCCATGCTCTTTATCTGTGTTTCTGGCTGGAATAGAATTATTACCTAAAGTTTGTGTCATGTCATATTGACCTTTTATTTGGCTAGAATGAGCAGGCGTTTGTTTAGACTTTTAAAATCTATGACCACTTGCATTTCTGGGTTGTTGGCTGCTTTAGCTCCAAGTCTCAGATACAGGAGGCAAAAGGAAAGCCATGGGAACTTACGGGGGTAGGGGGGCTGAGGTCTATACTTCTCTGCTTTCTTCTCTACAAGTTTTAGTCTTCTTGTAGTTTGTTTTCTATATACTTTCTAGGGATTTTTAAAATTTAGTATAGAAATTACATCTCTATTTTTCTGAAAGCAGAAGTCTATAGGTTATTTTTAAAATAAATCCTTTTAATTATAAAACTCAGATCACAAATAGAGAAAATCCTTAGAGAATTCCCCAAATCTACAATATGAATCTAATCTAGCATAGTATTATACTCCTAAATCTGGTCTCTTCCCTGGTACAGTACTGATCCCAGCTCACAGAAATTTCCATTTTTAATGGCCTACTGGAAAGCCTACAATTGCCTATCAAGAGATCTTTAATTGTTAGGGATAAAGGAAGGCTGATTCATACAGAAAATAAAAGCTTTACTATAATAGAGCAGTATAAGGGAAATTCATATTAAAAAAAAAAACCCTTATTTTTTTCATCAGAAGGAGAGTGAATACAAAAGGGTCTAAGATTCTGGATAGAATGAAGTTCAGAGATGTAATGGTAAACATTGGAGAGGATGGCAGACAGAAAAATGGTTCCCCAAAGATTTGGGGCCTTGTTACAGTGTTGTCTCATTTGGAAAATGGCCTTTGCAGATGTGATTAAAGTCTTGAACCTTGAGATGGTGCATGCACCTTGGATGATGTGGGAAGTCTGGTTTAATTGCCAGAGCCCTTAAAAGCCGAAATCCTTTTCTGGCTGGAACAGAACAATGTGCCAGAAAAAGGTAAGAAGAATCCAAGATGATAAGTAATGATTTGTCATTACTACCTTTACAGAAAGGGCCAGACCCCAAGAAATGAATGTGGCCTCTGGAAGCTGGGACCAGTCCCCAGCTGAAACCTCGAGGGAAACAGATCTCAGCCCTTCTCCCGGAAGAAATAAAATCCTGCCAGCACTTCAAGTGAGCAAGGAAACAGATCCCTGGAGTCTCCAGAAAGGAACAGAGTCCTGCCAAACCCTGATGTTACTCTGGGGAGACATATGTCAGACTCCTGTCCTTCAGAATTATAAGAGAGGGTGTGAAATTGTGGTAATTTGTTGTAACTGAGCAGAAAGATATAAATAGCAAGATTTAACTGAAATACAAACTACTTAATATGAAAATTGGGAGAATGATTAGAGATAAATATTCCAAAGTCTTTAGAATTATATTAATTATTGACTGTATTCATTTGGTAATAAGGTAATCTCTTTGCACAAATGCATAAGGATGTATAACTTCTGAACCAAGGCAAGCTACATGATAACCAGACAGGTACAACAAATTCAAAGGAGGGCAAGAAGGAGAAACAAAGACAAAGTGCAACAAAAATAATAAAATAAGCTAGAAAAATAATGCAAATGATTACACTTAGCTACTAAAAACCAGACCCAACTGAATAAAAATATAAAATCTGAAATGACATATCCACTGGTTTTTCAAAAATGTAAAACATTTGGCAATGCCAAGTGCCAGAGAAGATGTGAAACAGCCCAAACAGTTAAACCTTGTTGGTGGTAATCTAAGTGGTTTGGACCACCTTGAAAACCAATTGTGGAACAGGCCACCATTGTTGAAAAGATATATTACTTCTAATACCCTGGAAAAAATATCAGACGTTCACCACAGGCGATAATTAGAAGAATTGGTATTGCAGCACTGTTTATTATAGCAAATCTAAAGATTTTTCCAATAAAACAGAAACACTTTGTTGCCATGTGCAACAAAGGGGGAACAAATAATAAATTATCCATTGTGCATTCTCTCTTGCTGCAATGAATAATAAACCAGCTTATTCAAATACAGGTGTGTTGCCAGTGCTCTTTGACTGAAGAGCGTTGACAAGTCAGATGTTCAAAAAAAATGTAAGAAGAATAAAAATAAAATCTAGAAGAGGGGTTTCACTGTGGTTGCAGTGGGATATGCTTTACTTAATAGCAAATGCTTGTTAGTATTTACTATGTATCAGGCAATGCTACACAGTTGCAAATACTTAACAATAGTAATTCATTTAATTCTCAAAATCCCCACAGGTTAGGTATTACCCTATTTGGTGGGGATCATTATCCCCCTTATAGGGAAACAATATGGAGAGGTTAAGTAACTTGCCTCAAATCACACAACTAGGAAAATCACATACCTAAATTTGGGATTTACATCTAGGCAGTTTGGCTACCTAATATTTACTGTGTACCTCTAATACTCCTCCATGAGATTTTTGAAGGACACTTGAAGGAGTTTCAATAATATGTAATGTCTGCATAGAAGCACACAAACACACACACAATTTACATTGCATTTATTAAATAAATTATTTTCATCCTCATAGTAAGCTCATGAAGTACTGAAATCCCAAATTTAAAGACAAGAGAAAATGAGACACAGAGATGTTATGCAACCTGCCCAAGGTCACATAGCTGATTGATAACAGGATTTAACTTACTCACTATGCTATACTCTCATATGGCAATTAATAGAAGCTATGTTCTTCTCTCAATTCCATACAACTCCTAGAAGTCTATAAGATAAAGGATTATTTGACCAGAACTACATGTTTTTAAATATCTATTTGATTATTGTGGGATAGGAGCAGGAACTGGGAGTGACAGTCATTGGAAAATGAATCTGTAGTATTTTAAATTTAAAAAGTTTAGATTTTTATCCATGTTAATATCTAGTACTTTCAAACCATTTTTTTTTTTGGTTCTAAGATTCCCCCAGATCTACCACACGTATATTTTTAATTTTTTTTTAAATCATGAAAATATCTTTTGATTTTCAAAATATCAGAGATCTCACACTCAGTCTGCTTCAGATCTATCTATATTATGATATGCCTTTTCTGTACTCATTCAGAAGACACATTAGTACTCAAAGGTTGAGAAAACTGCAATAAGTTTAATAATTCATTCATCCATTTAGCAAAACAGCTGAGCATTTTAAGCTTTCAAAACCCTTGATATTATATTTATTTTTCAATGTCTCCTCTGGAAATCTTGAATTAGCATTTTATTTCTTGAATTAGCATTTTATTTCCTCAAGCAAGCTTATTTGATTGCTAACTCACAATTATGAAAGAATTCTCTTAGATTTAAATATTAATTTCTATGTGAGAACTGAACAAACTTTATGACTAAATGTAAGAGAGTATGATACCTAAAGAGATTTCAAAGACAAAAATAAATTGGTTACAGATCATTCTTCTTTTCTTTTCTTTCATATTCTGTTTTCCTTCCAATTACTAAAATAAATATCAGTGCCCACTCTGTAAAGCCAGTCTTTGTGTCAAACACCATGTGCCAAATGATGCTGACGGGCAGTAGCCAGGTGCTCAGTTTGTGTCTTTGCTTCTGTTGTTTTACTTTCCTTCATTATGACCAGTGCACAGGTAGTAAGTTAGGGTATTTTAAACAAGCCAGTTTTGGGCTGGGATTGTGGCTCAGAGGTAGAGCCCGTGCCTAGCATGGGCAGGACCCAGGTTCGATTCTCAGCACCACATAAAAATAAAAAAGGCATTGTGTTGTGTCCATCTACACAAAAGATTCTCTCTCTCTCTCTCTCTCTCTCTCTCCCCTTTCTCCTCTTAAAAAAAAAAGAGCCAGTTTTAACTTTGAGAAGGCTCTATTTTTGGTTTACTCAATACTTGCTGCTACCTCAGCCAGAGGCACTAAAACTTTAACCTGAAGAATTGGTATCAAACAAATACTTTATCATGAAAATTAATAAAATTCTGTGAGTAGCAGTGATTCCTTGTAGCTTTTGATGTTCATGTACTAAATTTTATTCATATATATGTAATTTCTTTTCTCATACTGATTCACTTAATGGAAACGTAAAACCCATCATATATTTTTCAAACAGTACAGCACATTGTTTTCCAAAGACCATGCACTTATTTCTTAACCAATTTTGAAACCACATTTTAAACAATGATTGAGAATTGTGTCCTGGTATTTTAATAATGCTACGAAGCTTACTTCCAGTCCTCTCTGGGATGACAACTCATTGTTGAGGTATTTTTCTTAATTAGTCATTTGTCCTTTTAGCCTGGGATGTTATATACTTCATTTAGGAAGCATACATGAAGAGTACCTGAGTCTGTTTTCTGCATCATAATTAACATCTTCAGTATCCAATCGACGCACCACTGCATCCATGCAGTTAGTGAGCTGACAGCCTGACATCCATCCTGGCCATCCTGCTCTACCACAGATAGCTCCTCCTTGCACACACTCCTGATAGCTGTTTCCATAACCTCTTGAACTATATTGAAGTCACAAGTCAGATAAGTTCTGACTTTTTGTTTGTTTATTTGCTTTTTACATTAGACTATTTTAGATGTAAGCTATTCATTTGAGTGGTTCCTGGTCTTAGGAATTAGGGTATTTTTACCTATGCCTTCTAACTTTTCTAGCTGCTTTTTCTGTTGGGGTTACAGGATTAGGTTTAATCCATTTTTAGTTTATAGGCAAGTGAAAATTATGCTGGATACATTTCATAAATTTAGATGAGTTTCTCTCGAAGTATTCCAATAAAGGATGCTTAGGCCTGATTAAAATAATGAGAATATCCCTCTTTCTTTCCTCCTCAACTGTAGATTCTAGTTCTAACTTCCCAATTATGGATGTTGGGAGACTGATGGTGGAGAAGGAGTTGGCACAAAAGCAGCAATGTAACTCAGGGACAGAGTTCCAAGAAGACTATCTCCTCTGTGAAGGACTAAGCCTCCTGTGGCTGTTCTCTGAATGCTGCCTGTGGCAGACAGGCAGGATATTTGAAAGATGGACCCCTTACTGACTTGGCTTCAGCCTTCACTCTGCTGAGCTGGGGTGCCCTGAGAGTCTCAGCTGCTTACTTCTCTCATAAACTCTATTCAGTCTCACAGGGGTTGTTGTTTCTTTTCCTTGGTGCCTCCAATTCTTTTGAATTTTTATCAATATCATCTTGGAAAATAAAAACTTCTTTAAGGGTCCTGACTCTGGATGGACTCTATTCTTATTTCCAGGACTGAAAAAGTGTGTTTTGTCTAGTTTTATATTCTACTAGCCATTTTAGGTAATATAGAGGGAGGTCCATATGCAAAACCATATTGCCTAAAAAAGAACTATCCTCATGTCTCGATGCCAATAAAAGATCTGTGCTATCCTTTCCAGTATTTATAGAAATGAACACACGTCAGATAATTTCTCTAACTGACCCTATTCCATATAAGACAAGAACATTTTAAAACATGTGGGAATGTAAAATACACATCTTCATATCTTTATATGAGGGGGACTGCCAATCATGGTTAGAATTTGAATCTCACCAATTGTATCAGCAGCTTGATGAGCACCTCACTCCCTTTTTTTGGGGATGTACCATCTGTTGCAGTACTGCAATACAGATTTTTTTTTTAACCTGGACATTTTGTAGAATACTGTACATACAATTCACACTGATATCTTCCAATCAATACACCCTTATCAATTCAAATTCCCATGTACAATGTCCCTATCCAGGATAAAAGATATTCTAAATTAAAATAAGCAGTTTAGAACATGCATGCTATCCACAATAGAATGATAGAGGTTCTTAGCATTTAGATTTTGGAAGTATTACAGCCTTTGTTTTAAAGTGACTACTGAAAAAGAATTTGTGTATCTAATCAAACAAGATCTACAAACAGCTCCACATACTTGCTGAGCTAAATATAATCATTCAGATGACTCTGTGTATTAACTTTCTAGGATGCCATACCAAAATTCCACATATGAGGTGGCTTAAACTACACAAAGAGTGACAGCCTGTCTTCACATTTAAACAAGGCTGTGTTGCTGTGTGGAATGCCAATTGTGGAGGGCAAGTGACACAGGGTTACTTGTTAGGGGTCTCTGACAACAATATAAGCAAATGACAGTAGTTTGGACTAGGCAATGATATTAGGGTTGAAATGGCCAGATAGGTACTGAAGGTAGAGTCTGGAAAATTTCCTGAGGGATTGTTGAGAGGTTAAAAGAAAAATCAAGAATGACTCCAGTGATTCTGGTCCAAGCAACCCAAGTCTAGCTCTTGATGGTCACTGCACCATTTCTAAGTATTCTTGACCTTTAGACTACCGTCTGTTTTCTAACACTGTCTCTCAGTCCATCAGTGGCTTCTTCTCTAAACAATATTCTGAGATAGCAATCCCCCTGCCTCTTTCCTGTGCCTCACTCCTGCCTTGCTCTGCTCCACCTAGAGTTAACCCATCATTATGGCAGCTGCCGGCTAAATGGGCAGGTCTGGTTAAAATATTGGCTTTGACATTTTAACAACAAAATTATTTTACTCTTCCAGGTTCCTCTTTATTAAGCTACAGCAAGAAGCGTTCTAATGTTCACCCTAGAGCCTTACTGTTATTTATTGAAGGAATCTTACCGCCACTTTCCTTCAATGAGGGTTTTCATGTATTTCTTAAAAACAAGCATTATAAGTCCAGGGCTGCTGAGACAACATCGTTGGAAAATGTCATCATGTAGCATTGAAGCTTTCTGGAATGTGACAAAATTACTAGTTTCTTCTTCTGTGGAGTATAATCATAATTTTCCAGATCCATCTCAATCTTACAACAGCGATTTTTTCATTTTCAGTTCATTCAGCAATTACTGGGGGAGGGTGGGTAGGAGTGAGGAGAGGGGATGCAGACTCTTGGATACCATCCCCTAAAATGATTCACTACATTTAGATTCCATATCTTCTGAACCCAGATCTCTCAAGGTCTCCTACTTTCTTATTCTTCTTTTTCTTTGCTGTCTCTCAAATTCAACATTTCCTTTTCTTAAGCATTTTTTCCTCTTATTTATTTTATACCTTTTCATGCATTTTTCACTGGTGATATCTATTATTATTATTAATTATTAGTCCCTTCTATATTTTTCAGTCTTCCTTTTTAATCTCAGCTCTATGTCTTTTACATTTATGTTTTTGTCAGCTTCTAGTCTAACTGTATACATTCAAAATCTTGCCTATTATTTTACCATCACTTTAATTTTAACTTTAATCTTAATTTTAATGATATTTAAGTGCCATGCTTATTACCTCATGACTTTTTCTCTAAAACTTCATTTGCAATTTAATGACTTTCCTCCAAACCTTTCCTAATTACTATTATTTTTAAGTTCACTGATCTCACATTTTTCTGAGTTTTTCCCCCTCTGGACAGTAAAAATGAGGAAGCCCACATGGACATGTGTGGAGTGTGGTGTTCTTCCTCCTACAGACCTTCTGTTTATCCTCAGAGTAACTTGGGTGTTTTTAATCATCACTTAAAAAATGGAACTGCTGTGCTTTTTAATATTTCAGGGCATTCAAAGCTTACACAAAGAGCTACATATTTTAAAACTCCTGACATATGACACATGAAGGACTACTGATTATGGGGGAGAAAATGTCAGTCTTGTAACTCAAGCCAAAGAGGCTGTGGGGAGAAGTGGAGGTTGGGGTGGGGTGACTTAAGCCTCAGTTTCACCTTGACAGGGAACCAGGTAGGATGAAAGGGGAAAAGAACACTTGAGAAGGTATGTAGAGGTAGATCTTAAACAAGGGAGCTCTTATCACATGTGATTAGCATATGTATTCCCATTTTGAGATTGTTTCTGTATCATTTATGATGGAGTCCTCAGAGGACCCTCTAGGCTATGACTTTGCCCAGCTCTTTTCTCTGGTCAGGGGAATGTTTTCCAGTGGGCTCAGCTGCATCAAGTTGGGAGACCACATTAATTTGTCAGGACTTCTGTTTGACCAGCTGACACCAGACAGATTTTAGAAACAATGAATATGAGAAGGGAAGCTGGTTTCTCCTCCAGACTGTAGGTTTGGGTTCTATAAGATAAAGCTCTCTGGAGCTGGGGAGATGGTAGAGGTTCTGTAGATCTTGACCCATCACTTAAAAGGAAGTTAGGATGCTAGTCTGAGAGAAAGTAGGTATCATGATCTTGATGTTCTCAATTATTCAGTCCCCAAGGTCAAAGCTCAAATGTTGACATGTTTTTCTCCCATAGAGATACTGTGGGATTGCATGTCATGCTTCTTGCAGAAAAAGAATCTATTCTAAATATCTGGCCTTACTTTATATTTGAGGACAGATTTATTGAGACTTTACTATATACTAGCCATGGGTTTAACAATACTATATTGATTCTCTCAGTTAAACTTTCACAAATTTTATCATTTCCATTGTTTTTAAAAGAGGGAAACAGATTCACAAAGAAGTTACATAACCTCTCCAGGATCACATGGCTCAGGCATTCTATTTTCACAGACAACATTCCTAGCAGCTTGATAGCAAATTCAGATTTTATTTCTTTGAAGATGTCAGTTTGTCACACTACATAATGAGGGATATTTGCACTGGATATACAATTTCAATAATTTGCTCTTCAGTAGATATTATTTTATTGTCTCATTGTCATTGGTGAAATTTTCAACCCTCATTTGTTATCATTATACATATACATAAACCCAACTTAATTTTTTTTAACTTTATCTTTAGTTTTTTGAATTTGACTAAAATTATTTCTATTATTCTTTCATTTGTAATTTATTCTGCCTGGGGATTGCTGATCTTCATAGATCTGTAAGTTGATTTTTTCTCAACAAATTTGAGAAAATTTTGGCCATTTATATCTTTACATATGTTTTGTGCCAGATTATTTTCTCTTCTCTCTCTGGAAGATCATTAATTCATATAGTAGACATCTTGACATTCTACCAGTCACTGAATCACTATTCCCTTTTTTCCTCAATCTCGTTTCTCTCTGTTCTTCTGATCTGATCATTTCTATTGATCTGTCTTCCAAATCAATAACCCTTTCTCCTACTTAGATACATAATTTCTATGGATTTTTCTTATAAACCACTTAGATTTTCTTCCTCAATGTCCAATTGTTAAGCCTACTCAGTGAATTTTTTTTAATTGCACAGTGTGTATGTTCTTTAGTTTCCACATTCTTAAAATGTCTATTTTTCTTCTCATACTCCCATCTGTTCACTCTCCAAGGTAATTTTTTCCTTAAGTCCTCAAACATATGTTTAATAGTTTCTTAAAGTCCTTGTCTGCTGATTCTAATATCTGGTTCATCTCAGAGTATATTTCTATTGGCTATTTTTCTTGATAATGGGTATTTTTATTCTGTTTCTTTGAATGTGTAGTAACATTTTACCATACATTGTGCACAATATGTTTTGGAGTCTGGATAATGGTATTGTTTTGTATAGAGTGCTAAGCTTTGTTCTACCATTCAGTTAAAGTACTGGAAGATCATCCTGATTCTTTTAGGTTTGGTTTCATTTGCAATTAAAGCTGGTATTTTTCAGGTTTGACTTGGCTGTGACAGTGTGGTCCTTACTCCTAGGCCACAGCCTTTCTGGGGCCTGAGGTGCTCAGCAAATATTCTTCACCTTTGTTGGGCTGGAACTCTGACATCTTCCAGAACTGTACTACCTGTATATACTACCATCTTCCAGCCCTCAGCCTTGCAGAACAGGATTCTGCTGGACCTCAGAGTCTCTACCCTAACATGTGTAGCCTGGCTCAGGCCAAGTCTCCACAGAGTATCCATACATAGACCCATGGACTCCACCAATCTCTCCCCAGTGCAGATTCCCCTTCTCTGTATCCCATCCTGAAATTTACAGGCCCTTAGCAACCCAGAACTTAAATTTCTGGCTCCTTAGCTCAGTAAGACACTAAGCTTGTCTTCACTTCCCTTCTGTGCAGCAGGTGAGAACCTCCATAGAAGGCAGGGGTGACTGGATGGCTTACAGATGTGATCATAATCTTCTGCTGCTTATTTTCTAATGTTTCAAAACAGTTACTTTATATATTTTGTCAATTATGGAGTTGTTTTATTTATTCATTTATTTTTTGAAGTTGCTCTTATTGGGATGTTTCCAGTATGTCATTATGGCTGGAAGCAAAAGACAAGCAATATGCTTGTTTTCCTGATGGTTTTAAATATTTAGTTGCCAGATTTTGTGAAATAATTCTAAACATGCATGTTTTAGATCTTTCATCTCTTTGGCTATCAGAGAAAGACATTCTGGAAGAGTCACGATTATATGATTAGCAAGGCATATTTATTGATGCCCAGGGTTCACTACTGAATCTATTTATTAATTTCTTCAACAAGTTCTTACTGAATATTTACTATATACATGTTGCTTATTCTGTTAGTGATTTTTTAACTGGCTTTAATGGCTTATTTTGACTCATCTACTTAATAGATCATGAAGCTTATACTCTTCAGACACGTGAATTCTGATGTTGTTTTAAATTTTTTATTTGTTCTTCCATTAAAGAGAATATAGAAGGGAGGCAGGCAGATTGAGTGTATGATTAGAGATGTTAAGTAGAAAGATCAATGTGAACTTCCCTTTTCAGAGGAGAATTTTGGGATGCATATATAAATTTGGGAACCCAAATAAAATTGAGTGATGCAAATAATATCCTTACCTTATTATTCTCCATCACATCACCCTATTTTAATCCTCTATGTAGTGCCTAAGGATAACTGATATTTTCTTTACTTGCTTATGATACATCTCCTTCCATTAATATACTAATTGAAACAGGAAGTACTTTGTGTTGTCAACTTCATTATTTTTAGCATTAGAACAGTGTCAAGGACATAGAAGGCAGTCAGTAAACATTGGTTCAAGAAATGAAAAACTAAATGAATGTCTTCCTGTCATAGAAAGTAGACATGAGCATTATCAAGTATGTATAATATAGTTTTATTTTCATCAGATAGGAGCAACTTTAATAGATCACTTGCTTCAATAATGAATTACTATTTAAAAGAAGAGCACATACTCTAAAACCAATATCATCTGGATGTGAAGTAGCTTTTGCCAGCATCAAACTTGTATATGACTAATAACCCTATACTCCATGGCACCATGCTTAAAATCAAAGGCTTAGGGGCTGGGGATTTGGCTTGGTGTTAGAGCACTTGCCTCGAATACATGAGTTCCTGGATTCAATCTCTAGAATCACAAAATATCCACCACTACCGACAACAAAAAAAACAAAACAAACAAACAAAAACATAGGTTCAGGAGCCAGACCTCTTTGATTCACAATCTTGATTATGACATTTACTAGCTATATTCCTTGGGAAAATTATTTAAACTCTTGCAACTCAATATTATATAATAATAATAGTGTTTATTTTGCAGGCTATGCCGGGGGTTCTAATAAGCAAATAAATGTGAAATGTTTAGAAGGGTGTCTCACATATAGTAAGCATTCACCCTCCACCTCCTCAGTACCATTATTAGTTCAAGTTAACTCTTTTGGTTTCACTAATATATGCTTGGTAATCATCTCATCTTGAATGTAATACCAGAAAACCAGATTGCTTCTTCCAGGAGATCACATAATTGTTGATGCTGGATCTCTCTTGCATCTGTTTTGGATTTTTGAGTTATAAGGTATGGGATATATTAACCACCTCTGATTTAATTGTGCCTAGATAAACTCTGTTTGTTCTGCATTTTCCTATATTTGAATTCAACCTCCTATAGAAGAGAGAGATTATTTCATGCAAGCTTGTCTTTGTGATGCCTTTTGATATTTTATTAAGGATGTGGCTCCTATCCTCATCTGGATGATGGTTGGAAAATGGATCTTGGCATTTAACTATACAAATAGCAATCAGAACAGCTATATTCCATATCCCTGTATCAGGGGATACAAAGAAACTCCCTGCTTCTAACAAAGCTCAGCATACTTCTTGAGGGAATACCTGTGCATCCATTCATTTATTGCACCCTTTCTGAAGTCAATTCCTGGATTATCCTGCTTAGCAGGGACCTATAAATCCATACCATATCATATTAAGTCCAGTTATTTGCCTTTAATAAGTTATGCATTCATATTTATGCTAGTGTCTTGACATTGATGAAAGAGAAAGTTTTCTTATAAAATTCATAGTAGTGTTTATTGTAAAGATGTTAATGAGGTTGTAATTCAATATCGTTACAGTGTCTTCTTTATGGAAGCCCACAGGTGAATTTTTTTTTTCTAGCCCTAGAACCAGAAATTTTTGTGCTTCTCTTTTATAGCTAGTTCCTATTGTCTTTTGGGCACTGTGAATTTCATAATTAATTCAGCATTCTTCTTTATGTTGGCTATTACAAGCTTAGAGGTAGAACTTGTGGCCTACTTCAAGAAATTCATAGGATCTTATGGCTCATACTCTGTGCATTATCTTTATTGTATTCATCATTGGTTTGATATCTTCTTTCTGGCATTTTTCCTTTGGCCCACATTCTTCATCCATTTATACTTAAAATCATTTCATCTCCTTTTATTGCTACACCTTTATTGTATGTATTTACATATAACAAAGTGGGACATACTAAGTATTAAAAATCACACCATCAACTGCGAATTTCTTTTCTATCTATGCATAAAGTAAATGTGCAGCTTGATGAATTCAAGTCACTCTCAAGCCATTAACATGAGTCGTTTTCTCATAAAGAATATCAACTATGGGGAAATCTACATATTTTTATAGGAGACAATCATTGCCCTGTCTAAAGCACACTGCATACAGCACAAATGCATATCGTTCACATGGAAACAAGACTATAATTCATAGCTAGCTGTGGGCTTGATTCTGATGGTGTAAAGTCTGGGATGGAGAATAGTTTATACCCAATGACTTTTTCTGTTAAAGCATGAGACTTCCACTAATTAATAATTTCTTACCTAAAAAAATAGTAATTTTTTTTATGGTCCAACATAATACTGATTCAAATCATGGACAAGATTACATTAACCACATCAGAGAATGTACTTCCTAATTGAGTTGTCCGTAGAAAAGGCTTAAATTATGCCTAGTTTTTTTAAAAAAAATTCTGTTATAAGGGACACATTTCTATGCCATTTTTATTTGTTTATTTTTACAAGAGATAACAGATAATATAAAGTGCTTCTGATGATTTTAATAAAATTATGAACATCTACTAAATCCACTGCATTTATTCTGGAACAAATTCACATAGCAGGGTATCCCTGGTTGGAGCTCAGATCCTATAGTCAAGAATTGGCTTTTTATCCATGTTTGGTCACTTATTGTTTTAGTGTGTCTGGGAAAATTATTTAACAATTATCCATTTGGTCATGTATTAATAACTCTACCACAACATGTTACTTACTTTGCTTACCCCCTTGGATAGACTTTTAGAAGGCACTGTGAAATAAACCAATAGCTTTCCTAGTTGGAAAGCATTACATTATTTTCAAAGTAGTTCTGAAATTCCCAGTGGGGTAGGAACTTAATTAATCTAAGGTTTTCTAACCAGAACTAGCAGAGAACATGTAAACAATAAAACTCTTATAATTTTTTTTCTGCATCTATTCACTATTATTATATTAACAATAAGAATCAAGTTCACCCGGCATAATTCTCCCTAATCAAAGGGATTTAGATTCTTGGAGATCCTGTGTGATGTGAGGAGCAAATGGTCTAGTGTGACATTCCAAGTTTGAGCAACGGAGAAAATGTTCTTTTTAGAGTACCAAACAATCCCAGGGTTATTTACAAGCATTCCCCCCAGAATCCTTTGGCAATGCAGTCCTTCAGAAACTTCTCAAGGATTCTGAGCCACAAAGGAAGGGAAGTTGTAATTATTCTGTCCTGTACAACTACAGAAGTAAAATTTGTCATTTAGTCTTACTCTAGAACAATAAAAAGAGGGGTTTTAAAAATGTCTGCTTTTTCCAAGAAAGGAAGAATTTCATATATGATGTTAGTATGTGGCAGGGCTTCACAACATATTGTGAAGAGAATCCACATATTGTGCATCCTTCCTTATGTTTCTCAATTTACAAGGCTAGTATACAATTAAAACTTGAATGTATGTAAAAGACTATGAGTCAAATTATTTTTTGAAAAATGTACCCTTTTTTTCCCTCAGTTTAACCAGAAAAGCAGACACATCAACAAAAGCAATCAATGTTCATTTTCATATAATAAATGTAAGGCCTTATGCTGGGCCTTATATGTGTTTTCCCATTAGGTCTTTTCAAATGAAATAAAAGCAAAGAAAAAAAAGATTGATACTGGGGAGGTGAACAGGTTAATTTGCAATGAAACACTATAAATCAGATATCCAGGAGGTCAACATCCTCTAACTGAAAGGATTTCTTTGACTTTTTTAGAGAAACTTCCAAATGACTAGCAAATATACCCCACCCTCTGCTAAGAATGATTGGTTATAATAACAAAGTGTAATGGGGGGAAACACTATGATCTCTTTTTAAAGCTTAATTCCTAGGAAGTTGGTATAAATATTAATGAAGCAATTTTAAAAGAACTGAATCATATATATCATGCAGCAAATGTGTACTAGTATAAAAGGGCTATAATAGGCTTTGGATGAAGTAAGATGAGTAGAGGTCTTATAGTTACTTACAGTGTGGTGGGTGAATATTTGGAAGGTTAGAATAATAGGTGAAGGCATTTCAAGAAATGCAGTAGCAGCAGGCATGGTGGCACATGCTGTAATCCCGGTGATTCGGGAATCTGAGACAAGAGGATTGCAAGTTCGAGGTCAGCCTCAACAATTTAGCGAGGCCCTCAGCAACTTAGTGAGACCTTGTCTCAAAATATAAATAAATAAATAAATAAATAAATAGGCTGGGGATATAGCTTGGTGGTTAAGCAATGCTGGGTTCTAGTAAAAGAAGAAAAAAAAGGGGGGAGCAATAAGAGAAAGGGCACAAAGATGCCACCAGTCTGTTAAAATGATAAATGATCCTTATTGGCATAGAGTTCTTTCCTTCTACACACATAGCACAGACTATGACACTTAACGCATGTAGCTTCTTTTAGTATAGAATGTAAAATTGTAAAGAGGTCTATTGTCTGAGTCAGCTATTTTCCTGCTGTGACCAAAAGACATGACCAGAACAATTTTAGAGGTGGAAAAGTTTATTTTGGGCTCACAGTTTCAGAGGTCTCAGGCCAGATGGTTGACTCCTTTGTTCTGAACCCAAGATGAGGCAGAACATCATGGCAGAAATGTGTGGAGAAGAAGAGCAGCTCAGTACATGGCCACCAGGAAGCATAGATAGTTCTTGCTGGACTGGGACTAAATATAAACCTCTAAGGCAAGCCCCTGATGACCCACCTCCTCCAGCCACACCTTACCCACCAACAGTTGCCACCCAGTTAATCCATTCAAGTGGATGAATGCACTGATGTTAAGACTCTCATAACTCAAATCATTTCACTTCTAAACTTTCTTGTGCTATCTTCCTTTTGAGCTTTTGGGGGACATCTCATACCTAAACCATAATATACAGCAAATGTATATAATTACAAAAATAAAAATTACTACTTGGAATTCTTGAATTGCATTTAATATATAATATTTTCCTTAAATTGGTTCACTCAGTAATCAGCATTTTAGTTGGTTCTACACTAATAATAACATAGATCCTTGTACTTTGAATGCATTTTTTGTGTGCGCGCAATAAATGGTAAAACCTTCCCAAGATGAATCTGTTGTCATGGCTTTCTTTTCCCATTGCTATTCTTCCTGGTTTATTTCCCTTTTTATTGCCCATTGCTTTTAGAAGAAATAAATATTAATGAGTTCCACAAGGTAGTTTGTACTCCTCTGTTAACACTGGAGAGAGTAGCTAGTCCCTATTGAGCAATCACCAGCAAGGCAAAGAACAGCCAGCCCCAGCCACAAACCATTTCTTTTACATCTTTAGATAGCAGGAGTGTGCCTCGGAAAAAATGCTATTCATTCACCAGTGCATATCCCTGAGTGCTAGTTTCGAAATTCCTTCTGGTGCTATCATTCATCTACAACAGACTTGATGAAATAAGTGCTTAAGGGTTACAAAAAGCACACATACTACAGTCACTTGATAGTGTCAGGTTAGGTGACATTTTATCTCCCATCTTTCTTGCATTAATGGAAGGTCCTATACTAATGGCTATGTCTTCTTTCCATCTCAGGTTACAGGGATGAAGTCAACTGAAACAAAGTCTTTGCTCCCTAAAATTCTCAGTTTAAACACTGTCAAAGTCGAGTAGGTTTCCAAAGATTTACGCTCAGGGACCAGAAACTGAGTCCAAGGAGCATAAATAAGATCAATATTACAACTGAAAATTCAACTTCACTCTGGAAACACAGTAACTTTCCAATCCCGGTTTTCTTCCCAGTCTAATCTCTGTAATTATAGGAAACAGGGTTTTTCAGGACCATACACCTGCGTTCTGTTTCTCACCTTCAAGCACTGATTCCCTTTGGCACTAATAAAGCCCCAAATCTATGTTAGTATTAGAAGCAGATTCATTTAGAAGCCTAAGAATCTTAAGATTCAGGACCTTTCACAGGTAGAGACTCTTTCTGAGGACCTGACAGAAAACTTTGTGAATAGTGACCAGTTTTATATATGGAATTTTGCAATCTTCTTCTTTTCTTTTTCTTTTTTCTTTCTAAACTAAATAATTAGTATTCATTAAGAATTATAAAAGCCTTTATGCACAGACTTGGGCTCCCCTATTTCAGTCCCTCTTAAAGCTTTGGAAAGAGGTGAAAGGACTCATTATCTCTATGGTAAAATCAATACCTGGTTACAATCAATCAAACTTATAAAAAAAAAAAAAAAAAAGAAGGGGTCANC
Source organism: Marmota marmota marmota (assembly GCF_001458135.2). Classification (NCBI taxonomy): domain Eukaryota; kingdom Metazoa; phylum Chordata; class Mammalia; order Rodentia; family Sciuridae; genus Marmota; species Marmota marmota. Next base: position 7,329,573 of record NW_026000142.1, read on the forward strand.
CTTTCTATTCATTCAGAAACTTAAAAAAAAAAAAAAAAGAGACAGAGAGAGAGAGAGAGAAATTCCTGTGCTTACTCTAGTCCTACAGAATCATAACTTCATTGGGACTTTCACATTTTCTTAAAGCATTCAGGTGATTCTCAAAATTATATATTGTGGATATGAGCTTTAGAGACAAATAATTCACCTGATGAATATGGGTAAAAGTTCCTTGTAAGGACGAGACTGTGGTGTAGTGCATAGTCAGAGCTTAATTAGAGAGCCTTAAACTGGATATCCAAAAAAGTACCCCCACGTCAGCCTTGTGAAGGGTCAATTCTGAACTCCAAGTAAACCAAGCTGTAAATAGGAGGCTATTAGATGTATGCTACCTGATGACAGCAATCAAAGCTATTTTTTAAACATTGTACCTTCAACATACAAATCTCCGAAGTAATCTAACAGTTGTTCAATTAGTTTGGTGAGTGAATAAAAGACCAAGTGGGATACATAAATTTGTAATACTTTGTCAATCAGACTCTGATGTGCTAATGAGTAACACAGAACAGACACAGAACAAATTCAACATGAAATCCTTGATTCCAACTCCTTGTTCCCTGCAAGTACATGTTCTCTTTGAATCAACCAAATAATTAACACACTGCCTTAATAAATAAAATCAAAACATCAACATCATCAATGTTATTACTATTGTTTTTTAATAGTTGGAATTTGGGATTTAAGTAAAGGTAGAAGTATTTCATTACATTTCATATTGTTAGAAATATCTTATGGTTCTAGCCCCTTAATATCTCAATATAGCATAACATTTTTACTCAAAATGCTTCATCCTGATCAGCTTAATTTCACCCACACATTTTGCTAACACATCATCTATAGCTTTGCCTAGACACTAATATGCACAAGAAATTTACCTTCTCTGGAAAAAAGTTCCTTTACCAACGTCATTTATCCTTTCCCAAACTGTGAAAGAATAGGATGACAGAGTGGGAGATAAGTGTGCATACTCACAAATTTTTTGTTGTTTCTATCCTTCAATTTTAAATAGTGTGCAATCACTTTCATGCAACGTTGAACAATATCAATTTGTACATAATTGGAAATAACTCAATTTTTATTGAGTTTTATGTTTGAAAAGGTTATCCTTCATTCTAATGATAGGATAGAAAATGATTATCCAAGAAAACTTTCTATCAAATGTTATTTAATTGATTCAACCGTTCATTCTTTTGGCTACTTCTGACATTGTATACATTTGTGATTTAAGTTAATCTCATTGCCTTGATAAAATAAAAATTTCATCTGTGCTTTGTATGTAAAGATGACGTTATTGACTGGGAAGTGCAATGTGTGACCTCCTTGTCTGTTTGTATTTGCCAGCAGCTGTGAATGTTTAGATTATATAGTTTGATCACAGCAAACATTTGTAATACAGTTGATTGGTCTTATAGATATAGTTCATAATTAAATCAGAATGGTTCTCTGCAATAACCTTCAGCTCTGACATTTTAAAACCCCTTTTCTGGTCTTTTTGATTTACTATTAGATCATCTATATATTAAAAAAATGATTAATATTTATCTCTTATGTAGTACTTTTATTAAACTGATTCAATTTTATCCAGTCCCTTTCATTTTATCTATTGGATTAGAATATATACAAATATGCATTATATATTGGTAATTGATTCTGTTACAATAAAACATATAATTATACAATTATACAGTAATAATTATTAAGCTAAAATATGTACATTTGCTCTATATTTACTCTTAAATTTTTCACATGCTTAGTGACTTAATAAGATATAGACTCTTCAGTGCCTTCACCCTGTTCCTAAACAATATAGCCATTATTTTGTCATCCTGCCATATATTATTGTTCACAGCTAATGGAACATTATGGTTATTAGTATTGTTCATACACATTGATGTTTATTTAAGCTGCCCAGGTGTTTACCAAATTCTTTCCTCATCTTGACTCCTGCTCTTTTGTGATTCACTGCCCTGCTTCCTCAACATCATCCTGTAGCAGCTGGTCCCTGGGAGGTGTATTGGCAGAAACCCTTCTTTTGCCTTTGTCTTAATTTTGCTCAGACATTTGAATGTTATGTAACCGAGTGAATAATTTTAACTTGGCAGTTATTTTCCTCTCAATACTTTAAATATATCTCATACTATTTTGCTTGTTTTATCAACTGTTGAGAACTGTTAATTTCCTTGTAATTAATATCTTTCTTCTCTTTACTCCTTTTAATATACTTTTGTAACTGGTGAGGTGAAATCTCACTAGATTGTATCTAGGTGTGGATGTGGATATATTATTATTTCTTATGTTATTACTGCATTTACTGATTCTTGTCTTTCACCTGTGAATCATCCCCTACCTACTTGTTCAAATCTGTACGACTGTCATCTTCATTTTTATTTTCAACTTCTATTCTCTGTTGCCTATTGAATAATTTAGCTCCATCTGTCTAACCTATCCATTTGTTGAATCTCCGATAAATGTATTTTTTCAGTCTGGAACTTCTATGTCATTTTTTAAAAATCTGTCTTTTTCATTGTGACTCAATTTTTTTGTGTTTTACATGTTTTCTTTTAGGTCTTCAATAACATTTTAGCATATATATTTTATGGTCTCTACCCACTATTTATAGTATTTCCAGTCTTGAGTGTCTAATCTTACTGATTACTAGGCATTTTAAGTCCTGTTTCCTATAGAGTATTTTTCCTCATGCAATTCGTAATTTTAGATGGTACAGTTTAGCAGGGAGAATCCTGTGATTAAAGTATTGCTGTCTAAATGGCCTCTGTTTTTCCTAGTTTCAGGAAGTACCATTGGCCTGATACCATTTCTTATATTAAGTTTTCAGCTTTCTGGATTTTGGACTCATGGAAATAGCTATAAATTTGAAACTAGAACTAGTGTGAAAACAGGTCAATAGTTATCATTCTTTGGAAAAGCTCATTTCCCACTGGCCTGAAGCTGAGGCTGACCTGATTCATGGTCATTTCCCTATAAGGGGAAGTTGAGTCTCTCTGCTCACCTGATGCTGTAACCCTTTAAGGTTGATGAAGTAATGCAGTATTTCTGCTTGTACTCTGTATCACTGACTAAATGCTCAGTGTCATGTTCTGTATCACAAGGCCTGGTAATGTATAACCATGCTTCTACACACTCCCCACCCCAGGGCAATCAGAGAAAGCTTCAGATTAATCATACTGGTTTATTCTGGGAATCAATTAATCAAGCTCAGTCTGCCCCTAAAAGGTTTTATAAATATATTGTATCTTGCATGTTTAGCTGTTTTATCAAGGATGGTCTTCAGTTAATCTAATCTGGCACATTGCTGAAAGTGGAATAGAAGATTCATTTGGAAATAGGTATGTTAAGGCAAAAAAAAATCATGTGTATTAGAGTTGTAAGGTCAAGCAGAAATTAAAAAAAAAACAAAAAAAACAAAAAAAAACAGGATTCCTGATTTCTATTTGGGGTTCTTTTGAAAGTAATCTTACAATGAAAAATCAAAAGATTTTTACGTGATCTAATATAATTAAAAAAGAAAAAAGATATATCAAAACTTCTCTTCAGTGACTGTCTAAAATGATCAAGTACATTAATCTTGACTCTTGTCACTTATCTGACAACTGGATCTTGTGTCCTCTTTTTAAATTCTGAGGTATGAATAGTTCTTTGGGTGAAAGTTAGGGTGAGTGTGAATATGGTCTCATCCTAAGATAAAGACTATTTTTTAAAAATTTTTAGTTGTAGTTGGACACATTATCTTTATTTCATTCTTATGTGGTGCTGAGGATCGAACCCAGGGCCTCATGCGTGCTAGGCAAGCTCTCTACCTCTGAGTCACAACCCCAGCCTCAAGATAGAGACTATTTTTAAAGGGAGAAGGTATAGTTGAAACATTTGAGAGATGATTTTCAGGCAGATTTTACAAGGAGACAGTAATTATGTCAAAAAACAAATAATTTTAAGCACCTAAAACAGTGCTGTGGACTAAATTGGAGAAGGTTGTGTTCCATGCTTTTGTGGTCATGTTAGGGTGTGCTGTGGTGTTGTATATCACTAAAAAGAATTTTAAAAAATACAAAAAAGGGGGCATATGAGCACAGCTTTTATGTTTAGCTACCTTCTGAGCTTCCTCATTATATTTTCCTTTTATTGCCTTTTTGGGTGAAAACTTCCTGAAATCTCATCAGTAAGTTCTTCCTTCAGTAAAATGTCTAAGTTTCCTCTAGGTAGAACACTAAATATCTTAATCTAATTCCCAGCAGGTGAGTTTTTATTAGCTTTTATCCCAATGGCTGAAACCTCTTGGCATCTCACTTTCCATTTTATATTCCACTGATCACAGAGAAACTTCAGAGGGTAACAGCCCTTCTCTGCTACAAGATATCCAGAGGACTGACTGACAAGGTGGCTCCAATTCCTTCAGGGATTTTCTAAGTTTTAATTATTCTATAATAATATTATAATTGAATCTACTATATAATAAATGTATCTCATTGCATTTACACTGTAGACTTTATTTTCAAAATGTAGCCATTATGTATTCTAGTTCCTTTTTAATTTAGCAAATTAAGATTAGCTCAGCCCCAAATGGAATACTAAGAAATATGATAAATTATAAAAACTGTTAATACCTAATGTCTCTCAACAAGTGTTCATATCGAAACTTTATACCTGTTTGCATAATTATAGCATAGTGAAAGTTTTAGAATTCAGTAACTCAGAAATCTTTTAATGTTTTTCTGTAATTTACATCCACATAGCAATGTCATAGGAAGTCAAGAAACATGAAATCACTTATATTTCATGGGGAAACTTTGATATATTTCTTGTAATGTAGAAAATAAAGGTAAACCACTATCTTTCCTTGTTGCTTTAAGGATTCAATCAGGGAACCTATGGAGACTCCCAAGCCTAGAGTTCTCTAATACATATCTCTGATGGAAATGTCATGTAAAATATTCTCACCTACCTGTATTTCAAAAGTGATGGATAGGAAAGGTGCAGCTCTAGACTTTGACATACTGTGATATTTACTTTCTGAAATAATAGGGAAATAGCACCATAAGCATAGCCTTCCTTTAGTTTTCTTTTTTTTTTTTAATAAAAAGCTTTGAATAAGGTGAGTTCATTTGTGTAAACTATAAAAGTAAAATTGTAATGAGTTTGCATTCTATTTAGGCATGGCATGACTATTTTATCCTCATTTCTTTGCAGAATATGGGAAAGCATGAGTTCTTTATTTACCCTTCTGCCTGTCCATTCAAAGTTCATATACTCTTCCCTCCATCTATCTTAGCATTGACCCTCCAATCTTTTCTGCTGATGTATCTCACTCTATGTCACCAAACAGGTTCATTTTGTGGACTTCTTTTCTTAATAACGCCAATACCACTGACCTTTTCCAGATTTTAGTGTTGAATATTTGATGAGATTTCTACAGAGGAATGTTCTGACTTAAGGTCCATAAAATATAAATCACTTCAAGTTTCAAAGTGTCTTTCAATCAATACTTTTAGTTTATCTCATTTAAAACCATGTTCAATTTGAACCAACAGGAAGAATTTTAAAAATTATTCTGAATAAAATCTAATGTCACTCCATGTATCCAATAATCAGCAATATTTTCACTAGCTTTCTAGGATAGCCTCCCCTTGGGTTAGGCTTCTTTCTCTAATATTCTCATAAGGGTGGATATTACACCAACATAATATAATTAATTTAATTATAATAATCACTATTATTATAATTAAATCACTTTTATTATAATTAAATATTATTAATAATTTTTAATTAATATAATTTTATAACAGTTGGACTTTTTTTTCACATTCTACTAGAATCCTGATTGACTGGCTCAAAACAAACTGTCAATGGTTTTACTATTAACTTTCTCAGTGAAAAACATATCCAACTCTATAGAGTGATGCAATGGATCTTTTGCTCACCTGAATACGATGGAGGAAGTTGTCAGGATTGAGAGGGTTGCCAACAGTAAGCAGCAGTACGTGAATAAAAGGTAGGCTCTTGGCAAAATCAAGTGAATATAGTCTATAAATTCTGTCACCAACTTAATCAATATTCCGATCACATAATTCAACTGACACAAATACATACCAAGTTGTGAATATTTTACTAAATACTTTGTGAGTACTTTAATCATATAAATATTTTGATTTTTTTTAGAAATTCCTAAGTTACTCAAGCAGGAGGTTTTTCTTTTTCTTTTTTCATTTATTTTTTGCCAGTGTTGTATGAATCATTTAATATAATGCATACACCAATGAATAAAATAAAATAATATGGACAGGATCCTTCTGGTGACATGGTTGTTACCATTCCCCTGTATAAGGTGATCTACCAAGAAAATAAAGAAATTTCCAACTACTTTCTTTCCTTTATATTTGTATCAAGAAGCTTATTTTTTAGTTAATGTGTTTTATTTTGAGTTACAGTATGGCTACATGTGAAAACAGGGCATGTATAGAACAATGTGAGTGTGCAAAAGGAATAGCATAGACTTTGTTTTTCAAAATAAGTACAGTATGCCTGCTCTTGGTCCTGGTTACATTGTCAAGGTCTCTTGAAGTTAGTGTGTTCATATCAAGATTGGTTGAGGGAGCTAATTTGAGAGGCTTCTCTCTATCTTTTTACATGAGCTTTGAATTTTTCATATTTACTGAAGGAAGAGCTCCTAAGAACAACTTTCATAGCTTGCAGGCTAACTGTACTCCATTCAGCATGTATTACCCCTGGGATGCTAATCTATCAGATAGTTTCCTGTTGGGAAATGTTAAGAGCTGCTGGGGGGAAAGGCTAAGTTCTGAAAAGGAAAGCTGTAATTTTTGAGAAGAATTAACTGTTTCTGCAAAGACTTATCAGTAGTCTTAATAATATAATATGAATGGACACAAATTCCTAAGTTACTCATTTACATTATAATATTAATTGTAGTTGAAGTAATTACTTCCATATCTATTGACTTTTGCTTTGACGTTTGCTTTAGTCTAACGGATATGTCTTAATAATGATACTGTGTGTGAATGTGTGTGCCAGTTCTTTTTTCTCTGACTTTCATTTCTGGTGCTCTGCAGTAGTTTGCCAGGGGTATGAGAGGACTCTGAAAAAAATGATTTAAAAAAATATCCAGTTGCAATTCCAAATTCTCAAGGACCTTTTGAAAGTAATAACCTATCAGACATAATTGACATTCAGAAACTAAAATCTGATCCACCTCCAGCAATGAAATTATACTACTCTGAGAAGACTGCTATAATAAATCTACCTAAGAGTGTTAAAAATACAGCCATTAAAGTGGCCAAGAAAATATTAATGTACTAACATTACATGTTTTATGCTACTTTCTTACAACCTCAAGATACATTAGTAGTAAAATGTATCCCTAGGCTAGATTCCTAAATGAGTTGACATGCTGTGTAAAATTAGTGGATACAGAACAATTAAAGTTTGGAAGTAGCAAATGCAAAACTGCTTATCTTTCTTGAGTTACTGGTCACTGCTGTGACTTCTTTGTGTGGGGGTGAAGAAGCTCTCTTTCTGTTTTTAAAATATCCATTTCTCTTTGTTCTTTTCCTTCTTTTTCTGATCAAATTTGTTAGATTCCTTCCCTGAACAGTTTTCTTTTTCATTTGTTGGTATCAACTAAGATCTTTATCTCTATTCTAAACCTTTTCCAAACAACTCACTCCCTAGGAAATTCAATCCTGTCCGTGGCATACAACATGCTTGTGTTTAAAGATGTACGCTTTGTCTTTGCTTTTCCCTGATGTTGTGCCTCAATACACACAGTTCCCTTTGCCTGGAATAAACTCCCTCCTGCATTCCTCATTCACTTATCTGTAAGCAGTGTGTCCACCAACACCTGGCTCACGTGGCAACCTCTTCTTTAGAGGAGTCTGTTTCTATGATCCCCCAACAGTCATTATAAAACTCAGTATAATGTCTTCATCTTGGGTTTAAATATTGGTTGGTTTTGGTGCTATCATGAGAGATTTGAAGCCTTTCATGACATGAAATCTGTATGAATATTTTTATCCTATCTTATGGCATTTTTGGAACTCTGTTGGCTACCAGCTGATATATGTTGAATGTTTAGTGATAGAAGTCCTGTTGTTCTTCAGACCAAGACAGTGTAAGAAAGATGGCTTATAGCACTGCTACATTCATTCATATTTTTTAAGAACTTTAGATGAGAATTTTAGAATGATGTTAATATATATTAATGTATGTTAATATATAGTACTGTATAATTTAACCTATGCCATATTGGATTCACTTATTCTTTTGCACATTTATTGCATTTGGTCCCCAAACTGAGATTTTTTTTAAAAAATCTAAAATATGTGTGCCAAACTACCAAAGGTGGTGGTGGTGGGCATGACTTTGGGTTAAAGCTTCCTTATACTGTAGTTTTTATTCTCAATTTACTTCACTTAAATTCAATTAAAATGTTTACTCAATACCATAATTAACCTGTTTTAACAAAATAAGATAAGATTTATTGTTTTACAAGCAGGTTTTGAAAATTTTGCACTTTGTATACTTGCATTCTGTGTATACTTACAAAATAAAAATTTTATGCAAAAGTGAGTCAGGAAGGCATTTAAGTCAAAAGTTTTAAAAGAGACTCCTCAGCAAATCAAAGCTGACCAAAGATGAAGCTGTATCTTGTTTTTTTTTTTTTTTTTTTTAACAATTATTATGTGATTTACAGTTTACCATAATGTGAACAGAAATGTTGTTCTTCGTGCCCCCAAATGACCCTGTAAATGTGGCTCCAGAGCAATCACAGGCACCCTGTCCAGGAATGAATCATTTAGAAGAAAGTAGAAAGTACCTTCTCTGTCTTTGCGGGTATTTAAGTGCGCGAGGAGATTTCCATTGGTTTGCACGCAGTATGCCTCTCGGGTCTGGACGCCTCCTCCACAGAGGGCGGTCTGGTTGCCACGTCTCTTGTCTTGTTGGCTCAGCAAAGGGTCCACGCGGCACTCGGTCCACTCTGTTGTTGTCCAGCCATACCTAAAGAAAGAAAATGCCGGCGGCCACCATGCTTATCGAATAAAACGCTTCTCTACTCGTCTCATATTGTATTCTAAAAATTAATCTAAAAACATTTTCCTCTGGACTCCATCATTGACTTTACAAGGGCCTTGCACATCCAATTTCAATCCTTCCTTTATCCTCAGCGGCGCTCAATTTAAAAAGGGGTTACATTTAGAGTGATCCTGTTTTAATTGCTACTACTGGAAGTTCCTTATAAATATTTTATGAAAAGAGAGCATAATGCTGAAAACATGAAATTTTATGTTCAATTAAGCTGAACCCAAGCCTGCCCTTTCTGGATGCTCATAAACGAAGGAGGATTGAATCTAAGAAAATATTCTATGCGATGATGAACCCAAATGTTTGTTTTGTCTTTAAGAAAATGAATGAAAATTGCTTCTTCCTACTGAAGCAAAATTATAATTGTGTTTTAGGACTTAAAAATATAACAGGAAATTCAGAGTTTTCAAGAATAAATTTTTTTCTTCTGTAATGCTGAGCATTCCTGATAAATGCTGATGAATGATGAAAAGAGCTGACATTTCTAATCAGTGGAACACAGGAAAGACCATCTGTGATTCTCAATTAAAGCTCCAATCAAGATTATGATGTGAAAGAAATGTCGGGGGACTGTCAGTCCAACACATACTTGAGGAGATAGCCAGGGAACCATTTCTGATGCCACTGAAGATAGAAAGTGATGTCATTTCTCCCCTCTAAGAAAATGGATATTCTAAAAGCCTAAAGAAATGGCTCGTATAGCACTTGGTGTCACTTTAACCAAGATGCTACCTTGGTAATTATATTAACAGCCAAAATAGGTATAAAAGGCCATGCTAATACTCCTCTCCATCAGACAGAAAGACTAAAGGGGCCCACAGATGTCTGTTCTGGATACTTTCCTCTGTCAGTGATAAGTTTCTTGACAGTAATACAGAGATTCATACTTGTTTTTCACTTTTATTAGTGGAGATTCATGGTATAACTCAATATAGATCTGGGTCATCAAGGAAAGACAATCTTGACATTTGTTCCTAAAAGAAGAACAGTGTTCATGTCAATTCTAGACATGTGGATAATTGATACCTGGCTATGAGAGTAGGGTAGAAGGAATAAAACCAAATAAGTCATTTGCTAGGGAAGCTAAAATGGTGATTTTAAAAAAATCGAATTAGGTCAAGATCAGGAGTTTTATGGGAAGGAACAGATTTTATTAAAGATAATAGGTAATACATTTTAGAAAAATGGTACTCCAACAAAGTAAGAAAAGAAACTCAAAGATATTTACTTATTTTGTTAATAGTATTTGTTAATAGTATTTGAAAGAATAAAGAATAAGGTACTAATTTAAGAAAAAAATAGAAGAAACTCATAGGAGAGAAAACACTCTGAAAATCCTGACGTATCCTTGTGCCTATGACATGGAGAGGGTCCACCAAAGTCAGTGGGACAGGTCAAGATAGGTAGAAAGGAAACAGAGAGGTGAGTCTAAGACATAGCAGAAATGAAGATCTCATATAAATCATCACTAATTTTTGTTATTAGATTTAGTGGGAATAGTAATATTAATTTGCCTCCTCACTGGTTCATAAAGCCCAAATTGTATGAATGTTCTTTAGGTGTGTAGAATATTCCAGAGAAGCTCTCAATGAATTTTATGCATTTCCATTGAAACACTAAGATTCTCTACATTGCTTTATAAACATTTGATATTCAAATTAAGCTGAAATATTATTATTGCCAACATAATTCACAGTAATGCTTTGGAATGATATTTTAAGGACAAAAATAATCTTGTTATACTGCCAAATATTTCAGAACTAGTCTAATTTTATTTAAATTCAGTGAGCATTTATTGGGCACTTATTGTGTGCCAGGTCTTATGATGTATGCTGGTGCTAAAACAACAAACACATAAAAATAAATACAATTCTTATATTTAAGGCTTTAAAGTCTCATTATTTTGATGTAGTATTTTACTTGATTGAATATGGTTTGTTCAATACATTACTGAATTTTAATGGATCATAGGAACCTATGATTTGAAAGTTTGATCTTCCTTTTAGAATGGGAATTGAAAAACCATGGATTAAGGAGCAAATCCACCTACTGTCTGTTTTTGTAAATAAAGTTTTATTAGAACAAAGACTCATTAATTTGTTTACATATTGTGTATAGCTCCAATGGTAGTGTTGAATCATCACAACAGAAACCTATGTGGTTTAAAAAACCTAATGTATTTATGAGCTGCTCCTTAACAGAAAACGTTTGCCAACACCTAGTACATAATTAAAAACAACCAATATTTTTTTTAAAAAAAGTAAAAAAAGAAAGTACATCACTATATAATTGCTGCTGAAATTTTAGCCTTATGGAGATTTGGAAGTAGTGCTATTAACAACACTTTTATTCTGGAAAACAAGTATTTTTTAGGATAGATTTTATAAAGAGATATTTTATTTTTCTGTTTAAGATGTGTTAAAAATCACTATTTCTGCCGGGCACAATGGCATATACCTGTAGTCCCAGAGGCTGAATTTTAATTGATCATAGGAACCTATGATTTGAAAGTTTGTTCTTCCTTTTAGAATGGGGATTGAAAAACCATGGATCAAAGCCATCCTCAGCAATAGCAAGGTGCTAAGCAAGTCAATGAGACCCTGTCTCTAAATAAAATATAAATTAGGGCTGGGGATATGGCTCAGTGACTGAGTGCCCCTGAATTCAATCCCAGGTACCCCCCCCCACACACACACACACCAAAAAATAAAAAAATAAAACTCCTACTATTTCTTAACATACTGTTAAATTCAAATCAAATAGCTAAACAAGCACACAAGTGAGGCACACTGCTCTTTATTAACTCACGTGGCACAGAGGGCAACTCCATCTCCTTGAGGCACGCAGGGTTCTTTTTCTTCAAGTTCTGGACATTCCTTTTCACTGCCAATAGGAAACTGCCTGATGGTTCGTGTCCGGACACGTGTGCCTGTTGGGGAGGCAGGATCACGGCATGTTGCTGAGCACGGGCTCCATTCCAGCCACTCGGACATCTGGCACTCCTTGGTGATAACACAGGATTGGACTGTCATTGGCAGCTTCTCTTGCTGGCAAAAGCTGTAAAGAGCAGTGATAGTCTCATCATAGACTCTCAGGCTGTTATGAATAATGTCTTCTATACTCCAGAGTAAAACTGGTTTATACATTTTTAAATTTCTACTTGGAGGTGTAATTCCAATTTCATTGAAAATACACTAGCATCTACAATGTTCAAAAGCAAATTCAAAACTAACGTCTGAATTGTTTCCTATTTTGTAAGAGTTGTTAAACCATTCCTAGGAAATAGAAAATACAAAGAAATAAGCAAAATTAGCTGAAGCTAAGTTTACATGTTACTCATTCCAGATTTGCTTTAATTTAGAAAATTTGAAACTAAGAACTGTTAACAGATACTAATTTCTGTTTTGTTTGGTGATTTAAATAAGCATGTTTGGCTAACTTAAATATTGTTTTGAATAGAAAAATTAATTTAATATGTGCCTTAACATTATTTTTAATATTGTTTGAAACTTTACTTATAACTTGTAGTTATAATGCGTGCTTCTTTAAATATAGCAACTTCTTCAATCCATACTTTAATAGGGAATATACACATGAGCATCCTATTTAAATACATCATAAGTATTGAAAATAGATCTAGTTACTTTTATACTATAGATATTTCCTCTAAATATATCTCTAATATTTATTTAATCAATGAAGTATTTATGTCCAAACTTTTGACTATTTAACTTCTACTTTAACTACAGTTATATTGGACTCTAAATTATAATGTCTACATTTGAAGCTGCAGAATATATGGTGGATGTTAACAACTAAGAGCATTCTTTGAGGAAATTTACTGGAATGGAATAGATTTGTGTTGACTCTCAGCTGAACTCTTCACCAGTGTCCATAACCAATAGCATATGCTTACACAGGCAGCCTGTTGTCATGGTAGAGCTGTTTGGTCCAATGGGAGAATGCACTGCCAATTCTGTCTCCTCATGCAGGTGCCGTATTTATCTGTGGTAACCACAGAGAAAGACATGCCCATTTTACTGTAACAATTCACATGCAATCTTCTTAATCCTACTTTCATGTGTATGAACATTGAATTCTTATGAGACAATTAGAGTTCAAAGCCTCAAAGTCAATTAGCTGGAGGTGAGAGGTCTAAGCAGAAGATAAGCTGAGAGTGGTGGCAAAAGGGCTCTCTGAGTTGCTTCTGTTTTTTCTATGACAACAGAGAGGGAACAATTTCTGATTTCTACTCAACTGCTATGTACTGAGCATTAATGATGCATTAAGCACAAGGCTAACTAACCATGGAGCACAACTTTCTATATGATGAGCAAGTTTTCATTCTTATACTTACTTATTAATCCATGAAAATCAGGTAAAATAATAACCAAATGTTGTTCTCTAAAATCCATTTATTACGAAATATACATATTTTATATCATCTTAGATAGATTTCTTATCCTTCCTTGATCATTTTCATATATGCTGGCACACTATCCTTTATCTAATATTTAATAAGATCATAGTCTATGAATGGCAAAGATTAACAACCTCTTTTAACCTTTTAAAGAGAGTTTGACTAATAGTTTACTACTTCCAATTACAGTTATCCTGGTCACCTGATGGAAGCAGACATATCAATTATGTTACCAGATCATATCATTAATAATAAATGAGCCCTTTGGATCAAGTATACCTACTCTGAAGAAACTATAAATACCTGGTAAGAAGATAGAGCTTTGGGCTGTACCATGTGTGGCAACTCTTAGAACGGGATTTTTTTTCTTTGAGGGACCTTGTAGGCCATGACTCTTGGATCACTTTAAGAGTTGTTGAGTCCTATGTAGAATGAAGCTTTTTTTAAAGTCAGGACAGTTACTGGACATACCTGATGTATATGCTTCTTACATTTGAGCTATGCTGCATGGACTGCTAGGACGATTCTCACCAGATGGAGAATGTCTGATGCTGCAATGATGACAAGCTCTGGTTCCTGTTCTCTACCCCTCTAGGCAGAACCATGTCGAGTGTGGCTTATGGTAGCCTTGAGTCTTGCAAAGTCGAATGCTTGGGAAGTCCTAAATTTAAAACTTGACTCATATTACTTAACTTAAATCATTTTATGTTTCTATCACTGTCAGTTCCATTTGACAGGGAAGCAGCCTGCTAGAGGCTAGGGAACTTGCTAAAGATCATACAGTGAGTAAGTTATGAACTCGAATTGAAACTTAGATTTTCTAAAAGCAGAGCCTATTTTCTGGACCATTTGGGCTGGCTTCTCACAGTTGAACTGGCTGTAAATCTTAGTTCATTAGAACAACTACTTTAGCTGAGGCCAATGCCAAAGTTACTGGCAATGTGAATTAGCTAACATCAGTATTCACAAACCCAGGCTTTGTAACATCTATGCACTTGGCAAATGTTCTGGTTGTCCTAAGAAGACTTAGTTAGTAAGTATGGAAAAGCCAAAATAGATACACTTTCCTAACAAATATTCATTTTTAATAGAGTCTACATATAAAAATTTGCATAAAATATGAATAATATTTATATATATACACATGCAAATATATACATACACACACATATATATGTACATATGTATATATATATATATATATATATATATATATAATTTTCATGTAATTTTCCAGTATCCTAAACATTTCAACAAATATGTATAAGTAATTCTAATGCTGGGTTTTGGAAGCAGAAAGACAAGATTATAGTAATTATATGAAGCATATAATTCTGTGAAGACAGGCACAGAAGGTTACATAAAATAAGAGGTTATTGTGGTGAATTTTAAACTATGTATTAGAATCTGTCCTGTTGAGATGAAGGTAATTAATAAAGATATGAGATGACAAAGCATGTTGGGTGGTGGAAAATAAATTTTTTCCTTGGCCTCACAAAAGGGAGTTTGTGGTGAGCAGTAGAAATAAGAATAGAAGTTAAAGGCCTAGATTAGACCCAAGGCAATACCATAGTTCCACATTAAGACCTCTTGTGGATGAGAGTGCCATTTAAAAGGTCAGAGCAGAAAATATGATAGTATTTGTATTTTATGTAGTTTCTGATGGTGAGGTGGGAGAAAAGGTTATTAGGGTACATGACTAAGACAAGGAGATTATCATAACAACAACATTTATACTTCTGATAAACATTATAAGTGGAGACTATAATGATGATAACAATATTGCTATTTATAATAAATATACATTAAGTGTTTACTAGATACTCTTCTAATCTTTACATGTATAAAATTATTTATCCCTTGGATCAATATTATGAAGTAGGTGTTATTATTAGTTCAACTTTACTCCAAGAATTAAGAAATGCAATTTCTTCTTTTTACTGCCTAATTTTTAATTTTTAGCTGCTCTGGCAAAAGGGTTTATGAAAGAGAGGTTGGTTGACACTCACTGTCCATCTTCCGCTGTATTAGATCATTGATAATGTCTTAGGATAGAAGAGTAAAGAGTACAGCAATTCTAAAGAGGAATGCTAGTCTTCAGGCAGCACCTCATGACCACATTCCTCATTCTTCTATGGTTGCATCATCTATTCATATGACTTCTCCATGTATTACATTTATTAATAATGCTTATCTTGTCTATTAAAAATTTTAAATAAGAGTTTTATATCTTGACACTAAAAAGGGTAGATTTTTGAAAGCACCAAATAAAAATTCTAGAAATAAATAAACGAATGAACAAACTTTGCAGGGAAGTTGCAAAGTTTTCCCAGGTCTTGCTTAGAAAGTAGTAAAGCTGGACCTCCTTCCTGCCTGGGAGCCAGGGCCTGGGGCCAGGCCCAGGCCCCCTCCCCACCAAAATGTAGAGGAGCCCAGGAACAGGCCTAGGACCACTCCTGCCAACCCTTGGAGGGGGGAGCCCAGGCTCAGGTGAGGCACAGGCCTAGGCCCAGGCCCAGGTCCAGGACTGCATCCACTAACCCTCTGACCCATTCCAGGGGCCCAGGCCCAGGACTGCTCCTCCATGGAGCTGAGGACCATGTGGGCTGCCCCAGCCTACCTGCATTTTGGGACACTGCAGCCATTGCCATAGCCCTCCTCATGTAGCAGCCTCCACCTTGGGACAACAGGCAGGGCCTTGAGGCACCTGCCCTCCATAGCACAGCACATCACAGTGCTACATCTCAAATAGGCAGCACAAAGCCATCATAAGGCCCACCCTTTCAGCCTCATCTTGGAAAGTGATCACCTCCACCTTGGGATACCTCAGTGCCATCCTGAGTTACCTCCGCTGCCACTGACACCATCTTTACTTGCAGCATCCCATCTTGGGACACCAGCCAGGACCCAGAAGACCATCACCAAGGTCCTTGCAGATTTGGTTACACCAACAAGATGGTGGCTATTAGCACACCTAGCGGGTATGCTAATAGCCACCATCTTGTTGCAGAGACAGGAGAGAGCCTTGCACAGGGCTGCCTCTTTCTCTCTTTTCTCCTGTTAACTGCCAACTTCTTTTGATTCATCTTTCATTCTTCCTATGATCTTATACCTCTATATTCTCACCTCCTACCTCATAAACATCACACCCAGTTTCCCCCCATTTTTCTCTTTGTCCACCTGTAGAGACTGTAGACCCTTTTGGAAACCTACTGTACATATTGTGGATATTAATTGAACATATCATTTCTGCTTATTATGACAAAACTTTAATGGTCTAAACAGCAATTATTTGGTATAAAGCTGTATATTGTTTGCATTGGAAGCTGTTAAAATGGATCTCCCCTTTAAAGGTGAGATACCAGAAACTTACAGGGACATTATAAGATTGTAGGAGAGAAACTGTAACACCTTGCATCAGGAAGACACACTAAAGCAAGAAAAGACATGGAAAGAAAGTACCCCAAACAAACCAAGATGATACAGTTATAGAATCCATTGAGAGCACAGTAGATGAAATGTCAGAGAAGGAGTTCAGAATGTACACAATTAAAGTGATCCGCAAATCAAACAATGACATAAGAGAGCAAATAGAGGCAAAAATTGATCACTCAAACAAAGAGATAAGGGAACAAATACAGGTAGCTAACGATTACCTCAAGAAAGAGATAGAATGAATGGAAAATCAAATATAAGAGGCTTACAGGACACTAAATGTACAAAATTACAACAGATCTACACCAATTTATATTACCATGAAAATGCCTAGCATACAGAATAAAGACAGAATTTTGAAATCCACAAGAGAAAAGTTTCAGATTACATATAGGGGAAAGCCTATTTGCATCTCAGCAAATGTCTCAACCAGACTCTCAAAGCTAGGAGATCCTAGAACAACATATACCAAGCTTTGAAAGAAAATGGATGCCAACCGTGAATCCTATACAGCAAAATTAAGTTTCATATTTGATGATGAAATAAAAACGTTCCATGATAAACAAAAGTTAAAAGAATTTACAAAGAGAAAGCTTGCATGACAGAACATCCCTGGCAAAATATTCTATGACATGTAAATGAAAACCAACAATGAAATCAGCAAAGGGAGGAAAAACCAATCAAAGGAGAAACAACATCAAGTGAAAAAGCAAAATCAAACCAAAATGACCAGGAATACAAACCTTGTTTCAATAATAACACTGAATGCTAATGGCCTAAACTCATCAATTAAAAGACATACACTGGCACTGGCAGATTGTATTAAAAAAAAAACCAAAAATATGCTACCTTCAAGAGACTCATTTTATTGGAAAAGACATCCACTCACATGGACGACATAAACAAGTAAGGGTTTCCATCCTCATATCAGATAATGTGGACTTCAAACCAAAGTTAGTCAGAAGGCATAAAGAAGAACATTTTGTACTGCTTAAGGGAATCATACATCAACAAGACACACCAATCATAAATATTTATGCCCCAAACAATGGAACATCTTCGTATATCAAACAAATCCTTCTAAGTTTCAAGACTCAGATAGATTACAGCACAATAATACTGGGTGACTCTAACACACCTCTCTCATCACTGGATAGATCTTCCAAACAAAAACTAAACAAAGAAAGTATAGAACTCAATAATACAATTAATAATTTAGACTTAACATACATCTATAGAATATTTCATCCATCAGTGAGTGAACACACTTTTTTCCTCAGCAGCACATGGATTCTTCTCTAATATGGACCATATGTTAAGCCAGAAAACAACTCTTATCAAATACAAAAAAACAGAGATACTACCCTGCATTCTATGAGATCATAATGAAATAAAATTATAAATCAAAGGTAAACTAAAATATAGAAGCTACTACAACACCTGGAGACTAAATAGTACACTGTTGAATGATGCATGGATGGCAAAAGACATCAGGAAGGATATTAAAAAAAAATCTTAGAGGTAAATAAGAACCCTGATACAACATACCAAAATCTCTGGGACAATATGAAGGCAGTGCTAAGAGGTAAGTGCATTGCATTCAGCTTATTCATTAAAAGAATAAAAAGTCAACAAAAAAGCCTGCCATTACATCCCAAAACCCTATAAAAGAAGAAGAAATCAACACCAAAAGTAGTAGAAGACAGGAAATAATTAAAATTAGAGTTGAAATCAATGAAATTGAAACAAAAGAAACAATTGAAAAAATTGACAAAACAAAAAGCTGGTTCTTTGAAAAATAAATAAAATTGATAAACTCGTAGCCACTCTAATGAAAGGAGGAGAGGGAAGACTCAAATTACTAAAATTTATGATGAAAAAGGAAATATCATGCAGATACTATTGAAATACAGAAGATGATTAAAGACTATTTTGAAAATTTATACTCCAATAAAATAGAAAATCTCAAAGACATCAACAAATTTCTAGAGAAATATGATCTTCCCAAACTGAATTGGGAGGACAGACACAATTTAAACATCAGATCAATTTTGAGTAATGTAATAGAAGACACCATCAAAAGCCTACCAACCAAGAAAAGTCCAGGATCAGATGGATTCTCAGCCAAGTTCTACAAGACCTACAAAAAGAATTAATATCAATACTCCTCAAATTATTTCATGAAATAGAAAAGGAGGGAACCCTTTCAAATTCATTCTATAAAGCTAGAATCTACCTGATATATATGTCAGACAAAGACACATCAAGGATAGAAGATTTCAGACCAATATCTCTGATAATGTAGATGCAAAAATTCTCAATAAAATTCTGGCAAATTGCATACAGAACATATTAAAAATATAGTGTACCATGATAAAGAACACTCCCTCTAAAAACTGGAACAAGACAGGAATGCTCTCTTTCATCACTCCTATTCAACAGAGTCTTTGAAACTCTAGCAAGAGCAATTAGACAGATGAAAGAAATTAAAGGGATACAAATAGGAAAAGAAGAACTCAATCTATCACTATTTGCTGATGAAATGATTCTATACTTATAGGATCAAAAAAAAAAAAAAAAACTCCACCACAGAGCTTCAAGAATTAATAAATGAGTTCAGCAAAGTAGCAGGAAAGAAAATGTATATCCATAAATCAAATGAATTTTCATACATCAGTGATGAATACTCTGAAAGAGAAATTAGGAAAACTACCCTATTCACAATAGCCTCAAAAACAAAAACAGAAACAAACCTTGGACATCAATCTAACAAAAGAGGTGCAAGATGTATACATTGAAAACTACAGAACACTAAAGAAAGAAATTGAAGAAGAACTTAGAAGATACAAAGATCTCTCTCCCATGTTCTTGGATAAAAGAATTAATATAGTCAAAATGGCCATACTGCCAAAAGCATTATACAGATTTAATGCAATTCCAATTAAAATCCCAACAACATTCCTCATAGAAATAGAAAAAGCAATCATGAAATTCATTTGGAAAAATAAGATACCCAGAATAGTCAAAGCCATCCTTGGCAAAAAGAGTAAAGCAGGAGGCATCATAGTACCATACCTTAAACTATACTATAAAGCTATAGTAACAAAAATGTCATGGTATTGGCACCAAGATAGACATGTAGATCAATGGTATAGAATAAAAAACTTGGAGACAAACCCACAAGAATGCACTTATCTCATACTAGACAAAGGAACTGAAAAACATACATTGGCAAAAAGCCTCTTCAACAAATGGTGCTGTGAAAACTGGAAATCCATGTGCAGCAAAATGAAATTAAATCACTATCTCTCACCATGCAAAAAACTCAACTCAAAGTGGATCAAGGACCTAGTAATTAAACTAGAGACCTTGGGCCTAACAGAAGAAAAAGTGGGCCCAAATCTTCATCATGTCAGAGTAGGTCCTGACTTCCTTAATCAGACTCCTAAGGGGCAAGAAATAAAATCAAGAATAAATAAATGGGATTAAAACTTCTTCATAGTAAAGAAAACAATCAATAATGTGAAGTGAGAGCACACAGAGTGGGAGACCATCTTTACTATACACATCAGATAGAGCATTAACATCCAGGATATATAAGGAATTTAACACCAAAACAAAACAAAACAAAACAAAAAAAAAAACAATCAATAAATGGGCTAAGGAACTGAACAGACACTTCACAGAAGAAGATAAACAAATACATGAAAAAATGTTCAACTTCTGTAGTAATTAGAGAAATGCAAATCAAAACTAAGATTTCATCTCACTCCAGCTAGAATGGCAAATTATCAAGAATATAAGCAATAATAAGTGTTAGGGAGGATGTGGGGGGAAAGGCACACTCAAACATTACTGGTGGCACTGAAAGTTGGTGCAATCACTCTGGAAAGCAGTATAAAGACTCCTTAGAATACTTGGAATGGAGCTACCATTTGATCCAGCTATCCCACTTTTCAGTCTATACCCAAAGGACTTAAAATCAGCATAGTATAGTGAAACAACCACATCAATATTTATAGCAGCTCAGTTCACAATAGCTAAACTGTGTAACCAACCTATATGCCCTTCAATAGATGAATGGATAAAGAAACTGTGGTACATATACACAATGGAATATTACTTAGCATCAAAAGAGAATAAAATTATGGCATTTTCAAGTAATGGATGGAGTTGGAGAATATCATGCTAAATGAAGTTAGCCAATCCCAAAAAACCAAAGGCCTTCTTCAATGTATGCATCTTTAAAAAAAATTCATGTGTCTTTTTTCCATAACTCTATTGAGGTGATCTATTTTTACATATAAGGTAATGGAATCTAAATGTCTCCTCTAAGACATACATCTAGAAAGTAGCAGAATACCAATACAAATAAATTTTTCTGCTTATGAGGTTTATGAAGTTTTCAAGGAAAGCAATGGTAGTAGATACTAAATACATTGTGGAATATAAGAAAAGTGAGTTAGAAACTATAGGACCTGGTGGACATTTGAAGGAGTTAAAAGAGAGGAAGGAGTCAGGAAATACTTAGATGTCCCTAGCTTCAGCATTGCAATTTTCTGATATGGAGAACACAGAATAAGAAACTAGTTTCTGACAGTTCAAAAGGAGTTCAACATCAATGACTTGATGTGGATGTGTCTAGGATATATCCAACAGAAAGAAATATGCAGTAGGTTGATACAGAATTGAGAATCAGGGATTTGTTGAAAGCTTTGAATGACATGTATAGTTTTAGAAATCATTAGCTTGTCAGAGTTGAAAGCCAAAGCCACAAGAGCAGAGACGAACTATGCATGGGGCTCATTTTAGTCCTGCATTCATTCACACAGGGCCTTGAAGAACACTTTGGTGAAACCACAGATGCTATGATATTTATTAATTTCTTTTTGAAATTATTAGTGAGACTCCTTTGGGTCACAAAATCTTCTATGGTTACTTACTTGTTCAGCTTCTATCCTCTATCATTCTCTGCTGTATTCTGGCCAAGAAAAAAGTTGATGCTATTGAGCTTGGGAGAACTGTGTGCATTTTGGTTCATTATGATTTTTTGAGAATGTGCCCATTGCCTGGAAGTCAAAGGTGTGGGTAAGCCATGCTTTGGCCCATGTAACCTGGTGAATATGTTATGGTCACTGTGACAACTTCCTTTTCATTTAGATGGTGCTTTCAGGATAGCCAGAAGGCCGAGAATGATTAGAACAAAAGCTTGGCTTTGAGACAGAAGCAGATGCTACTTAGTACACGTTGTCTTAGAGAAACTTCATAGATATTGAAAAAAAGGAAGTGCAAAATATATTGATCTGGGTCATATATTTTGTCTTATAAAGTAAAAAAAAATTCTATGGGAAAAAAAATAATTTTGTTTAAAGACTTCCTTAAGAGATGACAGAAAGATCATTTCTCTGAAATAAGATAAATTATAAATTTCATTTTATTCACTTTGGCTAATTCAGATTATATCACTACAACAAAAAAGTTGTCGTTTTAAATCTTCTTTAAAAATAATTTTTATAGCTCATTTAATGATCATAACACTTGTTAAAACATATCTTCTTTTTGAAGATGGCATATTTAATTTCCCCAAATAACCACTATAGTTTTTGTTTTGTTTTGTTTTAGCACCTTAAATATAGATTTCCAATATACTTACATTTTCAAGATCAAATCCAAATTTTCCCATCTAGTAATAGAGCTCCTCCATAATCTGTCAATATTTTCACTGACCTCTCAGGTTGTCACTTACTAAAATTAACTCTTATCTAGTTCCTTCAGTAGTCTGCAATTCTGTCCAGTATCCTCACTGGACCAGAGACAAGTAACCCGGTCTAGGCACTTTTGCCAACACTATTTGCCATCTGGCATCCCATTTCCTATTTCCAATCATCTTTGCCTCCCTGAAGCAAACGTTAGTATCAATTATGTGGACAATTCTCAGAAAGTCTCCCAACATATACTGAGCCATCCGTCCCCATGATAACACATTGTGATGATTTTCTTTGTCATTGGAAGCCGATGAATTAATAGACTGCAAATTTTTCCATTCCTTACAAATAAGTAGGCTGCATATCTGCCATTGATGAGGCAAACAAGCACTAGCTGTAAATCCTGCTTGCAGCTTCTTTACTTAGAATTGGGTTGTTTGATGTTTCCTTCCTCCTCTTTCTCTCTTTGTCTGTCTGCCTCTCTCTCTTCCTCTATATGTTTTTTCTCTTTATAACTCTATATACATGTATAAAAAGCTCTGTACTAGAGACAAACCCACATAAATAGTTATACCAGACAAAAGCACCAAAAGTATACATTGGAGAAAAGATAGCCTCTTCAACAAATGGTGCTGGGAAAACTGGAAATCCATATGCAGCAAAATAAAATTAAACCACTATGTCTTACCATGCACAAAGTGGATCAAAGACCTAGGAACTAGACCAGAGACCATGTGCCTAATAGAAAAAAAATAGTAGGCCCAAATCTTCATTGTGTTGGCTTAGGAACTGGCTTCCTTAAGGAGACTCCTAAAGCACAAGAAATCAAATCAAGAATTAATTAATGGGATGTATTCAAACTAAAAAGTTTCTTTTCAGCAAAGGCAACAATCAGTAACATGGAAAGAGAGCCTAAAGAATGGGAGAAAATCTTTACCACATGCACATCAGACAGAGCATTAATCTCCACAATATATTAAGAACTCAAAAAACTTAACACCAAAAACAAAAACAACAACAAAAAAACCCAAATAATTCAATCAATAAATGGGCTAAGGAACTGAACAGACAATCGATCAACAAATACATAAAAAATGTTCAATAGCTCTAGTGATTAGAGAAATGCAATCAAAACTACTCTAAGATTTCATCTCACTCCAGTCAGAATGGCAATTATCAAGAATACATGCAACAAGTGTTGTCGAGGATGTGAGGAAAAAGGTACGCTCATACATTGCTGGTGGTGCTGCAAATTGCAATCTGGAAAGCAGTATGGAGATTCCTTGCAAAACTTGGAATGGAACCACCATTTGACCCAGCTATCCCACTCCTTGGTCTATACCCAAAAGACTTAAAATCAGCTTATTATAGTGACACAGCCACATCAATGTTTATAGCAGCTCAATTCACAGTAGCTAAACTGTGAGAGCAACCTAGATGTCCTTTAATAGAAAATGGAAAAAGAAACTGTGAATATATATGTATATATATATATATATATATATATATATATATATATATATACACACACACACACAATGGAATATTACTCAGCATTAAAAGTGAATAAAATCATGGCATTTGCAACTAAGTGGATGGAGTTGGAGAATATCATGCTAAGCAAAGTAAGCTAATCCCCCAAATCAGAGGCTAAATATTTTCCTGTGGATGCTGATCCATAATGGGGTGGTGGAGGCAAAGGAAGGATGAAGAAACTCTGGATTGGGCAGAGGGGAGGGGTGAGGGTATGGGAGTGGGAAAGATGGTGTAATGAGACTGACATTATTACCCTATGTACATGTACAATTGCATGAATGATGTGACTCTGTATTGTGTATATCCAGAGAAATGAAAAGTTATGCTCCATTTGTGTACAATGACTTGAAATGCATTCTACTCTCATGTATAACTAGTTGGTACAAATAAAAAAAAGAAAAAAGAAAGAAAAGCTCTGTACTGGTGGAGTTGAATAATTGATTAGCTAAAAAATCTGTAGTACCTTCGCAAAGCTATTTCAAATCCTACTTCCTTTATGAAGCTTATTAGCTGTGATGAGCTCATATAACTTTCCAGAAGTATAATTAATTTTTGCATTTTTAGATTATATTATCAGTAAACAAGAACCACAGCAATGTCTTTTTTAGTCCTTGTAGAATTGTCTATAAAAAGCACTTATGATATTCTTATTTGAGTAAAGAACATGTTTTTGTTTTGTAAAGATGAAAATAAATTCAATAGCATTACCTAGGCTACATAGGGAAATTTTCTATATAAGAAAAGTTACCCGATATCTTCATAATATTAACAAACCTTCATATTTGTAATGTAAACAAACACAGGTGTTAGCATAGATTCAAATATTCGTTTTGTTTGTGTTAAACAAAATATATTTGCAGGTTTGTCTACTTAGTTATGAGAGCATGGCTACGAATTTAATTTGATTAGATAATTTCTTCCAAGAATAAAAATGGTTGCTTTAATCCTATTTAGCAAAATGCAAAGGCACAATATAGAGAAATAAATGACATGCTTTTCAAGGTGGATGCATTTTTCACATGTACTAATATAGCCACCAAACAACTGGCAGTCCTAGCTGTACTTTCATCTCTCATGTTCAAATATGAACAAATTTAATTTTAAAATTATACTCAGAGATTTAGTATTAGAATAAAATGCCAGCAAGAAATTATCTATATATGATAGATACTAAAAATAGATTAGCATTATACATAAATACATAAAATACTAACCTATATAGTAGTTTATATATTTATATATGCATAATCTAGTATTTTATATGAAATACAGATTTTATAGATAGAGATATAGATATATAATCTATTTTTGCCTTTTCAGTACTAATGCATGGACCAGGAGGATTCCTAAGTTTTTCTGAGTCCTCAATTGATAGTAAGATAGAACATGATGAAAACTATGCTAGTAGTCAAAACCCAAGACATTCCTAAGTGGCCACTGTTAATGTTACATGACCCTTATTTAGTCATGCAACATACCCAAAGATTTTTCACATGGTAAAATTACATCTTATTAAAAGATCACCAAGATTCCTTTTTTTAATAAAATTGTGTAGTGCTTAAATTTTCATAACTTAATCTTGGTCGACTTGTATTTTCAGATTGAATTTTTTTTTTAAAAAAAAAGACACTTCCAACTTTTAACTGTGTTCAAGTTACACTTCTGTCTTCAACATAAAATTAAATTTCCTATATTTTAGTATTTATTTATCAACTTGAATTAACAATTTTACAAATTTTCTGGATTTTGTTATCTGTGTCTTTTCTTCCACAGAATTCAGCAAGAAAGGAGCAATAATTCCTATGGGAAGCAAAATGCATGCACATTGAAAGCGTTTTCCTTATAAAGACAGAGAGGTCTTTCCCTTTGCTTTGATATTTGAACATCTTTTGTTGAGCTGCTAGGGAACGTTGCCAAATGGTGTCACCTGCCACCTGGAGTGATCATATGCTCCCTATTAAAGCTGAGAGCCACACTGCTGGTCAGCAGCTGAATATGGGGATATCAGCATGGTGCGTGTTTGGTAATGGGATAAACTGCTATAGCAATGAGGCCTCCCAAAAGAGCCAGTGCATAGATTTTCCATCCTTTCACACAGTGAATGCTTGCATGCAGCTGCTTCCTTATCACCCATGCTGTTCCAGGCAGAGAAATGGGGTGAAAATTCATGGCACGGTCCCAAATCCACCCCAAGTGAAAACTCTGGATTGCTTTATGAGACAGGGTAAACTACCTACCAGATTTCAAAAATGATGCTAAGAGACATTATTGATTTGGGCAATTCTTTCAACTGCAAGCATACTTTAGCATTAAGGAATTTTGCCTGTGAGAGGTTCTGTTTTTAAAATTTGAACTGAAAGAGAAGAGTAGGAAAATATAACCACATGGTTGATGTAGGTATCAATTATTTCAAGGAAGAATTATGAACTGTTACCTCAAAAAATAATAAATCGTCACATAATTGTTATGACAAATGAAAGAGAGAAAGAAAGAAAGTCAAGCATGCCTGAGTTAATGGATAAAGGGTAAAGGCCAGAAAGCTTAGGGACAGGGAAAACGGTTGAAAATTCTCCTCCATATTCACTAGGACACTGTTAACTTTACCTGACCACGCCAAGTCTTCGATACACAACCTTGAGGCACAGGTGTTTAATCTATTGAATTCTATGGAACCCAATCATAAAATGCAATCCATAATTCATGGAAATATGAGAGAAAATAATGCAGTTATTTGAAAATAATTCCATATTTTCTTGCTTCTGATTACCAATTCCAGGATACTTTCCCGGTCTCCTTCTCAACATTGTCATTCTCTTAGATGAATGCTCACAGCCATTAATTCAGCTAAAACAGTTATGGACATGATTCTTGTGATATCATGGCTCCAGAACAGAACTCCCAACACTTCCCCACAAACCTACTTGCTGCACATCTTTCCCATTCCTTCTAACTCTTCACTGTAAACTCTCCCCAACACAATTGAGTAACCAAGTTATTTCAAATCCTTATACATAGCATCTTTTCAATCAGTGATCTCCACGTCCACTTTTATAGTCCTGAACCAACTCTTCCATGTCTCACAGCAGGGTTAGGAGGCGGGACTGCCATTTTTTTCTCTGCTGTGCCCTTTGACATGCTATCTCCCATTGTCCTGTCAGAAGAATGGGGTTCTGATGAATTTATATTCATTCCATTTTTGATCCACTTAAGAATGTACAATGGCTACCTTAGCATCCACTTCATCCAGCTTGAACCCTTCTGCTGACATTACCCCTAACATCTTGTGAATATGGAAATACGGAATGCTGATGGCCTACTTTCGTTTCTTTACAGATCCTGATTCTCTCTCTTTGGCTACTTAAATCTTTCAAAGACCTGCTAAAACCAAAGAAACCCTCTGAATTTAGTAAGGGACAATGTAAAATATTGAATCTAGACCAGCAAAAAACAACTACAGGTTGGGCAGACCTATTTTAACATAATTCATATGATAAGAGGCAAAATTGGATCCTGAGAATAGAGGTCACCAAGTCTGCAAAGAGGGTAAAACATAATTGAGCAGTATTCTGCTTCACACAGGAAAGAAAACCTAAATCTAAATATTATTATTGCCCAATAAGTAAAGAACTACCTGAAAAGAGAACAGATGTGGAAGAATTGAAGTAGGGTTTAGGTGAGCACCATCAGGACAGTTTAGTGTAGCTGTAGGGAAGCTAAAGTGCTTTAGTGGGAGGTTACCCCTGGACTCTTGCTCCTGTTTATGCAGAGAAGCTTATGTATTATTTACAAAAATATATATGTGGGGGTGTGTGTCAATGTTTAGTT
Organism: Marmota marmota marmota; assembly: GCF_001458135.2. Classification (NCBI taxonomy): domain Eukaryota; kingdom Metazoa; phylum Chordata; class Mammalia; order Rodentia; family Sciuridae; genus Marmota; species Marmota marmota. The sequence continues at coordinate 7,357,644 of NW_026000142.1, forward strand.
TTATTGAATTAAAAGAAAAAAATTTAAACCAGTGGCAGAAAAGAAAAAAAAATTAGCCTAGGGAGAATGGAAAGATCTTCATACCTGTTTCAGTTTCTCGAGGAAATCACTGACCTGTCCCACATCTCTAATTAGAAACAGAGTTTCACTTTTCTTTTTCAAAACCTGATTATGAAAATCACATAAGTCACTAAAATAAAACCTGCTTGAAAATGGCAATTTCAAATGAATTAATTTTAATCTTCAATTAATGTCTATGAATGCTTGGTATGAAGAGAATAAATTTAAATATTTTAATCTAACTTGGAGTAGCATCTCTTTTGTCTGGAAGCCACTATACATGTTCTTTCCTGACCTGAGATTGTTATCTCCTCTGATACAGAAAAGGACACTTGGTAATTCACTGTCTCTCATTCCTCTCTAATTTCCATGTGTGAAATATTATTTACTCCACTACTGAATTTTATACTTCCTCACAGATTGCAGTTTTGTCTTATTTATTCATTTTTTTTCAGTTTGCCTCCATATAGGGCAATAAATTCATATAAAACATGCACTCAATTGATAAACTATATGATATAGAATACCAAACAGGAAGAAATCATCATTAACTTTGTAGATGAAGGTGGTAAAGAGTATTTTATTCATAATAAAATTGAAGAGGAGTCTTGAAATTGGAATACATAAAGAGCTCTTGAGAAATGGATAGAAATTTAAGACATTTTACCCTATACTCAATAACTAATAAATTCTTGAATATGCAGTTTATGATGAAGAACATAGTTTACTTGGTTCTTTCTGCATAGAGAGAAATGGGAAAGCTAAATCATTAAGAAGAAGATAATTTTGTTTGCCTTTTCATAATGTATCCTCAAGGATTTCAAAAGACTCAGGAAAAAAATTCAGAAATAGGGCTTAAAAATCAACATCTTTAGATAAATTGCAATAAATAAGAAAAATGAAAAGTCATTACAACTCTATGGGAATGCATGCTCGAATATTTGTTCAACTTAATGGAAAAGTGCCCATCATTGACTATATTTTTAACTCATCACTTTTTTCACAATGTCCCAATCTGTGTACTTTGTCATCTTAAAGTTATTTCTCTTTAGTGGTAGAAATCAATCTTCCCTCTCATTCTCACTCTTGAATTACAAGTTTATAGGGAAGATAACGTTTACAGGAGATTTATAAAAGGACAGGTGAGTTGCACCATTTAAATACTTATTTGACATAAGACCTTTTGATTTCAAGTTCTAAACTGCTGTATAAACTGGAATTTTTAATAATTACAGATGTGAAAGAACCTCATATTTTAACTTCAATTGTACATATTTGTCAAAGCTAAAAGAATTGAAAAGATATTTTTCAATCAAAATAGTTTTATTTCCAATTTATTTTAAGTGTTGATGTGCAATAAATAAAATAAATCTCATTTTTATTTCAAGGAGGAAGGAAATATTTCAAATATGTGCAGATAACACGTTTAAGTATATAGATTTTCATTTTGAGGAGTAGAACCTATTAGAATATTTCATTTTATCATTCTGCATATCCTATGATAACTGATTACTAAGGCTATTCTTAAAAGTATATTAATTCTAATATTAGTGGATAACTGTACTAAGGCAAAAGACCTATTATATTACTTGTGAAAATAATTACTATACATTAAATGCTTCCATAATAATAAATATTAATGACCAATTTCATTAATATTAATAATATTCATCATCATTGATTTAATGCTTTGTTGGGCATTAAACACTATTTGTCTAGAAACACTGCTATGCATGCTGTACTTGTACATATATTTTGTATTACAAATTTATTGATTTAATAATATTATAATTTATGGGCTTTAAAGTTTATGAAGCAAAGTTATTTATATAATAACAGAAGGATGCTGAGGGTAATAGATTAATCCAGAATGCATTGCATGACTGTCTATAAGGTACCAAAAAGAATAGCAAGTGTGGGTTGAGGTTGTAGCTCAGCGGTAGAGTGCTTACCTAGCATGTGTAAGGCCCTGGGTTCGATCCTCATTACCACATATAAATAAATAAAATAAACATATTGTGTCCAACTACAACTAAAAAATAAATATTAAAAAATAGCAAGTGCACACACATACACATACATGAAAGATAAGCCCAGAAATGTTAAGCCATTAGCCAAGTAATAGACTTACTGCTTTAAGTCTTCTAGCTTCATAAGGTCTGCCATCTTTGTGTTCTCTTGAGTCCCTCTTGACAGTGCCCCAAACCTGAGCTATTATATCCTGTACTGCCTAAGGGAAAGGCTTTAGATTCTAGCTGCTGGTATGTTATATCCTTCTGAATGACTCTAATGAATAGCATCCTAAAGGACCCCATGTTGCCCTCCTTCTCCACGGTGTGGTCCCCATGAGGGTCTGCAGGAGACCCTGTACTGTAATTGATATAGGGCATAGCCTAACTTGAAGGCTTCTGGGTCACAGCAGTGCTCTGATAGTGCCAACACCACCAAAGTAGCCAGTCAGCCAGTTCCCACCCAGTAGACTCCCAGATCCCAAGGGTGTGCTCATTACGTAGAACTGAAGTGAATAGCAGCTGTCTTCACATAAATTATGAATCCTTTCTCAGTGTTTTCACTCCTTTATATTTTAAAGTGGCTATGAGGATCAAACACTGTTAAATAAGTATCAATATGTTTACTTCTTAATTATATATGTGTTTCCTAGTGATATGTTACAAATATATAAAATAAACATCTTTAAACAGTGAGATTTATTTAAAGGCAAATATGTAAAATATCTCTGAGAATAGTATTAGAAGTGACTTCATTGGATCTTATCATTTTAACAGTATTACCAGATCATCCTCCAATATGGTTGTCTTAATTCATATTCTGATCAGCAGCGTACGTGTCCCATTTCACCACATCCTTACCCAGTACCTAATGCTATCAAACTTTTATATGTATATTTTAAAACAGAAAGGGCAATGGGTGGTTAATCTTCACTGTTGAATTTATTTTTTTTCTCATTATTAATGAGGTGAACATCTTTTTATAAACCAATTGGCCTCTTGTATTTTCTCTTGACTTTCTCAGGTTAAAGAGAGCAGGGCAATGGCTGGGTGCAGTGGCCCACACCTGTAACCCCAATGGCTAGGGAGGCTGAGACAGGAGGATTGCGAATTCAAAGCTAGCCTCAGTAATAGTGAGGCACTAGACAACTCAGTGAGACCCTGTCTCTAAATAAAAAAAAATTAAAAAAAAATATGTCTGGGGATGTTGTTCAGTGGTTGCATACCCCTGAGTTCAATCCCTGGGAGCCCTCAGTGCCCTGTGTTGTAGTTCATTCTGCAGAGATTTTGCTCATGTCATTTTTCCAAATGGACAGCTGTAGAAATCGCAGAATGCCAATATATTCTTATCATCAGGACCTTAAGTCTCAGGCACAGTTCATGAGTTTTGGATGTGGGAACTATAGTCAGTAAAATTCAAGGGACTCCTACCATGTTGAGATTCTGGGTGTCCCATCACCCTGGGCATATAACCTCCAAAGTAAAAGACAAATTGCTATGCCTTGTCTTAATTCTAAGAAAGAAACATACACTGGTGGAACTTTTTGTATGTACAAAAAGCATACAGTTTTCTAGCTGTTTTCATCTGCTCCATTTACTAAGCAAACTAAGTCAATTGGCAGCCTTGGGTAAGACCCACTATCAAACAAAGCATTTTAGCTCATTCAGGCTTCAATGCCAGCAGCTCTGAACTTGGCTGTTATGGCTCTATGGTCATGGGAAATCACAAAGGGGAATTTCAGGTTTTTGTGCAGTCACACTTTTAATTTATTTCTGAACCACACCCCTCCACGCCTCCTTGAAATGGATGTCAGTCGGCTTTTTTCTTCAATCAACTCACTGCATATTCATGAAAAAGGTCATTAGTCTGGCAAGAATGAAGGTTATACATGGACCAAAAACATGAACTTTTCTTCATTGAAGTTCACTGGATGAAACTACTGTCCATGCTTGTAGCTGTGATGGACAGTTTTGAGCATTAGCACTGCACGGCACTTTGTAGGAAAAAAAATTTCTGGTCGGTGATAGATTGAGCATATAACTCCTTCGATCCCGGAAGAGGCAGCAGTTTGATCTCACTGGAATTGACAATTATTTTGGCTATGGATTTTCCTACTGTGTCCACCATGCTTCTGCCAGAACCACCCTCTAGGGATTTATTCAATTCTTTATTCACAGATATGGCATACTCTTCTTTTTGCTTCTGAATAAGAAACTTATCTGGCAGTAAATTCATAAAGATAATGGGATAATAACTATAATCCATTGGTATTAACAGGTACCCCATCATCTAGAAGTAATTAACCTCACTGAAAGATAAAATGGTCAAAAGAAGTTCAAGTACCAATTGGGAAATAATTAGTGAAGCTGGGATTTTTTTTCTGAACCAGCATCAAATATATGGTGCTAGTTTTCCCAAAGCCAGAAGATATATTCTGGGAATCAAAAGTCAGGATAGGCAGTTACACCTAACAATCTACTTGAAAATATTTGGTAGCCTATAACTAAGGCTTGAAAGTCCCACTTTAGATTTTAATCCCCAAATGACAAATACTTCTAATATGAAAAAAAAATATTTCTACTGATTTGGAATATGTGGTAGTCAACAGGCTAGTATGTGTCCTCATTCCAATAAATCAGCTTTCAAAGAAAGGAAGGATTTACTCATTTGGTTGTGGTAACTGGTCTTAATCATCACAAACAATGAAACTGCTGCTTCATAATGCATTATCCCCTTGTATTGCCATGACTAGTGTTATTTGGGTAGATCCACAAGCCCAAATTATTAGAGCATTAAAGTTTTAGATCACTCCTCTAGAGATAGGATGCCAAAGAACTGATATTCTAGCTAAAATCTAAAGAAAAACCAATACACACTGAAAGAACTAAGTTAATTGTAACTAGGACCTTATAACCAATTACAGAAACCAGGACTGCACTAGCTTTTCTTTCTTGCTTTATTATGTCTCTATGTACTCATTTACATTAATAATATTAATTTTACTCACTATTTCCCATTATATTTTATATAGGGCCTGTTTGTGGTAGATAACAGAATGTATATTTATATTGATTTGAATTGTGGCTGACTTATAGGAGAAATGACATTCCCCCCAATATGGAATACAGTTACTAAATGAGTCTTTGGGGAGAACCTGAACATATTTCCTTTTGTAAAAGGATAGGGTAATTTCAGTAGCATGTTGTTGATATTGTTAATGGAATAATAGAAAGGAACCAAAGGACATAAATATTTAATATCCAATGCAGAGGACTGACCATAGGAATAAGAGTCATAGACTCTTATTCCTTTCTAACCCAGTCTCCTTGGAGCATGTCTTCTTGTGCATCAGACTAAAAGATAAAGTCTTAATATCTCTGTCTCCCTTGCAGCTTGAAATTGCCTATATTTCTACTTGGAAGGGACATGAGCACAACTGCAAGCAACTAAGGGATGTGATCGTGCTGTGGTGGAGACAAACAGCCCTGGAGGTGTTTGCTTATTCTTCACCAGCTAGACAGCATCTTCTTGCTTTGGGGGTGTGAATAGTGAGTGATGAGCACAGGTATGGGACCTGTGCTGCAGCTGTCCCCTAGTGGAGCTGGGCAGTTCTCCTAGTTGTATGGCTTCTTGCTATGTGGCAACCAAACTTGTTCCAGGCTTTCCCAGGAATTCTATACTCTGCCTATTGCCAGTGATAAATTTCATTCTACTTTAAACTGTTTTAGACTTGCTTAAAGCTAAGAATGACTCACTTGCTAGTTTTCTAATAAATCCACTTAACATCTATAATCATTCCTTTGGGCAGATTCCACATTATATGTTTTTGCAAAAATTTAGCGTAACATCTTCTATTTGTAAATAACTTTCCATTTTTAGCTTGATCCCTTCTTTAGCACAAAAATATATGATTTTATTTGGGCAATCTTTATTTGCCAATTTTTAATGTAATGCAATTGTAATAAATGTGGTCTGTCTGAAATAAGTGGAAAAACATTTATTTAATCCAGATTTGTCTGGTTGCACAGAGTGTATTGTATCTATCATATAATTTTGACCTCTGTGATTTCCTCTATTATCTTAATTATTTTAATCGAGAAAATCCATCCGGAAATTAAATAATATTTGTTTTCTTCTATTCTTCCCCACTAATGTCTAAAACATATCTCATTGGTACTTGTTTTGTTGTACTGTATTCAGTAGTGTTCTGAAGTAATTACTAAAAATGATTCTGTCGCTGAGCGTGGTGGTGCATGCCTGTAATCCCAGTGGCTTGGGAAGCTGAGAGAGGAGGATTATGAGTTCAAAGCCAGCCTCAGCAATGCAAAGCACTAAGCAACTCAGTGAGGCCCTGTCTCTAAATAAAATACAAAATAGGGCTGGGATGTGGCTCAGTGGTTGAATGCCCCTGAGTTCAAACCCTGGTACACACCCCCCCACACACACACACACAAAGATTCTGTCACTAAATTTTTATATGTTACTAACATTAAAGTATTATTTATTGAATACTTTCTCCTTAACCATGGCTTTGTGATACTTTTGTTAATACTTTTTGTTATACACTAAAACTATAAATATATAGATATTTTCTAATTCCTTAAGTTTCCTATATATTTCTATAGCACTGTATACACATTTTCAACATTAGTAGATTTTGTGACTTTTGACACTATTGCCACTTCTTTTTCGTGAAGTTGCTGTGGTTCTCAATTTTAAGAGGAAAATATAACATTACAAAATGCACCTAGAAAACATAAGATAATAAAACGCACCTAGGGAGTATTCTGATTTCATCTCTGACCTCCCACTAAGTGGAACTTATAACAAAAATCAAGGCTAGAGTACACATTTGACCACCAGTAACAGATTAAGGTACATGTTCTATAAAACAAACAAACAAAAAATGCTCTGATAATTTCGATGCAAGGATATCTTGGGAGGTAGAAATAATGTTGTTATTATTGTTATTATTATTATTATTGTTGTTATTATTATTTGCAGTATCCAGTCTATTGCTTTATCTAGTCTATTGGTGAAATAAAATTTAAGGGGTCTGGGGATGTGGCTCAAGCGGTAGCACTCTCGCCTGGCATGCATGCGCCCCGGGTTCAATCCTCAGCACCACATGCAAACAAAGATGTTGTGTCCACCGAAAACTAAAAAATAAATATTAAAATTCTCTCTCTCTCCCTCTCTCTTTCTCTCTCTCTCTTTAAAAAAAAGAAAAAGAAATAAAATTTAAGAAGATAACCAAAATTGAAATTTCAGTGTTTTCTGTTTTGATTACATGAAAGTCCAGCAGCACTGAGTTAATTGGTTATTTTCCCTCATTCACTTAAATGCCAGAAAGTAACTACTATTAAATTTTTAACCCTTCTTTCTTAAGTCCTTGTGAGTATGAGTATGAGACATTATTCTCACTTCTCAGACTCCATCATTAGCTCTTATCAAAGTCTTATTTTCCCATATCCCAGAGACACTTGAGAAATCTAGTTATTTTGTTGCTCTAATTGCTTTTCTTTAAATAATATATCCCTGTAGCTTTTCCCCCTTTCTCTATTCTGAGAAAAAGGCAATAGAAAAAAACTGTTAAATGGTAAAAAGAGCAGAAGGTGGTGAAACTCCACAGGTTACTGATTTTATTTTGTAACACAATGATTCATTTACATGATTTTATTTTTTAAATGCAACTATAATCCTACCCTTCAAGGAGGACTAGAATATAAATGCTGAATAAACAGCAAAAGCAATAATTTTTAAAATATCACAGTGATAATATATTATTTACAAAATAACTGTATCTAAGACATAATACTATATGAGCCAAGCGTTTCTCTGACCAAAAGAGAGAGTACCTTGGCCCCTCTTGTACTGCTTTATAGAATTATTGTATAAATTTGTGCTTACAACATTCACTATAAATGGACTGAAAAAAACAAATACATATATAACACATACAGACAGAGAGACATGTTTTAAACACAAACCGTGTTTTATTTGTTCTATCAGTTCCTCATGTGTATCAATTGAACTTGTTTTCAGGTACGATAGCCATCTTTGAAAGAGGTTTGTAAACCTCATATACCTTCTTTCTCCTCTCCTAATAATTGCCTTTGTGTAGGTATATATGTATGTATCATTCATCCATTTGTTGTAACTATATGAATGCTATCAGAGACCTGGAATTGATACATAAATTAACATTTTTATTGTTGGCAAATGACACTAATACTTCGCACTACTTAGCATTCCACAGATTATCAACAATCACAGATGACTCTGTTGTTACATTAAGATTTACCTTTTGTTAAACACTAATGTCTCTCTAATTAGGAACTGAACTAGGATGAGAAAATTAACCATAATGTTTTTGATTAAATGCTTAACATACTCTTTTTTTTTAAGTAGTAGGCCTTTTAAGAGATCTAGAGTTAACTGAAAATTGTCATTATCAAGGGTGTCTCCTTCAATTAGTAATCAGAGGGGAAGAACATGTACTATTGTGTTTGAAGACCAGTAGGTCTCATTGCCAGATCTGGGCTTTAGTGAGAATTAATGAAGCACAAAGTCTAAACTATTAGTGATTTTGCACTTCTTTAATAGGATTCAATTTGTGTAGATCCTGTAGCAGTCAATGTTATAAAGACTCTTGTCTTTAATTACTTTTGTAATAGACTAATTTCAATCCAAAGAATGGATTAGGAAACTCAAGTTTTCCTAAGCATTTGCAAGCTTCTGAAGATTTAAAAAAGGAAATATTATATTTTTATCCAAGATCTTAGTTTTTATCACATACTTTCTTATTCTGTACTACTATTAAAAATATTTTTTCAATAAACTGAAACTCATGTTCTAGGAAACAAAATTTTTATTGAATGCTATTATTGTTGAAATTTTGTTCATCCAAATAAAAAACGATGCAAATGAAATTATTGAAAGAAATATTACAAAAGGTGAGACAGAAATATGTTTTATTAAATCTGAAATTAGGCATTCTGAAAACCCAAAAGACTCTAATAAACATTTTTCAAATTAAGGGAGTTAGCAGTGTGGATAGATAGAAGTTAAATATACAAAAGTCTATAGCTTTACTCTCATAATAAGTACCTACACTTGGAAACATGCTTAATTATTTTTATAGCAGCAAGGGTAAAAATTACCTATAAAATATTTAGGAATAAATGCAACAAGAAATTCTGGAATCCACATAAAGATTATTATGTTAAAACACACATTATTAGAGCAGTAGAAATAGAAAATGCATTTTTGATGGGAATTAAAAATCACATCAAATACAAATGATCTTGGAAATCACAACACAGCTTTTCTTGGAGTTACATGTAGTGACCTCATTATTAACTATAAAATCATAAAGTAAATGGAGTGCAAAGCGGCAAAATTTACTAATGCTGACTGAGAATAATACTATACAGTTGCTGTAGGAAAATTTACATCAAACTGTATAGAAACAGACAAATAGATCAGTCATAAGGTCTAGAGAATCCATAATCAGAGTCTAAAAACATCCAGGATATTCCCAGTAAATGGGGGAAAAGGTGATCCATTTAAAATGGGGCCAATGGAGATATACATTCAACTGAAAGAAAATGAATAATGAAACTCTCTCTTGCACATATACAAAGGAAAGTCCAGATAGACTATAGGCATAAACTTACATAAAACTACATAATATAAATCTTTCCAGAAAGTTTAGGAGACTAAATATGTAATGTATTACTAGGAATGTTACCTTAAATTTGACTAAAAGTGTAGAAGGTGTAATAGAAGTACATATATGATGTTTTAAAAAACAAAACTTGTATTAGTCATTAGACCGAAGATAGAGTTGAAACATTTTCAATTAATATTATAAAGATTGAATTATTATGTAATATGAATCTCTCTAAGTTGTTAAGGAAATCATAAAGAGAAGAGAAATATTACATTATCTTTTGTTCATTATATATATACAGAAACATAGAACGGGGCCACATGTAAATGGTGAAGTGCTCAGATGCACTACTGAGAGAAATGAAAATCTAAACAACAATGTAATATCCTTTTATGAGACTGGCATGAAGAACTTTTGTTTAGAGGAGTGAGAGGAAGTGTCCTCTTAAACATTGAGAATAGAAATGTCAGGTGGTACCACCTTTTGAGAAAGCATATAGAAATATCTTTTCAAATTTAATTTGACCCTGCAATCCCACACCTGGGAATACGCCTGAAGAAATAAAAATACAATTCACACAGACATTTATATGAGGATGTTTATTGCAGGCTTTTCATGGTAGCCATAAACCAGAAATAAAATTAATGCCCATCAATAAAAGAATTTAAGAACAGATTAGAACTATTCTACATAAATTAGAAGGTTCACCACAGTTTTAGTTCACAAACAATAAGGTGTAGAAAAATGTATATAGTATAGAAACATTTTTTAAAAATAGAACACTAAACAAAGTTAGGTGTATGTGATTATGTGTATAATCAATATGAGAACATAATATGAATACAGCTTACTAATATAAATTAAATTCCATGGGAAAATAGAATGTGTTTGATGTGTTAATATAACACAAAATAGGAGAAAATTAATCTAGTATATAAGACATAATCCACTTTATGTAAAATTATAAAGTGACATTTATATGATCAGAAAAATAAATCTACTTCCATTGTTTATAAAGAGTATAAAATAACTACTTTTAAATATAATTATGTTATTCAATATTTATATCTAATCTAAAGGACACAAAGCAAAGAAATTATCAGCAGGAAAGAAGAAATAGAAATAAAAGAGTTATATTTATTGTTACTAAAATATACTGGCCCTCAGGTTTTAACTTCAATTTTAATTTTGTAACAATGAGGCCTGTGATGAATGTTCATAAGGGATTTCACTACGATCTTTGCCTCCATATCTAGGCTTGAGCAACTGAGTTTCAAAAGTAATTTAAGGTGATTTATATATTTTATTTCAATTTTTAAATTAAAATGGCCATATGAATAAACAGTAGTTTCTTTCTTTTTTTTTTTACTTTTAAAATGAGAGACAATGTAGAGGAATGCACAAGGAAATACTAACATCATGTTGTCCTAACATGTAGGTCAGTTTAAATATTTACAATTTTCTTTGTATAATAGTTATTGAATCCTATTGTTGTTTAATTATGTGGCAATTTTATAATTATTCTAATGCCCATACCTCATATCAGAATTGCTGACAGAATCTGTCCACCCTGCCAGGTAGTATTCACTTTATCACAGAAAAAATCTCTAGCCTGGTCTGATACTTTCTTAACATCCAGTCGTCTTCTGTCAGATTACCGAGCAAGTTGATAACAGGAAATCATGTGGATGACAAACATCTTGTCAAGAATGCAATGTTTTTTCTCAATTAAAACTAGTCATATAAGTAATTAAAAATTCTCTTCTTGCTTTTTAATCTTTTTTTTCCCTATGAATTTCCTAAGTAGCAATTCCAATCAAAGTTCAACAATGAAATTCTTTTATTGAAGTAAGTAGGCCTCTATTATTTTTCAAAACATTGTTATAAGTCTAAACTATTTTTACCCACCTCATTTTAAAAAATGATTCTGGACAAAATACATCAGAACTTTTTTCTTTTTTTTTTTATCAATGCCATACCTATGGCATTGAGGTAACTGCCTTACATTAATTTTTTTTTATTTTACATACAGAAGTGCTATCATGCATTTGTATACTAATGAAATAATAAATGCAATGCTTATAAGGGAGTTAAAAGCATAAAGACATAACTGCAATTTCAACTTTAAAAAAGTGACATTGCCAACACAGTCATCTCCAACAGAGATGAGCCCCACAGAACAATGGGTGCAGTTTCAAGTGCCTTATTTACCAGGTGTTAAAGACAATATCCAAGTGCTAAACATTTCCTCACAGTCCTCTCAGAGGAGAAAGAGAGGGAACAAAGATCCAACAGACATTCACAAGTAGTTCACATTCTAGTTGACAAAACACTGCACACGAATGATAGAAAATGTACTAATTATCAAGGGCAAATAAACCTACCACAACCAAGGCCATTCATTTAATTCCAAGATTACAGAATTAGACCTTTTTCATTTGACCTGTATTCTTCCATCAGTTGCTCTCAGTAAGTATCCAGGTAGATGATCAAAGTTCACTTTGAACTATTTAGTTCCATCTGTAGCAACAGTATAGAACAATTGCTCCATCTCTCAATTCATTCTCAGCTTCCCTTGTTCCTCTGTCTCCCTGGACTCTAGGCTGTCAGCTTCATAATGAATGTAGGAGGTAAAGTGAAGCTTTGAAAAAAAAAATGTCACCAGTATGCTTTACCAAGCAACTCCACAAACTGCGTTAGGAAATGTTTTCAGATGAATTTACTTCACAACACACTGCTGTGGTTGTTCAAGTGCAAACAGTTTCAGAAATCAAATTTGCAAATTAAAACGAAGATGACATGGCTGAGCACATGCTTCATTCATGATGATTTCACAGTGTGTCCTATTCTGATTTATACTTGTCAAAATTAACATGACAAGACATGAATCATTATGTGTTTTATTCTACACTGTATTATCTAAACCATGAGAAACTCAACTTAAAATAACTTCTACTCAACTCAACCCTTTCATTTCTTTCTTTTTGTTCATTTCTACCTTTTCCTTTCTTTCTGCCGAGAAATTGTATAAACTTTATATGATTCTTATCATGATATCCCTTTACTAACAATTTCTGCACAATTTACAATATTATCCTCATTTTCATATTTACATCTTTTAATTGTAAGATTTAGTCTATCTTACATTCCTTGCTTTATCTGTTTTTTTTAACCACATAGAAAACTGCACACTGCTTTGAACTAAGTCACAGTGTTCTGTTTTTATAGAGGTTCCTCCAGACTAAAACTCTTGGCACTTTGAGGAATAAATTCAGAAAATCTCTTTATATCCAGCTTTATTTTGAATGCAGTGTTTTATACATTAGGTAATAAAGTCATTAAGGATGAAATAATTCAGAAATACTAAGTCAGTAAATGGTTTTGTAATGGAAATCTGTGATGCAGCAATTCTTTCTCCAGAGAAATCTCTATGATTTATTTGAAGATCAAAATAGTCAATGATGGTAGCTATTACAGATTTTTATTGATTTGTATTCTTTGGGTTTGTGTGAATACATTCATTTTTTTTCTTTTGAAGAAGTAAAATTGGACTTTGGATGAGTTTCTTTTATTTTAAAAAATAAATGTAGTGTTACCAAAGTAATTCCTGCTCATTAGTAAGTTCATCATTAGGGTTGAGGGATGAAAAAGGAAAATATGAGCAGTTGTCTTCCCATTTCATTATTAATATCATACTATATTTACCATCTGAATGTTTTTACCTTTCTTTTAAAAAATAAATAATATAAAAATATATACACAGAAGAAAATTACAATCTTTATTGATCTCATTCCTAGGAAATAATCTCATTAATTTGGCATATACACTTAATGTTTTTAGGGTTGCTTTTTTAGTGCATATTAATGATACATAATAATGAATTTTGTTGTGCCATATGCATACATGCATATAGCATACTTTAATCATTTCTACCAACCAACATACTTCTCATCTTCCTACGCCCCCGACCCCTTGCTCTTTAATAAATTTTGTGATCTTAGCAGAAAGATATTTATAATAAAATGTATACACTTACAACATATGCATTTGTCTTCTTACTGCTGATCTTATCCTAGCATACTAAAGATATATAGATCTAAATAAGGTATAATTTTATTCTGGAATCACATATACAATGTATATACATTAATAGTTCCTTATGGGATATTACTCTACCTTACTGAAAGATTTAAATATCCTGAGGAGAGAGTTGTGTTCTTTTCTTTCCTCTTTTTGTTTGCTACGATCTTTAGCATCTAAATATTTTTAAAGTCATCCTTTGGTATTAACAAAAAAGTATGTTTTACTTAGCCATTCTCAATTTAGATACCAATTTTACATGCAAAATTATTTGACTCTTCCCAATAACCCTGATCTATATTATGTAGGAATGCTTTCCATGCTAGAATTAAGAATTAAGGGGTAGAGCTGACTTCTGGCCATAGACTCTGAGGTGGTGCTTAGTCTATTGTATCGGTTGCATAAAACTTTTCCTTGTGTGTCTAATATGACATAGTTTCTAATGTCTTAGCAGATGGTGACACTCTCTCTTCTTCTCAGACTAATCAAAAAGTAACCTTAAAAAGGGTCATCAAAGACTTACCTGACTTAACTTCTCTCTTTTTAACCTGCCTAAAAATCTAAAATTGTTTATTCTATATTATTTTCTATTAGTATAGTAAAAAGCCATGTATTATTATCATGAATAGATCATATAAATTGGTGTGTTAGATTAAATAACTGGTAACCACACAGAAGAAAAAATGAGACCCCAGTTAAATCTTCACTTAGTAGAGAAAGTTTTTAAAGTGAGATAGTTCAGGTGCTTCTTAGAAAAGCTTTAGATAGCTGGATCTGTTGTTCTGTAATCCTAGATACTTGGGAGGCTGAGGCAGGAGGATAGAGACTTCAAAGCTAGCTTCAGCAACAGGGAGATGCTAAGCAACTCAGTGAGACCATGTCTCTAAAAAAATACAAAATAGGGCTGGGGATGTGGCTTAGTGGCTGAGTGTCCCTGAATTCAATCCCTAGTTTCCCTCCAGCAAAAAAAAAAAACCAAAAACAAACAAACAAACAAAAAAGCTAGCCTCGCAACTTAGTGAGGCCCTAAGCAACTTAACTTAAAGACCCTTTCTCTCTCTAAAAAAAAAAAAAAAAAATATATATATATATATATATATATATATATATACACACACACACACACACACACACACACACATATATATATATACATATATATATATATAAGGGTTGGGGAATGTGGCTTTGTGGCTTAGTGGTTAACTGCCCCTGGGTTTGGTTCAATCCCTGTACCAAAATAAATAAATAAATAAGCTTTAGATACATCTTCCTAGCTAGGAAAGAGAATATAGTCAAAGAATTAAATATTTCCTCACAAAGGAAGACTCAAAAAGAAAGGCAATTCATAATTTTGTACCCGTTCCCTTCCCTGCAGTGATATAAACATACCTAAAATTTTAGATTTATAGAATATATAAATTAGAAGGTAAAAGATAAGCAAGGTCAGAGCTATTAAAACCTTATTTCTTTGAAGGAAAGATTGAACACATAATAGATACTCATTGAATATTTTTTCAAATAAGTATATAGATCAAAATGATGAATTTTGCCTTTGGAGAGAGAAGATATAAAATTTCTTTATCCCATTAGACAGCTCATGCCTCTTCCTACTCATAGTGAGACTAAGCAAAGAAATAACTAAAAGCAAAACTTTAGAATGGAGTCTTACATTTTGATGCAGCCACATCAATGTTTATAGCAGCTCAATTCATAGTAGCTAAACTATGGAACCAAACTAGATGTCCTTCAACAGATGAATGAATAAAGAAAATGTGGCATATATACACAATGGAATGTTGCTCAGCCTTAAAGAAGAATAAAATTATGGCATTTGCAGGTAAGTGGATGGAACTAGAGAATATCATGCTAAGTAAAATAAGCCAATCCCAGAAAACAAAGGCCAAATATTTTCTCTGATAAGAGGATGCTGATCCATAGTGGGGGTGGGGTAGGGAAGAATGGAGGAACTTTGGATTGTGCAGAGGGGAATGGGGGAAGGGGAGGAATTGTGGGAATGGGAAGGATGGTGGAATGAGATGGGAATGATACTGATATGACTCTGCACCATATGTAGCCAGAGGAAAGAGAAATTGTACTCCATTTGTGTACAGTGTGTCAAAATGCATTCTACTGTCATGTATGACTAATTAGAACAAATAAAAAATCAATAAAAGCAAAAAAAAAGAAAAGAAAAAGAAGAGCCTTACATTTCTTAGTATGATGCTATTACAAATGTATCCTTAACATTTGTGCCTCAGGAGCCTCTCTTTCCTCTTGCCTTGTTCTCATTCTCACTTTCTTTCTTAATCATTATAATCTAGAAGAAACAAACAAACAAACAAACAAACAAACAAAAAAAACTATGCCCTACCTCTATATTAGACTTCCTCTTCCTTTATTGCATTATAGAGTTAGAAACCTAAATAAAGATGGTGGTTGGGGAGAGTAAAATGATACTCTTTCTCATCCCTTTCTCTTCTTTCTTGGGAAACCTGGGGCTCGTAGAGTTTGGTAATCACACACAATTCTAAGTGTTATACCTGATTATATTAAACAACATGTATAAGGAAACCTTAGTGGTTATCATCATAGAGAGTTATTCACAGGCAGAGCCAGTATTGGACTTTAGTGCTTGGGCCACTTGCAGTCATCCTAGAGTGATGCAGGCTCTGATCTACAGAGGATAGGGAAGCCTTGAATTACCAATTTAAAGAATATATATCATTTGTGAGACAAATAATAGAGTGTCAAAATGACACAGGTAATTTTTGTATTTCTGTTTCTACCACTTGCCAACACTACTCTACCATCCTAAATTTTTATTTATTTATTTGTCACAACTCTGAAGGTTGGAGGCTGATACCAGGTAGTAATGAGAACATATGATCAAACAATTACATGGAAATTGCTATGACTGCATTTCTTCTGGAGTTGGTCATGTATTGTCTTTTGAATGTCAATATCTTCATTGCTGATACCTAATTCAGATCTTCCTCACCCCTTTCACGACCTCAGTATTAGCAGCCTAAATTCTGTATGCCATTCTTATTCACGACTATAATTTTGTCCTAACTTATAGAAAAAAAGCTCAGTGTCTCTGCCTTATTATCAAGGTCATGAAGCTTCCTTTCCAAAGGTATCAGCTGCTCTTCTCCACCTGCTCCTTCAATTTGAGCCATTCCAGTGTCATCTTGGCCCTCTACAGATAACCTGCTCATTCTACTTCTGAGATTTACTTTTAAATCCAGTTTGACATGGAATGCTCAGTATTCCCATCATACCATACTTAGATAAATATAATCCATTTTCAGGAACTAGGTCAAATTATATCACCTTACCAAATTAGTCCAGCTGATACAGATGCGAACTTTCTTTTAGAACATTTATTTGCTTTTATCTTTATCCTGTCATCAAGTAATTATTTTTAACCAACTATCAACTCTAAAGTATACAGCCCATAAAAGATAAAAAATTATCTGGACCAATCTGGAGTTACAGTAATTTAAAGAAATTTTGTTCAGTAATTTCTCCTGATTTCTCATGTATAGAATTAAAGACATCAAGTACAAAAACAAGGCTTTACACAGAATTCTGATTCATTATTTCTTTTTTAACTTTATTATATGAGATCCTCAATAGATCAACACCTGCCAGAGAACTGTGTCTTTTTAATTTTTTTTAATATTTGTATTTATTTAGAGACAGAGTCTCACTGAGTTGCTTAGCACCTTGCTATGGCTGAGACTGTCTTTGAATTTGTGATCTTCCTGCCTCAACCTCCTGAGCCTCTAGGATTACAGTAGATTGTCATTGTGCCTTCCCAGAGAAATGTATCTTTGAAAACCTTTGTGAAATTTGAAATGTATCAGCATGTGATATATTGTATTAAATCCAACTGTATCCAAATTTCATACCAATTAAACTAATTTCTGAAAAAAATTCATATTTATTACTTTTGAGTTAGGACGTACATCTCTATTTTATATATATCTCCATTCTTAGCCATCTATCAAAGAAAATTTATATATATTCACATGTCTACATAGGCCAGGTTATGGTCTCGCATATAGCTATGAGTATCCTTTTGAACGCTTTGACTCATTTTGTAAAGTCAAAGAGAAAAGTTATTGTAATCTCAACTTTTGGTAGACATAATTGATTTTTCTTTGACAAAAAATCTTTGTTTATTCCAGCACACTACACTGTATGCTTCTGTCAACATTCTGAGAATTTTACAGTACAAAGCCTTCTTGTATTAAGCACAGCACAGTTATTTAGTTCATTTGCAATTCAATTGGTATCCTGTTAAATAGTACCCAAACAAACTTTCCATTATTTTAAAATTCAGTTATAAGTGACCAAATATTTGTACTAAATAAAGGAGAAAAATATCTCCTAAAGAAATTTTAGAGAAATAACTACATAACCACATAATAAAATGATACAACATAGAAAAATAAAGAACAGTGTGGTAAAAGTGTGAGTAGAATCTAAAGTAATGTTTCATAGATGAGCAAAAAATTGTAAAAAGTATATAAGACAAAACACATGAAATTACTAATACCACGTATCAGTAGATTCTAGAAGAATAAGCACATTCTTCATTAGGTTTTACAGAGTATTTTAATGATTTATTTAGTTCCTTATGCTATGGGAATTTTTTTTTCCTTTTGAAAACACTTCCTCCTATTTAAAACCCTTCTTGTTATATTTAAGTCAGAGGGAAACTCAGTGCTACTCATATCAAGCTAGTTATTCCAGCAAATAAATGAAAACAATGGGTGAAATCACTTTTGCTGCCAAGGAAATGCAAGGTCACTGCCCCACTCAGCAGCCAGACTGCTCAAGGAAGTGCCTGTTCCCATAGGAATGTGCTCTCACATCATCTCAAGCAAGAGAACCAAATGGCATTATCAAATTGGAGATATTAATAAAACTACCAGGAAAAGTGACGGAAGTGGGATGGACCTTATTTAAGAATTGTGTGGGTAATGATTAGGCAGTGATATCTCCAATCTGAGTTCTGGTTAGTTCCAACTCCAATTCCCTTCCTGTAACTTAACATCAAAGAATTAAAATGTTACCCCGCCTTCCTTCTGTACAATTGTCCCAGGAAAGAAACCTCATTTAAAAAAAATACTCAATACTGTATTGTATATTTAAAATTTTCTAAGATGTTAGATTTTATACTAGATGTTCTTTGCGCACAAAATAATTATAATAATGTAATAACAATAAAAGGGTTAGGAGAAAATTTAGGAGATAATGGATACACTTATGGCTTTGATAGCTTCATGCATATATTCTTATCCCCAAACTCAGCTAGTTGTATAAAGTTATTTTTTTAAGTATGGGGATACATTCTAAGAAATGCATTATTAGACAATTTCATCCATGTACATTAGAGAATATATTGATAAAAACTTAAATAGTACAGGCTGCTACATACCTAGTGTGTGTAACTATATATGTGCCACGATTTTATATGACTGGCAGTGCAGTAGGTTTGTTTACACCAGCATTTCTAAAACACATGAATAATATGTTGCTCTTACAACGTCACAATAGCTATAGCATCACAAGGTGATAGTAAATTTTCAGCTCCATTATAATCTTATGGCACCACTGTATATGTGGTCTATGTTGACCAAAACATTGTTATGCAGCACATGACTTCACATTAAATATTTATGCCTTTTTATATGTTAATCATTCCTAAACACAATAATTAAAAATACTTTTGTGAAGTGAGAGCTAGAGGCTGAGGGAGATGAAGACATCCTGGCCATAATAAGATAGATAGTTTTACCCTAGAATGTAGGAAGCGACCCTGGTGGTCACTTGGATATTTTTGAATTTGACAGATATTTACAGGTAGACACTGACAATATTAGTCCTTAGTTGCTGCTATCAATGCCAACTAATTGGTACCAATGACTAAACAGCTTGGTGGTTTATGATATAAAAGTAGAAGTGGCAGATACCATTAGTAAAGATGTTTTCATAAACAAAGATTAAATAAACAAGTGCTCAGAATTTAGTACAGTAAATCTGCAATACCAAGAATAGCACATTTTCTGTTTTTTTACAGAAAATGTGTATTTATTTTATTTTCTGAGTTGTAGTTGGATACAATACATTTATTTTATTTTTATGTGGTCCTGAAGACCGAATCCAGCTCCCTGTACCTGCTAGGCGAGTGCTCTACTGCTGAGTCACAACCTCAGCCCCAGAAAATGTATATTTTAACTATGCAACAGTAATTGTTTAGTGCTAAATAGGCACTATACTATTGAGACATATTCTAAATGATGACTCATGAACGAAACAAATATAAATCTATATTCTCTTAGTTGGATACTATATACTTTTTGAGAATGTTTTTTTACATGTTTTAGTTATTTTTATAATCTCTTAAATTTTCATTTTACCTCAGCTGATTTATTATTTACTAAAACCCCCAACTTTTAAAACTGAAAACCTTCCTTAAATTTCAATACTTTAGCAATTTCTGGGAGGTGATTATGTGCTTGGCATTGCCTTAGTTGGAGACTATATAGATTAATATTGTTTCTTTCTTCCATAAAATAATTTAAACTATCCACTCACCTATTGCTATTCCATACACTATGACTATATACATATAAGTAGATATGTGTTGGCATATAACCTTGATTCTGAGGAAACTTCCAATAGTTAACAAAATGTAATTTTAATGATCTGGGACCTGACCTAATGAATGAGCTCTTCAGTTTTTCCAGTACAATAGTACCTGTTTTTTTCAAGGAAAGAAAATAAATTGAGGGAAAGTACAGAAAGAAATAGAAATTAACTTGGACAATAATATAGGAGAACAAATCAGAATGGGAGGTATGCATAAACAAACCATAAGTTTGAAGAAAAAAAACATCATAATCAGTGAGGAATATTAAATGAGAATTTAAAAAAAAGCAAAGCAGAGGTCTTGTTTTATAATATTGACCACAGCAGTTATGCAGTTACTGTGGATTCTAAAGCTGGTTTCATGGACAGTATAGCTTTCAGCATTTGTTCTCATGTCCAGTTGCTCCAATATTTTGAATTGAAAATATAAACACCCTTTGTAGGAGCATGAACATATATGAGCTTCCTTTTAACTTATTATAGATAAAGTGCATGCTTTATTTATTTATCACCCCACCATCTCACTCTGTTCCAAATGCAGCACTTTCAGGGAACATGCAAACATTAAGACAGTGGAAGACTTGTCACTTCTGCAGTCAGTCTCATTATAAAGGGGGAAAGTAGACCCAAAGCAGACCCAAAGAAACTGTTGACCCTAAAATAGAAATTATCAAGATTATTTTTAAAATAACTTAAAAAAATCTTTAAAATAATTTTCATCAAGATTATTTTTCAATTGTTGAATTATGTACCTACCTACTTTTTGAGAATGAAATTAAGCTTCCTCTTATAA
>NW_026000142.1:7380247-7465322 GCF_001458135.2 Marmota marmota marmota
TATATATATATATATATAGTTATGCTCTATAATAATTGTAGAGATTCTAGACCCGGAGGATATGAAGTCCAAACATTTAAACTTGACATCTAAGACAACTTAGGTTTCCTAGTTTCTCTTTGATGGTAATTTTTACTCTCTTTAGAACCTGAGGTGTGAACAACATGGAGGCATGATATGCTTGTGAATGGAACCATTAGTAATGCAAATCAGCCTCTTCAACTTTATGTACACCTACTTGTCTTAACATCAGCATCATTATCTCCAAGAGGCCATTCCTGATCCTATCAACTTCCTTCAAGGAAGAGCTCACTACCTCAGTTGTGATTCGCATGTGCTGTCTTTCTTCTATTGACATGAGAGAATGTCTCTAGTATTTTACTGGTTCTTTTGTGCGATTCTTCCTACAATAAAAAAATAGGTCCCTGAAAATTGGGACTATGTTTTGTTTTGTTTGGTTTTGTCAATACATTCCAGCACCTAGAATGCCTCAATGTCTTTAATTTTGTTGAATAAAAAAGTAGTTCAATAAATGTATAGTAAATGAACTAATAAGCAATGTAACAATAACACCAAAGTAATCCTGTGTTTCTGACATGATACCCCAGAAGAGCTATTATATGTCAGTCCTGGGCAGCAGAAAATGAACTGCAAACTCATTTGGGTTAATTCAGAAGAGTTTAATAGAAGGTTTTTTTTTTTTTTTTTTTTTTTTAAACAAGAGAGTGGCAATGTTAACAGAAATCACCAAGGAATGAGGTAGCACCTTGGGGTTAGCAACCACAGGCACATTCCCACTCTAAGGTAATGAAGAAAAGAAAGGAAAAGATTTTGTCAGCACCCAGGAACACCTAGAGCTAAGGAGAAAGCTGCTGGACAGGGGTCATGGTCTTTGTTAGAGGAACTCAGTCACTGCTGAACCATGAACAGACAGGAATAAATTCCCCAACTTCTCTGTCTTCCCACCTTCTGCTATACCTATACTGCGGCCATCTCCTACTGGTAGAATCCCACCAGAAATCAGAAAACTAAGGGCCTCATGAATGTTCTCCTCCGAGGTCATCCTCAGGCACAGTGGCGGGAAGAATGAGGCTTGAGAGTGGACCTCTAATCTGTTGTAATACACTGCCTGGTTGGTTCCATATTTTGAGACAGATACAGGTTTTCTTTTTTAACCATCTACAGTCTACATAAGAGCATGGACATATTGAATGACTTTTTTTTTTTTAATAATTCTTTAGTCAGGTGTGGTCAAGGGGCAGCAGAGATAAGCTCCTAAGAAATCAGAATAAATATCTGGCAGGCATATCAATACTTTGGATATTAAAGAAAGTTTTAAAATCTAAATGCCTGCTATTCATGAATGGGAAGTAGTAATTTTATAAATGGATTCTGAATAACCTAAGAGGAGTCAGTGTTACTTTAAATAACGGGCAATTTTCTTCCTTTTTTTTCAGTAAGAGTAGAATTAAATTTGCAATTTCACCGATCCAAAAGTCGTAGTGTGGAAATGGGTCCTCAGGAACCATATATCCGCCAAGTACAAAACCTTGCAGGTGCTCTCAAGACCATGGAGAGCTATAGTATTCTATATGCACTGTATGTAAATTTGCAGTGATATTTCACTATAAATTGATTCATGGAACATGCTAAAAATTAATTAACTCTCTGACAAGAAAGATACATAGGGTTTTATGATCACAATTTCAGGTATGGTTTTTGTTTGGGTTCATAAGAATCACAGAATATGGAAGGCATTTAGAGATTTTTTTTTTTAGTTCTCTCTTCTATCACTGACCACACCACCACTACACGTAGTTTTACAGATGAGGATACTGAGTCTCAGAAAGTGTAAATGACTTTTTCAACTCTGTGTATCATGAATGCTTAGGTTTCTTATGTAGTACTTATGTTTCCTAATCATCCATTAGTTAAATCCCTCCCATTAATTCAGCCAATTTCAGACTATTGCAGTGCCAATAGTTTTATACCACAATTCTAGAAAGCAATGCTAAAACAGAAACTTGGATCAGTTAACAACTGGTGTTCTAAGGTGAAATAGAAATCAAACAGAAAGAGGTTGACTGTCTTGAGAAGAAATGTAATTTTCTGGTCAACAATTTTTAATTTTGAAGATGAGAAAAGGTGTGTCAAGAATATCGGAGCTAGAAAGAATAATCAGAAAGCCACCTAAGAAGCATCATTCATAACTATCTGAAATGCTCTGGCTGGAATTATATAGGTACTTAAAAGAAAAAAAAATGAAATTGATAAGGCAAATGAAAAATAACGAGGAGTTGTATCAGTATTTCTAGGGGTGATTAGATTATTTTGTTCTTCATTTTTCACCCCTCTTTATTTGTGCCTGAGTGTTTGCTGTATGCATTTATTTAGAATCTGCATAGACCTCCTGCTTTTGGATTAGCCCACAAAAATCTTTTTAAGATTCTAATTCTGTTTTATTCCCTCAGGAATTTACTGAATTTCCCACACTTCTGGGCAGTGTTTCCATTGGACTTGTAATTACAATTAATTGTCTTTGTCAGACAATGTGACAAAATAAAGTGCAATCAAATGGAATACATTTTCAAGAGTAGGCACTACTCTCCACTAAATGCCTTTGTGTTTGAGCAGATTTCAGACTCTTTCCTAAAACACATTGTGCCTTCTATGTGCATATTCTAGAGGTGAAATGGGACAGCTAAAGCATTGTAGAGGTGGAGATGGCTCACAGCAATGCTTTAAATCAAGGATTATGCTGGCTATGATCTGGAGATAGCTGCCTCCTTTTGCCCATCCTCCACTTCACTTCCAACAGCTTCTCTCAGTCAGGAGACTAGGGAACAACATTTCCCTTAATTCTCCAATAGCTACACTTCCCCTGTGAGTCAGTGATGGGAGCTGGTTCCTAAGGACCCTCCTCACATCCTCTCTGGCTCATCCATGCCCTCTCCCTATTGAGATCACCCACAAGAAAGACCTTGGATAGGGCTCACAGGACTGAGTACTGTTTACTTCAGGGGAGTCCATTTCATGCTTTCATATTCTAGGTCCTGCTTGTCCATCCTGTAGATTTCAGGGTTTATCCTGAAGGAGGATCCTGATTTATCATAAAGACACTCCATTTCCTTTTTTCTCCACTCATTTCTCCATTTTTCTCCTCCTCCTCCTTTTTTTTTTCTTTTTTTGAGCAGTAGATGTTTATCTCCTTATTGATGTTTCTGGCTGATTTCAACGTAGAAGAGGGGCATAAAACTTCATTTATTCCCTCATGTTTAATCACAAACTTCATTTGGTAATACCTATATGATACTCCACATATGGAAGCTCCATGATTTAACTAGTCCTTTATTGATAAAATTCAGGCTGTCTTTCTATAACATGTTACAATGAGAGTTGTACATATATTTGTATATTTACATATATATTTTAGAGGAAATTCCTAGGAGGAATCACTGCCAAAGGGAATGCACAAAATTGATTTACATCAGATTATACATCAGGCCATTATTTTAACTTCTTCTAAGTGGAATTTGGGGCCTGTGCAAGTTTAATGCATGAATGAAAGTCTTCCTTAATTTCTGGAAAGTCTTTTATTAATAAGTTTTGTCCTGTCCTAATTTTTCTTTCTATTTCCAGGCACACCAGATATTTTTTTACAATAATCTTCAAGGTATTTTTACGATAATCTTCAACATGCAGTTATTCTTTACGATAGTTTACTTTGTGTTCTCAAAGTGTTCTTCATACCACTGGTTCTTTTTACCACTAGTTTTCTGTTTGTTTGTTTGTTTCTTGTGTGAATTTCATTTCTGTTCTTATTTTATAATTCTTCTCTATTTCTTTTCTCGGTTCTACAAAATTATTTTAAGTTCTTTCTATTTTCTTATCTTCTGTGTGTGTGTGTGTGTGTGTGTGTGTGTGTGTGTGTGTGTGGTGCTGGGGAGTGAACCCAGGACCTCACTCGTACTAGTCAAGTGCTGTGCCACTGAGTTACTTCCCCAGCCCTTTATCTCTGTTTGAATAAAGTGCAGTGATTCAGTGTGGGCTTTCTAGCTCAGTCTCAAATCTTTCTGCTTTGGGTTCAGAAAACCACATTTCACCTAATGTCTTTGGTTTCCCAGAGAAACACTTTCGTATCAACTCTTGGCCTGGGTAAGGATCCAGTCAAGCCTAGCTAGAAGTCATTGGTTCTCAGGAAGCTGCTAGTGTCCAGATATGTGTTTAGTGATTCAGAATTCTCTTCCATTCCTCGTGGAAACGTTAAACTCTCAGTCTGCAAGCTGCTTGTCTTCAGTTGGTAATGATTCATGGTGGGCTTTCTAGTTCAGTCCTGCCTACTCACCATTCTGCTCATAATCAGACTTAAGGGTGTTTCAGCAGCCCCTTTCGCTGTCCCATTAAGGAGGTGGCACTGACTTGATTTTGAATGTTCACAAAAGCTGGCAAGACATAATACCCCGCTAAGTTTCTTCCCTCAGTTAGATCTCATTTTACCATGCTGCCAAATCTTCTGTATCAATGGTGGTTTGTTTCTGTGACTGTTTCCTATTGTCATAAAAGAATGGGCTTTCATTTGCGCTTTTTATTCTTACAGATTTCAGTCTGTTCGAAAGCAGGAAATAGGGCAGATTTATCTTCTTCAGTTTGGGCATTTTAGCAGCAATTCTTTATTTACTTATGACAGCTTCCCCAAGATCCTTAGGTTTATCTGGCTAAATTCATTTAGTTATTATAAGAGGACATTTTAAACCTTGTTGAATGACTTTTTTTTTTATCCTCTTACTTGATAAAAGTGTTTCTGAATGTGATGGAATGTCAAATGCTTTAATTATTAAATCCTTGACTTGTGGTCCTGTGCTTTGGTGACGTTACTGTTTTACTCTTCACTTTATTGGCTTCATGATATTATACTGCAATTTTGAGTAAAATATAGGCCCAAATGCCTGGTTTTTGTCACTTTTTTACTAGGGCTTTAACTTTCTTGATCATACATAATAATTCATAGTAAAGAAAAATTGTAATAATCAATTTAATTGTTTAACATAAAGTTTAATTGATACCCTATTATGTCAAGAACATATGTAACTATCATTTTAGAGTTATAGTTTCATACAATATTTCTAATAAGATGTAAGCTCCTGACAAATAATTTGCACATTTTTAAGTTTATTTGCTTAATTCAAACAACTGGGTGGGAATATTAGGCTCTATGCAATGGTAGCTAACTGTCCTAATTACACTTTTAATTGAGTAGTCAACATTAAATTACATGTCTACAGCATGCTAACTCAGTGGCAGCAGGAGACAACTCAAGTTGCCTTGGAGGCTCATTCCATTACTTGACAGGAGCCAAGTAACTAATATAACTGTAATAACCCCAGGAAAAAAAAATCAGAAAAATCTCTGGAATAAAAATAGAAAAGAGCAAAACAAGGCTTGCATGGAAAATGCCCATCACACACACACACACACACACACTCACACACACACACACCCCTTCAAGAGTTTGTGAGAACCTGGAGAATGAAGGCAGGAAAAACAGCCACTAGCAAGGCCAGGGCAGTGGAATGAGGAAATCAAAATGGAGAAAGAGCAAAGTACTCTACTGCTGGAAAAGAAGCACAACTGTATGAATACAAAAAAGGCAAATATCCTAAAAGGAGCAGCTAGAACCAGGCTATTATGAGAAAGAGTTTGATCTTAGATTAATCCACTTGTTTTATTTACTTGTTTATTTAAACTAAATCCTCTTCCCAAAAGGATTTCCTCCATATTTCAAAATCCATACATAGCAAAATCACTAAGGCAAGAATGGGTAAAGGAAAAAAAACTGAGGGTGAGAGAAATGATAAAGCTAGTGGGAAAGGCTGGTAAACAACATAACATGCCACACAATCCTCTTTAGCTTCCCAACAGCCAGAGTAAACAGGAAAATGTGATCTGTTTCCAGGGGACATGAGAGAAACAATCCAGCTGCTCACCAGAAGCATATGGGTTGAGACTTCAGTGAAATTTATCTTATGCTTTTAATCAAGAGAAGAGACTGTGTGATAAAGTGGATGACACTCTCAATGTCATTTTTACAATAAATATGATATAAAATTCTGAGTAATGATACTATAATTTCTTCAGTTCAGTCCAAATCATAACTTCATAAATATTTCAGTAAAAGCAATTATGCAAATGATCCAGATATGCCACTCCCAGATGG
This sequence comes from Marmota marmota marmota, assembly GCF_001458135.2. Lineage (NCBI taxonomy): Eukaryota > Metazoa > Chordata > Mammalia > Rodentia > Sciuridae > Marmota > Marmota marmota. The sequence goes on from NW_026000142.1 coordinate 7,386,462, forward strand.
TCTGGTTTATCCAAGAGCAAAACTGAGAATGTCCAGAGAACATCATATCCTTTAGATAATCCTCAATGAATCTTATTTTCACAGCAAATAAATCATAAATGAGGTAGTCTTTCATAATCTACTCATTATGTACCCAAAGATAATTTGCCAAATAATTTCCACCTAAGAAACACAGCCAATTAATTATGTTTTCTAAGCTAGGCCACTCATGATTAAACACCTTTTACTTACCTTATTTCCTGCTGATTCCTGTTTTCTTCTCTGGAGAGGGTTACCCCATTTTATAGAATGTGCAAGAAAATTATACTTAGGTATAGCTCCCTAGGTCATTGTTAAGAGCAGATTTTGTTTATAGGGTAATTTTGAAAATGCTATAAACTTGAAGAGATTATAAGTGTGCCTTGTTCTAATAACACACAAACATAAGTATCTAAATTTAAAATCCCTATACTCCAGTCTTTATGTAAATTTGTTTTCTTTGATCATAGAGAGAAACAGCACTATTGACCTAACTAAGCAGTGTCTTCTCGTGGGGAGTTGCTCATGTGCTAGACTTTTGAAAGGAAAGTTTGAATGCACTCAAGCAGTTTAGGACCTTTAACATGAGCAAAATAGAAACGTGGAGAATCCCACAGAAACAGATCAAAAGCCTTAAGCTGAGGGGTCGCTCACACTTGGTTGTGCAGGTGTGTATAGGTGTGTATTCCAGAAGTTAGTTTTAAACAGTGGTCTTGACAGATAGACACGTGTGGTTAACAATAACAAAATGTTACCTCAAATCAGCAGTTTTCCCGGTCTTGTTGGTGCACATGACCTCCCTGGTCTGATATCCAATCTGGATGTCCCAGTACTTGTTCTCTTGTCGGTTCTGTCTGTTCCTATTTCTCTTTTTCTTGATAAGTTCCCGGGCCTCTGGATCCTTGACTCCTTTGCCTCGGTCCTTTTCCCGATCTTTATTCTTTCCGCGCCTCCTTGCCTGCCTCACTTGCCTGGAGTGTGGCATGGAGCACGAACTCCAGGGCCCCACCTGCAAGCTGTACATGCTCTCCTCCGCCTCGCAGGGGCTGGACTGGCACACCTGGAATTCGGTCAGGTTTGGACAGCCAGAGCCTCCAAACTGCGGGGGCGCCACAACATGCCGTGTCCGATGCTGGAGTCCGCTTCCACAGGTTTTGGAGCACTCGGACCACGGGGAGAACTCAGACACGATGCAATCTTGCTGGCAAGGAATGAGGCAAGCCTGTTCCAGGAGAGGCTTGGGCTCAAAGTACTCACAGATGATGTCCTCGGCAGGCATGTCTTTGTCTTTCTGGATGCACGTTATCTCTCTCACCTGAATGCCTTCTTCTCCCTTGATACACTCCAGGGGTTTCTCTAGGCTTTTTGAAATCACTGGCTGACACTGATTCCAGGGTCCCAGCCTCCAGTCGTACAACTCTTTGTGCCAGTCACACACTTTGAAACAATTTTGCTGGTTACTGGGTCTTCCAGCCTGCTTACAGTTGCTATGCAACGTCGTCCAGCCCTCCACATGAGCACACCACACAGCCCTGGTTTGGATGCCTCCTGGACCACATTCGTCTCCCATGCATCGGCCCCATGGACCTAAAAAACAACCCAAGAGTTAACAGTGCCACTAAAAGAAAACGACAAGTCACTTCACGTTCCAGACAGATTCCTCAAGACCTAGTACATTAACTTCCCTGAAGTGTAATAAAGTAGGTCTCTATAGGAGCCTGTCAGAAAGGAATAATCTTTACCAAGTATTTTTACAAAAGGGAACTGTGTCACGGTGCCTATATAAGGTAACTGCTGGGGCAATTTTACTTTGGGTCCTTTTGGGATTACTGAAAGTTTGCTTTTATTCATTTCCTTCACTTTAGGTAGTTAGAAATCCTGGCTCATAAAGGACATCAGAAATTAGTCACAGCGAAAACCTATTACTCCTGCTTCACAACCATCAAATCCATTCTAGTAACTGGCAAAGAAAATGGCCCCTGGTAAAAACCTGCTTCTCCAGCAGACTTTACTTTTCTTGGGCAATTAACTACTTTGTAGAACATACTCTCTTTCGCCTAATTTTTTATTGTTATGGTTGTGACTGCAAGGGTCTAATAGTTGTGTACTGTACCTGCTGACAAAATTTAAAGTGTTGCCTTTCTGGTCACCAAAGCTGAGAATTGAAAAAAAATCCTCATTTAATCACATTCAGGGTTTAAATTTACCAAAAAAAAAAAAAAAAAGAAGAAGAAAAATCAAATTTTCTTACTTCTCTAGTCAAGTATAGACATGAATAAGGAAATTTAAATTCAACTGAAAGACCTTTTTCAATTTTCTGATGTTTTGTTAAGGGGTAATTAGGGGTTTTATATATTCATTTTCTAAATATGAACTATTTGGTATTATAGAGTTATTTTTAGGGAATACTTAAGTCCATGCCTTTAATATGACATATTAGATTTGTACCTGGGAATCCTTCTTAGAAAAGAGAGAGAGAAAGCTTGTATTTTTAATACTATTTCTTTTTCTAAGGTAAATAATGAGATTTTCAAAGCTTTAACAGACAAATTCCAATTTATGAAATTAGAACTACATTTGAAAAATGTAGAGATCATATTCGTTCCATGAACTTGAGAAATTCTTCGATGACCCTCAACTGTCTTCAACAGGTTGTGAGGGAAGGTAAGGACCAGGTGAGGGCTCTAGGGTCCTCCGTCAACACATGCACACTGCTTCCTCCTTCCTCATTATTGCTTCTATAAAAAAAGCTCTATTTTACTATTATTTTTATTCATGTGGTGATTATATATTAGGCTATGTCTGCAAGAGGCTTCTGCAGCTAAAGAGTGAAAACCTTTAAAGTAGGTCAATGGATACATTCTACTGATGGGAATAACAAGAGACAGGAGGGGCAAGTGATTTGCCAAGTTTACATCTTGAATGAATAACACAACCATTCTAGATTTTTCGATCCAGTTCTTCTGACTTTTAGTCACAAGATATAACCTGGATTTAGAGATTAAGGTTCAGACAGCTTCTCCTATGCAAAACAATTATTAGCCTACACAGAATGAAATATGAAAAATATGCTTAAAATTTTTAATTAAAACAGATAATTTTGTTTACCATGAAAGAGGTTTAAAATTTGATTTTTTCTCCCTTACAAACAGCATAATCAAATTGTAAGTGGAAAACAGGCTTACTATAAATACTATAACTAACATTGTAACTGATCATTTCTACATTGAAAATAAATATGTTATACTTTATTTGTAATACTCTTACCCTCATTGTTTCTTTATAAAATTCTATCAAGGACTTATAATATATAAGGAAACAGTCTTCCTGGAGTATTTCAAGACTTAACCTAATGGATAGACTGGCTGTAGCTCAGCGGTTCCTTCAACACAGAATGTACAACCAATGGATGTTTTACATTTGTCAATATACAATACTAAATGATGTTTTAATCCTACTTTTAATTTCCTAAAGAAAAAATATATATTCACAAATCTAGTGATGTTTTCTTAGAGACTGACCAAGTATTCAATTTGGGAATCACAAAACCTAAGACACTTTTCAATAAAAAAACATAGGAGTATGTATAAAACTTTAGAATTATTTTACACATCTTGGCATTTATTTTCTTTTCCCATTGTACCGAAATAAAATAGTAATCCATATTTTCACCTTGAAGACAGCAAATAAATCTATCTGTATATTAGACTCTCAAGAACAAATTACATGCCATTAAGTTTGAGATTCAAAAGATAAGTGTCTTGTATATATTCAGAATTCACCAACAGAATTCAGGAAAATTTCTTGGAACCTTAATGTTTTCTATCCTTAACATTAATTATGAAATTATACTGATTAATCAGATTGGAGCTACTAGAAGTTACTCTTTTATACTTGAAATAAAATCAAAATATTTTATATCAAACTTGTAAAACTGGCACTCAAAAATACTTGTACATACCAAATACATAGAACAGGTTCAATAATATGTACTGAATAAATGAATAAAATCAGAAACAAAATCAAGAAAATAATTCCAGTTAATTTATGGTACAACAGACAGATGTTTGTTTCACAGGTACTTGAAGATAAAGACAAAACATGCTTTTCTCTTAAGCCAGTTGAAATTACTTCTGATTATCTAAGACTTGGTTTTTATGCACTTACTGAATACATAAGAAGGTGCCAGTAACATATTTTATTAATTTAAATAACAGATATCTATTAAATTACAATAAGAACTCACAGTATAATGTTAACATTGTAAACTATTACATAATGCAAATATTTATATCTCTAACATGTTATATATATATATATATTTATGATTATATATAAATAATACATATAATTTGGGACTGTAACTAAATGTAAATACACACAAGATTTTGACATTGCTTTGAGGGATAATTTTAGAATATCATAGGTATAAATTGTATTTCTTCTTACTAAATATTCTTTGCCTTTTGAGATATGTATAAAGCACCTTTTCAGAAATAATGTTCGACTTCAATATGAAAATAAAGTATTTTATTTCTACTCAAAATGTGTAAATGCCTTTAAAAATAAGAATAATGGTATCTTATTTATGAAGCCATAAATCAAATGTTCTTTTTCTACTTTGTAAAGAACAAAAATGTACTTCCAAAGGGTGCAGGAATGTGTTTTTATTCTTTAGGAAAAGTAAAATTTTTCTACTATGGTCATCTCTTTGAATATCAACTTTTGTATACATTTTTTTAATAGTGTTGACACTACTACAGAAATTGTTCATCTATGACAATAGTTTTCTGAAAAGTTAATCTTAAAATTACTAGTTGACATATAGAAATATGGATGGGAGTTTTCTCAAATGTATAATTTATTCATTAGAAAAGTAAGATAATTCTAGGCTAGTGGCACATGCCTATAATCCCAGTGGCTCAGGAGGCTGAGACAGGAGGATGGCAAGTTTGAAGCCAGCCTTAGCAATGGACAAGCGTTGAACCACTCAGTGAGGCACTGTCTCTAAATAAAATACAAAATAGGGCTGGGGATGTGGCTCAGTGGTCTAGTACCCCTAAGTTCAATCCCTGGTACAAAAAAAAGTAAGACAATTCTTACTTTGATGTTGCTCACTAGATACAAGGAATATCACATGTGTATATACATCCTTTTACATGTTATATTTATACAAACTTCACACTTTTACTAATAAAATGGAACAATTAGTTACATTCCATTGTATCATTGCATCTTTTTAATTTCCTGGCTTACATTTGGATGAATTTTGTCTATCACTTTGTTCAAAAAAAAGAGAATTGAGTTTGCAGATTTTAATATTATAGTCATTACATGGTTTATGTCAAAAATCAGCAGGAAGAAAGAGATTGAGTTCAAGAAAACTTTTAGACTATCTTACACTGATAATAAGTAAGAATTTATGAAGTTTACTTAGGTAACAAGGAAGAGCTTACATTATAAATATAAATACATTTCAATTCCCATTGCAATAAGATTATCACAGATTCTTATTAAGCAGCTGCTCACAGATAACACTGTTGGGTTTATTTTATTCGAAGTCTATTTACATTGAGAACCAGAAGATAGTGTATCCCAAGGAAACTCCACAGAGATCTATAAAAACACCTACTGATGCAGAAACAAAAGAATAAAATGCATGAAGGCACCAGTGAAAGCAGAAGTGCCAATATAATCATGACAGAACCTAAAAAGAACTCATGCACCTTGCAGCCTTTAATGGCTGTCTTATCTTTTCATTGCACTTTGGGTATTGCATGTGTGTGCAATTAACTATCTCTTAAAAGATCAGATCTCTCTCATAGTGCTCCTGATGGAGGACTGTCTACTTCTGCTCTCTAAGCAGTCTTGAAATAATCACACATTGAATAGGAAGAGGGCCACATCAAAAATTGTTCTTGACAACTAAGAATTGTTAACCCAATTAGCTAAAATGTTTCAAGGTGCACAAATGCTTTAAAACAAATTTGAAAACACAATACTTAAACTACTAGGGAAAACACAATGTCTCCTACCAAGTACAAGAGTGTAATATTTAATATCAAGTGTTTCTGCATAAATATTGAAATTTAGCCCCACAATCTAATATTACGAATGAGAGGGAGTGGTAATGAAAAAATGGTAAGGGAGATTGCTTTTAAACAAGAACAGTAAGAATTTCTACTGGTTTAAAACTTGCTTCCTTTATTGTTCATGTTCATGATTATTTAAAGAGAGCTTGGAATCTAATTGAACAAAAACAAAGGATAGGCAGCTTTCGCCTTAAGGGATTGGATAATGGCCCTTATGCATGGAAATGTATTCCTGTGTACAGATTTCTAAGATTGTGTTTAGTCAGTATCATGCAAAATGTTTCTAGGATGTGGGTCAATAAATATGTGTGGAACACTTAGCTTGACAGATTTTATGTAAATCTAGAGAGAAACATTGGATGTCTTATTCAACTAATAGGGAGCTAAACAACTGCTTATATACCCCAAATATTTATGTAAGTGATAGACTAACAACACAAATATTTTCACTTGCAATCAATGTAAGATTATGCAAAGCTGTGACAAAACGTTAAATGAATGCTACTTGGCTCAGTTTCCATGGGTTACAACTTTAAATGTGATTCTTCGCTAACTTCTCACAAACATCGATAAAATAATGAAATTATTGTTATTCCTGCTAAAAAGGATTGTATAACATGTCTATTCTCTTCATGTGATTCAGAACTCTCTCTTTATTTCAGTCTACAAAGGACTGCCTTTTAAATTTAAAATTAGTATTTCCCCCACCATATTCAATACTGACTTCTTCTAAGACTGTTTTTTATATGTCAAGGACATGAGAACAATAAAAGGTTGAGTCTATAAAAGGCCACATTATTGACAGGTGGCCAGCAACTGTTCCAAAGAGCCTTATAAAAGATAAACACTATAAAAGAAGTACGAGAAAATTATGCAAACTACTTTCTGTCCTTGTTTGCTATAAAACTCTCAAATGAGCCAGTTTCTTGTTTGACTAAATATGTTTGCATCCTTCAAATAAGATAATGTGTTTTCTCCTTCTGGATTTGATTGTGGAACAGCATGTCCTACTTTACCAGCAGGATCAAGGAGAACACAAACAGCTTAGTAATATACTAAACTATTTCTTGCATGCCATAGGATCATGTTTTAAAATTTATATTTAACTAAAAAAAGAAAAGAAAAACTTGTTTTTACCCAAGCGAATCAGTGTAAAAAATTAAAGTATTGCTAGATAATAGGAAGAAATCTCACAAATCCCATAACCTAGAAGTAACTGGTCTTCATAATTTGCTTTCATCCTACTAGTCAATTAAAAAGTGCATCTAAATAAAATTGGGATTGTGCTACAATTATTCTAAAAAAATTAAGAATATGACTTCACAATATTTTATACAAATAATTCATTTTGGTACACACATAAATATTTGACCTACAAGACAGTTAATTTCCTTTGCTCTTCATATTTTCATATTTAGATCTATACTAGGGGTACAGAGGAGTTTGTTCTATCAATTTACCATGCTTTATTTAATTGATATTTGCTCATTGACATTTAGCACTTTCTTAATGGTTCCCATATTATGAAGAAAGTTACAATGGATACTGGAAAAATAACTTGGCCAAATGCTTTGCAAAATTTTCAAACTTTTGACACACATAGTATTATAAAAATAATGTAAAAATCCACTGAAATATACCCTTCTACCAGGAATTTATGAGCACATTCTCTTTTTTCCCACCCCCTCTTGATATCTACAAACTATTACTGCTCCAAATCTGGGAGCCTATCTGGGGTCCTATGGGCTTATCTTCTTGGACAGTGAATCCTTTGACTATTTTGATCCAAAAGACAGTCTTTATTCCTTTAATTTCAATTCTCTTGTGTACTATGGTCTAGAAAGACCTCAAAACTTCTGTAGAATTGACAATATCCTTTTTATTTTTTTCATCACTGAAACATAATTTTGCTGTTATGTACTCTTTTGATCTTTTGAAAGAATTTTTCTGTGGGCAAAAACAAACATGTGGGTTTTAATTATCTGTTTTGAAATAGTCCCATAAATTAGTAATCTAAATACCCAGAAACTATGGCACTTAAAATTACATTAGTTAATTTAAGTATGAATGTGTGCTCTGCCTAGTAGACAACTTTGTAAAGATTTGTGAACACACAAACACAAAATAAATTTTGAATACTTACTGACCTAAAATAGGTTAAACTTTCATTTTAAAGAAAAGCAAAAGAAGAGCTCATGGTTTCTTTGACTTGAGTTTTAATTTAATTTAATTTAATTTTAATTTAAAATATAACTCTCAAATGACAAATCAGTTTGGTGCATAAGTAGAGATCACTGTGGAAGTCAAGTTGAGCTTTCATCTTCTATAAGTAATTAAACTTTAATAAGAAATTATATCAGTATCAAATTAAATGTTCAAAATTAGAACAGGCTTTTCAAATCTGATGAGAAATGAATGAGAAATCAGTGAGTAGGATAACTGATTTCATAATTGCTAAGTTCAATAATCTATTTTTAGGGTCTATCGTGTTTGATCTTTCCTAAGAAAATTACTTAACCTCTGTGGGTCTTGGTTTCTACATTTGCAAGATAAAATATGAACTGTCATTAACCCCCATCATCTCCTTACACCATTAGGACTTATATGGTTTGAATGTGAAGTGTACCCCCAAAGCTCACATGGGAGACAATGCAGGAATTTCAGAGGAGAAATGATTGGGTTATCAGAGTCTTAACCCAATCAGTGAATTAATCCCCTGAGATTGAGTGGTAATTGAAGTAGGAGGGTGTGACTGGAGGAGGTGGGAATTGTGGTGTGGCTTTGGGGTATATATATATTTGTATCTGGCAAGTGGGGACATTTCTCTTGCTGTCATGTCATGATAGTCTGCCTCATCTTGAGCCCCTAGAAATGGAGCCAGCCTTTCTAGACGAAGACTTCTGAAACTCTAAACCCTTAAATAAACTTTTCTTCCCTGAAATTGTTCTGGTCAGATCTTTTAGTCACAGCAGCAAAAAAAAAAAAAAAAAAAAAAAAAAAGTTGACTAAAATAGAAATTGGTACTGAGATGTAGGGTCCTTGCTGTGACGAACCTGCCCATGTGGCTCAGAAAACTTTTGAGCTCTTTAGAATTGGTGGGAGGAATTTTGAGATGTGTAGCAGAGCAAGTTGGAAATATTTTAGATTGTTGTAAGTGGAGATTAATGGCCAAAGTAGGTGGGAGCCCAGATGACCAGAATGACTTTAGGACCAGAGGAGGATTCTATTGGAATTTGGAGTATGTTATGTTCTGCCTGAGAAGTTACCTGCAATTCACTTGTGTCCTGAAACTTTCTGTGAGGCTGATTTTTAAAGCGATAGACTTCTTAATCTGGTGGAAGAAATATCTAGACAGCATAGCATTCAGGCGGTGGTTTGGCTATTGCTAGTGGCTTTTAGCCAAATTTATTGTGATAAACAGGAGCAGAAAACAGAGTGGCAAGATTCAGAAAAAGTGGATTTGAGAGGCAGGAGTGAAACTGGGACTAAGGAAGTTGCATTTGTTAAAGACAGTACTACCACTAAAGAAATGCTGAAGACTTTACTGAGAGACAATAAGAAAGGTGGCTTGAGGGCATCTCAGGAACTGGCAAGACCATACCCATCTCAAGCTCAAGGCAGTAAAGGTGAAAGTTCTCCTGAGAATAGACTAATGGGGCACCCTTCTTGCACAAGGGGGCATAGGAAGTTTTTTCAAAGTGCTCAACCTACCAGACACTGACAAGTTGCTGCAACAAGGGTCCCCGGTAGGGACTACTTGTTGCAACTAGCAGTCAACTACTAGTCAACTACTAGTTGACTACTGCTAGAGATGGAAGCAGACCTTGGTGTCAACCATGTGGTGCTGGTTCTGCAGGAATGCAGGATGCTGAAGTTCATGGAGGCTTCCACCAAGATTTTTAAGGAAAGCCTGAGAGGCCAGGCAAAGTGCAATATGGTTGGAGTTCCTGCAGGAGCTCCCTGAGAAGGCAAGGTGTAGAGATTTGAAGAGGAAGCTAAAGCTTCAGTGGAGACCCCCATGATTAAAAAATGCCAGTACTGTGAGACATCATCTTAGGAAAGCTCCAGGAATTGAAAAGAGACAAACCAAGAGAGAGGCTACTTGGGCTGCAACCAATAAGGCCACAGAGGCAGAACTACATCCTCCCTTTGGAGAGGACATCACAATGTCACGTGCCCCAGATGCCAGACATGGAGCTACAGGCCTTGTTTGCCCAGCGGGATTTTGGTCTAGCTTTGGTCCTAATCCTTCTTTCTATACCCCTAATTTTGTGAATGGAAATGTTTACTTGGTACCATTTTAAATTGGAAATGTATAAATTGCTTTTAATTTTACAGGAGCTCACAATGCAAGATTGTCTTGAGCGTCAGAGGAGAATTTGGCCTTGAACTTTTGGACATTTTTGGAACTGTTGAAACTATAGGGACTCTTGGAAATGGACAAAATGTACTTTGCGTTATCAGATGGTTTTAAGCTTTGGGGGGCCAGGAGCAGAATATTATTGTTTGAATGTGAGGTGTCCCCCAAAAGCTAACATGTGAGACAATGCAGAAACTTTAGAGGAGAAATTATTGGGTTATCAGAGTCTTAACCCAATTAGGGAATTATTCCCCTGATGGGGATTAACTGAGTGGTAATTGAAGTGGGAGGGTATGTGGCTTTGGGGTATATATATATTTGTATCTGGCAAGTGGAGACCTTTCTCTCTCCTCCCTAATGGGAAGCTGCTTCCCTTTGCCACACTCTTCCTTCATGATGGTCTGCCTCACCTTGAGCCCATAGAAATGGAGCTGGCCTTCTGTGGACTAAGACCTCTGAAACTGTGAGCCCTTAAATAAACTTTTCTTCCCTAAAATTATTCTTTTCAGATCATTAAGTCACAGCAGTGAAAAAGCTGACTAAAATAAGGAGGAAAATATGTGATAAAGTTGTGTAAAACCTTTTTGTTACACAAAAATAATCACATTTTTATGTGATAATATTTTAAAGTGTGCATAATCAGAGATAATTTCTTTAGGGTAGACTCAATTAAAGTGAATAACTGGGTCAAAGGATTTGATGATTTTGCACTTTTTAAATACATGTTGCTCAACTGACTTTTCATAGAAGCGTATGGAAATCTACAGCCTATCACTACATCCTGATAGGCATTAGCTATTATAATAGCTGTTTTGTTAATTATATACATATGAAAAATTCCACTGTTGTTTTAATTGAATATTTATTACATATGACTTTGAACAGTTACCTTCTGTTCTGTGAATTGTTCTATTAGTTTTTATATTTTTCAGATATCTCATTGACTGTTGTTATCTCAACCTACTTATTTGATGATATGAACATTTTCTATGATCATTAAAATGTATTTTCTACTTGGTATTTTATGATATTTTTGTTTATGATATTTCCTATGTCTTTGATATGCAGGCTTTTCACTACCACAATCTTACACTCCCTTCTCTGTTTTCAACTGAAAATGAATTTTCAGGTATAGAGATTCATAAATATACATTAAAAAGTTTCATCTTTTTTATAGATTCATCTGAACAAAAATATATTAGATTTATCAGGAACTCATTCTGAGAATATTATAGGCCAGTATATGAACATTTTATTTTTTATGTAGTTTTACCAAGAAAATACATGTAGTATGATTGAAATCTACTTCTTAGCCTAAAAACATGGCATTAAGAGGTGCCTCAAACACTGTATTGCTAGATTTTATTTTAATGCTACATTTTATTTATGATTTGCATAGTTTATAGTGTGTTTTTGTATAGATGGTCTCATTCAATCTTTTCATCAAGTACTCTATATGAAGAATAAAGATTATGTTATTCTCTCTAGTAGAACTAATCTTAACAGATCTAAAAAAATATCAATCAATCAAACTCTCAAATATTTCTATTGTTTCACTGGATGTAGTTATGTATCCAAAAAGAGAAAAGTGATATTAGCTGTATTTGAGCAACCCAAGAAGGGAAATCATGGTTCCATAATGAAGAATCCCCAACTTCTGAATAAGATCCCATTCAACTAAGGGGATGCTAAAGCCAATTTTTTAAGGAAAAGTATTCTTCAGGACAACAGATGCTAATTCCGTGTTTTCCTTCCAAACTCATAAACTTACCCAGGGGGAAAAATGGAGATTTCTAGAATTTTTGACTACAAAAGGAAAATGTGATACCAATAGCCTCAATAAATATTCAAATTAAAGAGTTCTATTTGAACAGTAACACTCACTGCCATTCTAAAACAAAAATATCCCATTATTCCCCCACCCTAAATAATTATAACCAAAATAAGAAAAACAACAAACAAAATCTGACAGTTTCATGTGACTGGCAGCAGAATATTTATGAAATAAGGACACAAATACTAAATTCCATAGAGTTGAAGATATGCCAAATCATTAGTATACACTGTTTTAGAGAAAGGATCTAAGGTTGCAACATCAACTCTAGTGAATATAAATGCTCTTTATTTATTGAAATAGTTTGTCTTAGCATTAATGTTAAAATATAACACTAGGAAATATACAATTCCCTCAAAAATACAGAATGCACAAAATTTTCTAACCACATCAAATTAGAGATCTTCGATTATAATTGTCTCAAAGTGAATCACTTTGACATATTTGCCAGCCTGATACAATGCTAAGGGCGTCAAGTCAATGGAATCTTTAGAAATAAAAGATAATCCTCTCTATTCCAGGGAACCATGACAAAATAGTAAGTGAAATATTCATATAATCAATCATAGTTAAAAGCATGCTTTTTTTGGATTACTCTAAAAGTATAATTTGAGACAAATGCCTGTATGAAATTAACTTACTTTAAAAGTAATTCCATGGAGCAGGGATACGGCACAAAGGAAATGAAACTGGGAAAGGGAATCAAGGAAAAGCCAATGGAAGTATATGTCATCAATTTGTCTACTATAATAGGTACTTTGTTTTGACTATGACAGACCTTCTGAGAAACTTTATGAAATGTATTTCAAAATTGTTAGTTTATAGCATAGAAGGATTAAGCATTTCTTCTTTAATTCCTAATCCTCTCTGCTCAAATTTGCTTGAAGAAGTTTCCTGGTACAGCCTTGCACTACTCAGATATCCTCATTCTGCCTAGTCACAGTGATGACCAACTCACTATCTGCAAATATAGGTTTTCCGCCTGAAGCTAGGTCCTCTGGTTCAGCAGAGTTTAAGATTGTGGACAGAGACCACAGATTCCTGAAATGGATCAAAAGGAATAATGGGGAGAGGGCAAACCTAATTCACCAATGGTTTTTAACCCATGCATTTTAGCTTTCATAGTAAAGCAGCCTTTTTTGTTTATTGACTCAGTGCATCCTGGAAAACATTTCTCCAATCATACAATTTGTTATTTCTGGATGTAAACCTTTAATAGGCCATATCACTATCCTAATGAAGACAACTGCATTCAGGAAATGAGATCTATAAAAGTACCACTGACTTCTATTTTCATTGTCCATTGTCATATCTCTTTACTATATAATTTTGAATGAAGCAATATTGTACAAATATAAGTATATAAGTCTTAAAAATCAATCATTCTGAAATCCTCTGATAACAGTGCTGGTGGAAGTACTGCAGTCATAGGAGGAAGACCTATATCCAGAGTTGTTGTCAATTCTAATTACAATGCACAGCTGTCCCATTTGTGATAGAAAATGTGTGATATAATCAACTGGCTGGCTGCTGCTTGAAGGTTAGTGATTAGCAGTGGCAATAGCTAGACCAATGTTAGTGAGAGGAAGCTATACTATTGTGTCCATCCATAACAAACTGATGCATTGGTCAGTTTGAAGCTAGAGGTTGACACATTCACAGGCCAATTTTTTTTTGTCTTCTTAAATACTCTGTTTTGTTTATGATGCAGATACTCAGGGGTGAGCACTAGTGCAGTCCACAAAGACCTATTCTTTACTCTCATCGGACATCCATCCCTATGCTCTTTCTCTAGACTTCCATGTCTCTAATGAGCTAGCTATTTGCCATTGCTTAGAAGTCCATAAATGTCTGTATTATCCCTCAATACAGAGTAAAACTAAATATAGGCTCACAGCTTGTTGTCATGGGAAGACTGCCCTTTCTTTAGGGCCACAAAAAAATGGGGCTGTTTGTATTACTGCAATTCACTTATAAGTAGCACCAATATACTACAATGAGCCATTAAGCCTGAAGTTTTTTTCTCTTTTTGATTGGACTTAATAAATCCCTTATAAACCCTGAGTTGAGGGAGAAGAATTCATGTAAAAGAGGTACCTCATATTCTGAATCTATCTGGGTCTGATTCTAAATGCTCCACTGATGTTGTATGTTAAATTTTAGCTGCATCCTCCCAATCATTATATTTTATTTGTTGGGTTTCATAATAGCTATCTCAGGATAGAGAACTATAGTCAAAGAGCTAGTTGGTATCTAGCATACATCGTCTACTGGGACCCAGTAGCAAAGCAAATCAGGACAGGGTGTGTGTGTGTGTGTGTGTGTGTGTGTGTGTGTGTGTGATATTTTTTTCCTAAAGGGAGTAATTCTCTATTGCAGAAAACATGGTATTTCTTCCAAACCCAAGTTATCTATTCTTCAACTCTACTATTAGGAATAGCCAGAGATTCCACGTAGTCATTTTATGTAACAGAAATGTATCTCATAACAGCAGATCTTCTGGGCCATTATGTCCGGTGTGACTGAGAAGCTTAAAGCAGCTTGGACCTGCTAGAGATGTATGTACTCTGAGATTCATTCTGAACTAACATTCTTTCAATTCAACCAATAGATTATAGCAATATTCCTAAGCATCTTTTATGATGCTTTCAGAACGCAAAGAGGTTGTAGTAGGTAGCCAACCTCCATCACAGTCATAATGGCCCCTTCATTATGGCACTTATGCTTTTCTATACTTACCCATAGTGAATAGAGATGACTTGTGTGACTACTATGATACTGCAGAAATACTGAGGTGAAAAATATATGGCTTCTGATTTACCCTTTTTCTTGATTCATTCACTCTGTGGGAAGCCACCTATGATGTCATGGGAATACTCAAGCAGCATTTTGAAGATGAGAAACTTCAACCTCCTGTCCACAACATGTGAGTGACCTATAATCCCCTTGGAAGCAGATCCTCCAGCACCAGTTAAGCTTTCAGATGACAGCATTGCTGACCAATGTCTTGACCATAACCTCATGGTATACCCTAAGTCAAAAACACTCAGCTGAACTGTTCCTGAATTTCTGGCATAAAGCAACTATGAGATAATAAATACTTTGTTGTAAGCTGCTAACTTTTGTTTTGCAGCAATAGATAATTAACACTGATTAGAGTAGCTGCAAGACATATGCTGCATTAACCAAAAATCTAAAATATGAGTCTGGCATATTGGAGTTGAGCTATGGGTAGAAGTTGAAAAAGCACAGTAAAAGCTAAAGGAGGCTTAAAGAGATAGAAGTGGCCTGAGGGCACTGAAGGTGGCTGCCAATAAGGACTTAAAAGCAGCAGGGAAAATGTTACTGGAAACTTGAGGAATGAGGGTTCTTGTTATATCATGATAGATAGCTTAGCAATACCTACATTATCATGGAAAGTAGAAATTTCACCTAACTTATTGGGCAATCTGGCTACAATATCCATACAGTGATGAGGGTGCTACCTTGTCTTTCTTCTTAGGACATCTCTAATACCTACCTTTTCTTGTTCACCAAATCAAACTGGTATAATGTTATAAATATAAAGAAACAGCAATTTCAAGTCAATCAAGGTCCCTGGTAACTATATCTTAGTGGGTACAGAAATATTAATCTGGCCCTGAGGTAAAAAAAGTTAAAAATGTATTGCAGTAAAAGCAAGAAGTTTTTTATCTTTCTTATTAATGAGAATTGAATAAAAATTACTAAATTATTATCTGCATGTGTTGATTTTGTCTTTTTTAACAGCTGAAATTAGGCCTATGTTTACTCTGGCTTGCCATCATCTTCCAAGAGGCATTCAATTTTGTTATTTTCTTTTCAGGGACAAGTAAATTGAACAGGAATATGAGGTGGACCAATTCCCCTGAATCTTTTCATTCTTTGATGCAACACTAATTTCTGGAATTCTTTCAAGGATGTATGCTGAGAGCTCAATACAAAATACTTTACTTTCTAATGAAGTTTCTAAGTGAAAGATTTACCAACCCTTAATAAGAAGCTACTACATTTCAGTACAGCAGGCAATAAAGTAAAACATTTATTCACTTGCTCTTATTAACCACTGACCAAGAATGAGCATATGAAAGTTTATATTAGCTCCCTCATAATTTCAGGTCGTGCATTTGTGCATGAATGAACCCTGAGCTGCTTTCTGGAGGCATCTCATGTCACAGTGTCAGAGAAGCCCCAGAAAAGTCAGCTACTCAGTGGATGGCAGTTGTACTTGGACCAAACCTATGTGAATCTGATTAAACCTGTGCAAAACTTGAAGCCACAGGAGTTACTGGAGTTGGAAGTGGAGTCAAGAGACAACATATGACTAACTAGTGGAGGAGGTGTCCCCTCCCTCACTCAGGCCAAAGTCATATATTTTTTATAAACTCATAAACCCTAGGATTGAAATAGCTAATGGCTGAATACATCTGCATTTCATCACGTTTATTTACTAATTAAATATATATTTAGTGAGGACATATAATGTGTTATATGCTGTCATAGCAAATAAAATAGATGATATATGGTAAAAGAAAGCACTACAACAGATGAAAACAAAACAAATGTCCAACAACAAATGAATGGAGAAGTAAAATGTGATATGCTTATACTGAAATATTATTTAGTTTAGAAAGGCATTGAATTCTGGTGTTACGATGTTGATAAGTCTTGAAACATTATGCTAAATGATATAAGCCAAATACAAAGGACAAATGTTATATGATATTACTTATATGAATACCTAGAATTCAAAAAGTCAGAAGGTAAAATGGTGGCTGATAGGGGCTGAAGCAGAGGAGTATGGGAAACTATTAGCTGATGGGTATAGAGTGTCAGTTCAGGATTATGAAAAATTCAGGAGATGGGTGGTGGCGATGGCTATATGATAATGTGAATGTATTTATTTCTTTGAATTGTTCACTCAAACATAGATAGTTAAAATGGTAAATTTAATGTTATATATAGCTTATACATATTTAAAACATATATGTAGTTATCAGAAACTTTAGCCAATACTTTTCATATCCATGTTTATAATCCTCTGAATTTTGGAAAATGTTTCTGGACATAGCAACATAATTTTAAGGTTCTGGTGGAGTTACTGCCAAGTTCAAAGCCTTAGGGAACTCAAAATTTCCTTAAACCTAAAGGCAATTTATTTGAGACCTTCAAAAAAAAAAAAAAAAAAAAAAGGAAGGGCTAATTATAGATTCAATAGGATTTTCCTTGTCTTATTAAACACTGAAAGCAGGGAAGGGAGTGAAAGGGCATCTCAGGGATATTATCATTATCATCTTAGAACAAGTGCCTACTATATCAAATCAGTAGTAAGTAGAAATAATATATCCAAAGTTCATCTCCTGATGATGCTACATTGTTAGTTGTGTACCTTAAGGACTATAATAGTTTTAGCCAATAATTTAAGTTGTGGATATCATCTTAATAGATTAGAATATAAAAATGAAGTAAAAATAACAATTTTTTGACTTTTATGTTGTTTTTATTACACATCTAGGAATACATTTTATTCCTTGATTCTTCAGGACATTTTTTTATCCACACTTGAGTTAACAAATGTCTGTATGACGGTGACTTTTTATTTTTATCAAGTACATTTATAGCTATATATTAAATTTTAGTACTCCCTTGCATAAAATAAACCAATCCCATAAAACAGGACTAAAGTAAAATTTCCCCTAAAGTTATATAATAATTAATAAAGTTAAAAAAAGAGAAAAGAAAATAATGTCAATTGCTTCCTATCTAGGACTGGGGCACAGCTGGCTTCATTACAAATAATTATTAAGGGTCAGAATACAATTCAATAGTTCCTTCAGAAGCTACTGATATATACTGAGAAAACTGAGAAGTATGACTTCTTTACAAGTGATAGTAAAGCCTTTTTTTCATAGTTAGTCTTAATAAATAGCCATATGTATAGCTACATAATTTTATAATTGCTATATAATTTTTATCCCCTAAATGCTGTGATTGTGAAGAATTAGAAAAGTCAATAATTCAAGTACAGAAAACATTAAATTTCCAGCATGTTAGCTGGTAGGTATGTGAAGGTTCACAAATATTCTTTCTAAATAAGTTTTTGTTCCCAAAATATATCATCTCCAGATGAAATTATCTTGGCAGAACCAATTTAATCCTTCCAAAATCCATGTGTCCAAGGGTAACAAATGTGATTTAGGGTAATGATTTGCATCATTAGTGACATGGAAATAACAATTATGACAGACAAAAGTGAAGTGCATATTGTAAAATTAAACATTAATTAAAATAGGAAAAGGCCAGGCATGGTGATGTACGCCTGTAATCTCAGCAGCTTGGAAGGCTGAGACAGGAGGCTTGTGAGTTCAAAGCCTGCCAGCAACGCAAGGCACTAAGCATCTCAGTGAGCTCTGTCTCTAAATAAAATACCAATAGGGCTGGGGATGTGGCTCAGTGGTTGAGTGCCTCTGAGTTCAATCCCTAATATCCACCCCCCAAAAAGAGATTACAGTAAAAAATAGCCAATAGATAATCAGTTAAAAATCTGCAATTTGTATACGGGGTAAAAATGGGAGTTCATAACCCACTTGAATCAAAGTGTGAAATATGAGATATCAAGATCTATGTAATGTTTTGAACAACCAACAATAAAAAAAATAAAAAAAAATCTGAATATAAATGTTTCTATTTTCCACAGAAGCCAGTTGAGGAATGGCTTATTTTTTCAAGAAGGATCTTCTTAACTTATTTATTATAGACAACAGATTTACATAGCATTTAGTGTGTATTTATTCTATAAAAAACATTACACTAAGTGTTTTTTTCATGCATTTCACCTTTAAAGGCTCACAACATCTTGCCTGATAAGGTTTAAATAGCATTTTTAATAGCTGTTTCACTAGATATAGTTATTTTATTTTTATTCACTTACTTATTTTATTTTTTGTTATTTTATGAATTCAAAATCTGAGAATTTAGCAGGCACTGATAATTCCGTACAAAGAAATAATCCCTATGGTACAACATTTTTTAGTAGTATATTTTTGGTAGTATATTTTAGTATATTTTTAGGAATATTTTTTAATCTAAGTTGTTTGGTTTCAGGGCTTTGCTTTCATGGTAATTTGTTTATAACCATTTTCTCTGAGAAATACTCTTCCAAAGGCTCCAAGCCCAGAGAAGGAGAGTAAGACCCACTTCAGATATTTCAGTTGTGTTTTTGAGAAGGTAAGCCCACAATCAATTCTATACACAATGATTCAGTAATATCCTCAACAAACCCAATATAAGGACTGGCTGAAGTCCAGTTCATACTAACATTTTTGCCAAGAAAACCCATCAAAGTCAGGTGCTTTAAAATAAGCATCACAAATTCAGAAAGCCTTTTCTTTACTGTATGTTTCTCAAAATAAGTTAATATAAAATGCAATTAAATTGACTTCTCCTCCATTCACTTGAATGAATAGTCTATTGATTATTATTGTTCTAAAATATTCACTATCACATAATATAGCTAGGTCACCTTTGTGTATTTACTCTAAATCACTGGAGATAACATAGAGAAGATGAAGAAGTACTGTGCAAGGTAGTCTGTATAGGAATTCAGTGTTAAAAGACATATTTTCTGTTAAATATCTGATATTTTCAGAGTCTATGAAAATTAATAACCTGAATTCTAGGGCCTAGAATTGTATAAAGAATCTGTGGAACTTTACTAATAAAATATAATACATAAATGTACTAATTATTAAAAGTTATTTGACCATTATTTTTTACATAATAATTCTAGCTGAAATATAGGGTAAATGTAAGAAAGTCCTAAATTTAGTTACAAGGCTATAGCTGATTCAATGCATACTGAGTATTTCTAATTCTGATACAAAGTTGTAACCTCTAGTAATAAAGTTAGATAACCAGTTTTATCTTCAAAGAAATGTCACCCCCAAAAGTAGTGCCAAATATGTATATAATTCTGTTAATTGCTCTTTAATAAATGTAGACTAAACATTTTATCTTTAACTACCAAAATTTACTTTTAGCCAGAAGCAATAAGATCTCATTGAAAATTAAGAGGTCAGTGATGAACATCCACTTTCTTATTTCTTTACAATGCACATTTGTTCTGTGTTTGGCTATAATTTTTTTTCTTAAATATTAAATTTCTATGGGTGACAAATTTTACTAAGTAGTAATAATATAAAAACCACAGGATATTAGTACCACTTTATGAGGCCAGTGTATATTTCAAGACACATCATTAGTGTTTTTGAAGACACAGCTAGATAATATTTCTTTTGTTTGATTTAAAATCGTAGTATGAATGCAGTTTAAAAACATAATATACATCAATTGAAATTAACTGAGGATGCTTAGGCACATGGTTTACTGAGTATTGGGTTCCAAGAAAATGACAGAAAATTAATTAAGGCAGATGGTTAGATGAGGAATAAGGAAGTTGACAGTTGCACATTTAAGGAAATAATAACACTTAAAGCTGAAGGATACCTCAGTGGTGAATAATGCAAGATTCTGTAGCCAAGATCTTAAGATCGTCAAAAATTAAGTGCACCTATACTGTCATTATCCATGCCAGGTCAGAACCTGGGTGTCCTGACTTCCCAGCTCAGTATTCTTTGATTCTGTTAATAGCCTTTACTTAATTCAGATAAATATCTTACAATGGGATGGTGTTTCTCAAACTTGTTATCACATTTCAAAGTCCTTTCAGGTTCCATAAATAATTCATTAAATCATGATAAAAAATTATAACATATCATAGAATCTGTGATTTTTAAGAATCTACAGCGATTCTGTAACAGTCGTTCTCAATCTTTCATGTAGAATCAGTGAAATATGTTTATTTTTAGGCTAGAGTGGAAACACTCCTGATGGAGTTCACTGCTTTTTAGAGTTGCTGATTCTGATACTAGACAACTTTACTTACCTGAGATTTCTTCTCTGTATGCTCATAAAATCTTCTTCTCTAAAAATTTTATTCTAACACTTTCCTGCCAGCCTTTCAAATATGTATGAACAACCAACTAAATACTCTTCCTCCATTTTTTTCTTATTCTTAGAAAAGACTCCTAGTTATCATTAGATGTGCTGCTTTTCTGGGGCAGTGATAGATTGCAAAATAATATCAGAAGAATATAGGAACTAGTAAAGAAGCTAAAATGAAATAGAAAATAATCAATACCTAAAATATTTCACTATTTCCATATATCTTTTATTCTTATTGAGATTTTAAAAAGGTAAATAACTTTATACCCATTTCAACACAACATATTTTGCTAACTCAGCTTGCACACACTCTGTTAAGGTTCAAGATATGTTGACTTACACTATGCTGTGTAGTGAAGTTCCTCGGTCATTATGGCTATGGCCACTATTTTTATAATTGCTTGGGCAAGTCAGGCTCATAAGTAAAAATTCACACATTGAAAATCTTGGCCTACATACCTATTCCTTCTATGAATTCTAACTAGAGAGTCTTGAGGACCTAGATCTGTTTCACCTCTAAGCTCCTCCTGATCCCTTATTCAGCAACCCTCACTGGTGTAAGCTCTTGAGTTGCAACAAGTCCACGTATCACTATCTCCAAATCATTTTCTCTTCAGAGGCTATAATAATCTATTGCATAGTGAAAACTTGGTATAATTGTATTACATTTGAAGATAAACACTCACAATATATGTGTTTATGCTTCGACACAGTGCATGTACGTACAATGCTATGAGGTCTAAGAATGAATATGTGGTGAATGCTTAACACATCTGCATCAATTAAGTATTCTCTTGGTGAAAAAAATGAGAAATTTTGAAATCAAAATTTTATTCATATTAAATTCTCTTCTTAGGAATTAATTCCAGTGCTAAAAATGTTGTGAGCATTTAATCCTGGGTGGCTATTATTTGCTTCAGTATAAAGGTAATATGGGTTAATAGTTCATAGACAATCTCCAGGTTAAGACTCATCAGTTGGATAGAAAACTTGTGTTTGGATTACCTAGATTGTGTTCCTTACCAGAATTTATCTTTAATTATTTCTCTTAGATGTATTTACCTTGACTACTAGCCTTGGCTTAAATCTCTTATTTTTTTTAACTAGTCTTTAAATTTATGTTCTTCAAATTTGAAGAAATAGTATCTATGATATATTATTAACAATATCTGGTTAATTGAACAACTACATTCATTTTAATTTCATTTGATAAAAAAACTGTGCCTAGAATTTTAAGCACGCAGATATCACTACCAATCCAAAAAATTAGTCATAATTATTTCTCTCCTCACTTATTCACCAACTTGCTGAGTTAAGAAATGTCTAAAATTGGAATATTTTTTCAACATGTTATCATTACTGGAAAGTCTAAGTATGTTTTAATGTGAAAAAAGAAAGTATAAATATTTGTTATCTTACTTTCAAAAATACAACAAAGAAAAAAGGATTAACTGTTGATTATTCCAAACAGATTCTGAAGTAACTTCTATGTGACCTGTTAAAACTGCCAACTGTTAAATTATATAATGTCCAGCAGTCATTATTTTAATTAACAGGGTAAGAAGACATACATCTTAGCAACATCATCTTAATAGTATGCTTTAACTTTACTATATATCCTTAGTTAATATTTAATACTTACACATATTAGGGTGAGATGTGTGCCTTCTAGTCAAGTTTTTAAAAACGTAGAAAAATTAATACCCTATAGAAGCAAGACATTAAATGTTTAAGGGGAATCCATATGTTAGTGGAAATAATGGATTTTAGGTGATAGGTAGAAATGGAAATCATGGAACTTGAGATTGAATAGATACAACTGTCCGAGTGGAGAGTCCCAGGAATAGGGATCATGAACAAAACCAGGAAATACAGATGGGATAGTTGGGCAGTTGAACATAGATGTAGGAAAAGAAAAGAAAACCTGAAATCCACTGCGGAAACCCCAGTGTGGATGACCTCTATGTTAATATACATACCCACAATGCCTCACTACAGGTAAATCCTGCTTTCCTTCAATAGCCTCCTTTAATTTTGCTCATCCATCTCTTCTCAAGTTATGTAGTTTCAAGAGGATTTCTCACATGATCTGTCCCAAATGTTCTAACAGATAGCTGGATTGTGTCATCTATTGCTCACCAACTGTCTCAAGTATGCAAATCTATTTCTACAATAAGATTTTAAACCTCTCAAAGTCAGGAGCTTTGTCACATTCCATTTGCAATTCTCACTAAAGTGCTAGACTGCCAAGAAAAAGAGACATACATGTACTTTTTCAAGATACATTTATAATTTTTGGTATTTTCCCTAATAAATACTTGGTGAGCTACAAGAAATAACAGAACATAACTTTTTCTAGAAATCATCAAGGAAAAAGATTCTGAATTAAAAATAATATTTTAATATCCCTGCCATTATCAGTAAGCTAGAAAATAGAGTAACTGGTCATGAAGGTCAAAGTTATATAATACCCATAAAGTGACAGTAATGAAAATCAAGTACTGCTGGTCCCTTATTGATGCTCGCAGGGAGATGAGCAGTCAGACAGTTTTATTACTCAGCATTAAAAGAGAATAAAATTATGGCATTTGCAGGTAAATGGATGGAGTTGGAGAATATCATGCTAAGAGAAGTAGGCCAATCCCCTAAAACCAAAGGCTGAATATTCTCTCTGATAAGTGGATGCTGATCCATAACAGGGAGGGGGAAGGCACGGGAAAAATGGAGGAACTTTGGGCAAAGGGGAAGGGGGATATGGAGGATGCATGGGCAGGAAAGATGGTGGAATGAGATGGACATCATTTCCCTAGGTACATGTATGACTGCACATATGGTGTGAAACTGCATCGTGTACAACCATGTAACATTGTGCTGCAATTGTGTACAATGAATCAAAATGCATTCTGCTGTCATATATACCTAATTAAAATAAATAAATTAATTTAAAAACTGCATTCGTATTAGAATTAATTAGTGGGGAAAAAAAGAATTGGTAAGCTAATGAACTTTTTTTACTTAAAAGTTAAAGACTCAGGTGCTATTCAAAGACATCAGGCAGTTAAAATGTAAAGTGTGCCTTTCTTTTCAAGAGAGAGGCACCCATGATTGAAGAAACTTAATTTAACAAACTTTAACATTATTTTCCTAGCAGTTTATTTTCTTTTCCTAGAGGTTGTCATCAGAAGGATAGGTCTATCATATGTATTTTATTTTAGACTTGTCAGTCACTTGTTAATATGCTTGTGACCCCATGACTGCAAGAAGTGATGGAATTCAAATTATTTTCCTCACACAGGCCTTCTTTCATTCTGATAGTGTTAATGGTTGACTCATTATTTCAATGGCATTTTCTTCAGTGTCAGGATGCATCTCTGAGGGTGTGTTACATTTTCATAATTGCTCTCATCCTGAAGCATCCTGGTTTCTCCAAGTGACAAATACTGCCCCTAAGATTTGAAATTCACAGTTCTCAAAGGATATCTCAATCACTTGTCAGGCTCTTTACACATTTTTACAAAGAGTGAATTTTTTTTTCTATAGATAGATAAGCAGATTTTCACCTTCAAACCATAAAAAATTCTGGTGTTTTTTTTGATTTCTTATGGTTTTCATGACATAGGAAATTATAAGCAGAAACTATTGGTGTGGGAATTCCATTATCTCTGGACTATCTGTAGTTCCCAGAATACCTGTTAACTTTTTTGCTTTTCTTAAAAAGAAAATGAGTATGTGCAAAATGTACTGGATTGAATTTCAAGATTCTGAACAAAACTCTAAATAAAAATTGTATATGGGCAAAAAGATGAATGAAAAAAAAGGGTTCTGATTAACAAGTGTTGCTGTATTTCTTAGAAATTATACTGTACTTTTTGGACATATTTCTTAAATAAAATATGATGCATTTGGGGGTTTTAAGCTTACACAAATATTTTTTAAAAATGTCTTTCATTAATCTCCAGCTCTTTGGATAATTACTGATTTGTCCTGACTTCCTTATCATATAAGTGTGTGGTCACAAATGACCTGGAGCTTAGTAGCTATCCTTTGTTTATAGTAGGCTATAATGTGCTAAAAGGAACCTGAGCAATGTGTGCTTAGACTTGGAATTCTAAAATTGCAAAATGCTCATCCAATTTTTAATTTCTTAATTTATATTGTATTTTTTTTTTTTTTAATTTTGAGACAGGGTCTCACTAAGTTGCTGAGGCTGGCCTTGAACTTGAAATTTTCCTGCATCACTGGGATTACACAGGTGTGCCACTGCACTTGGCCACTCACCCACTCTGATCCATCTCTTAACTGTTCTCTGCACTAAGCAGCCAGAGGAATGTTTTCAACATGCAAATCTATTCATATCGCCTTCTTGCTTAGAACTCTTTGATGCTTCTCTTGCTTTTAGGTCAAAGTACAGCTTGTTAGCACAAGCTACACATTCTGACCTGTACCTCCCTCTCCAAGTTTATTTGTATCTTATTCCCCCTTGATATGGTGCTTCAGCCACACTCACCTTCGACACCATTTTCCCTTAAATAGAGCTCTACTACAGAATTTAGTGTGTTTCAATTTTGTTTGAGCCTTTCTTCTCATTAATTAGGTTAGGAATACCTTGAAGGTGTAAGTTCTTGTTATTTTTCTATGCCAATGTTTAGGATAGCGATGATTACTTATTAATGGTATTCCATAAATACTTGCTTAATGAATGTGTTAATATACATATAAAATCCAGTGGCCTCATTTTAAAAATGCATCACTGCTAGTATATTAGTGAGGTAAAATCTTTCCTAATAAGCATGATTCCTTAATTTAAATATACTTTTTTGCCAAAAGTCTGACGAATTGAGACCTTTTTAAATCCAGGGATAAGTAACACTGTCAATGACAAAGAACTTAATAAAAATGCAGAATCTTGGGCCTAGCCTCAGACCTACTGATTAAAAGACATCTACACTTTTTACAGACCTCTTAGTAATCTGTAAGCACATCAAAGTTTGAAAAAGGTAATTATTTACACCAGCCTATCACAGAGATTTTTTTTGTCTGAATGGAAGAAATACATATGCTTCTAGATATAAAGTATTCATATAAAAAGAAAGCCATTTTTTCCCATAAAAATATACAAGTTTATTTCTGTTTCAAAAAACAGAGAGTTACTGCCAAGTAACGTGAAAGGCACTGGACATGATGTAATGTCCAAAAAGGATGCAGATAATGCCTTCATGCAGCATTCTACCTATCTGGAAGAAGATTAAGTAAAATGCAAAAGTTATCATGTACTTACAATTAATATAAGAACTAACAAATCATTCAAGTTCATATAAATCAGATAACATTTCTAATAAGACAATTTTAGAAGAAAGAATTTCAAATTTCATTTCTTATTAAAATCAACTATATCAAGATAAACATTACAAATAAAGCTATATATATATATATATATATATATATATATATATATATATATGGACTTGCATGTTTTTATAAGTTGTCATATTTTTATGCTCATGAAATAAATGTGAGATGGCCAAGTAGGAGTAAGAAAACAGATCCAGAAAACCTAATAAAATACAAAAAACATACACATAAACACATAAATCTGTGATATATATGTCTGTGTGTATATGTAAAACATGACAATAGGGATATTTTACATTAAAAATAAATAATATTGGAATTCTCAATTAACTTTTCATAGATAACTTTAATACCTACATGATCTCACATACCACATCTATTTTACTTACTAAATAGGTAAATATGAAAATGAAAACTTCTTATAATCATTAGAGAGAAAAATGTGAATATGCTTTTATAACAACAACAACAACAACAAAAAACCTTCCACTTCTGACCCAGGCACACTAACTTGTGTCAGATCAACTCTCCCAAGGAGAACAATTAGAAAAGCTGGAGGAATTTTTAAAAATCTGTTGAAGGCACCAGAGACACATTAATGCAGCATGGACTTAAAGAGATGAGATCCCAGTCATAAATGAAGGGCAGAATAGTGAATCTGACACTTGTGTCAACCTGTACCCTAGAGGCATTTATCAATTCTTCAACTGTGCCCAAAGATGATGAAGCAGAAACTTTTAGTAGCATATGGATATGGGAGGATAATACACTGTTCAAGGTGGACTGAAAAGAAGTAATTATTGTGAACTGCAATTTTGGCTGGAGACAAAGAGTCACAGAGAAACCCATTGCCCATAGTGCTGGCAAGCACTTTTCAAACTTCACCATGACACAGTCACCTGGGATCTCGTTCACTTGCAGATTCCAGTCCTGATGTCTGCAAAATACTAATAGTATTTTTGTTTTGCCTTATTTTTCCTGTAAGATAATGGATGCTAATTTCATTTTCATTTTTGGTATTTTTTCTCTTAATTCAAAATAAGGCATTATGATGAATTTCTTTTAAAAATACATACAAAGAGGTGCTCTCACAGAATCTAGAAACTGAATACTTCTTCTTCTATACCTTTCAATCCACTGCTTATGGAATTAATATGACTGGCTTCACCCCTGGTGTAAAAATCTTCTTATTCATCTTTTGTCGCTTCCCTGTCACTCACAGCCTTTTATGAAGGATTCAGTACATTTTTCTAATATATTTCAAGAAAGGCAAAAATAGGTTTTGAATAATCAATAGGGTTTTTGGATATCTCAAAGTATGTGAATGTTGTCCCCATTTATGACAAAACATAATCTACAGGACACAGTGCTGAGAATAATCTTAGTACAGGGTTTGTGTAAATGCTTGTCTTCTACTTACTAACCTCTTTGGGTCACTCAATTTCCATAAGCACCATTTTTTAATTTTTATGCAAAATATAATTATAGGGCATACCTCACAGAGATGTTGTGTGTATTAAATAGATCACACACTTAGTATGATTATTACCCAAAGTGAAAAACCTAGAGATAAGAAATCCCATTTGACGTTTTGGTCACTCAGTAATGAGCAGCAAACAGCCATTGAAACTGATATAGGTTGTATATGACTATCAGCTGCAATACCTCTGCAGTCAGTTTTGCACATGGAAACATGAAAGATGGGAGAAACTTGCTTTCCAAAGCACTCAAATTACTACCAAGCAGACAGTAGCAGAACTGATTCTCAAGTACATAATGGTAGCCTTAAAAGGCTTTTTCTAACCTCTGAGTGCTGTCCCTTAACACCATTTACTGAGACCAGAAACAATCCTTTCCTCAGACACCATCCATGGATCACCTTGAGAGCTCCTTATCTCTGTCACATTTTCAGGTTTTTTTTCCCCCTTATCTTCTCTTTCAGGGGTTGAATGGAATCAATAAGACAGTGTCACTTTCTAATAAGATGGATGCAAATCAAAGGAAAAGGTGACTTAAGTATGAAATTGACTGGTCTGTTACTTGTAGCAGAAACTCACAATTCAGGAGCTATCGATACCAATTTACAGTTAAAGCAGCCTCAAAGATTTTGTCTGTGATGTCAAGCAGAGTTTACCTGACTATTTCTTAATGGCATATGCATGTTTAGTTCCCAAATAAAGGAAGAAAAAAAAATCCTTAGTTCACTCTACATAAATAAGGTTGTAGGATAAAGCTTAGAACAATAAAATGTAAATGTTGGAATAACCAACTCTCTATTCTAGTTATCATGCCTGACACCAAAGGATTTTTTAAAATTTCCACTGAAAATGTTCCTGCCCATTAATGTTAATTAACAATAATTTTCAGACCCTGCCAGATGTAGGACAGCTTTGCAGGCATATAAATTCAATAAATATGGTATGAGTAGAACTAATAAATGGTAAGGTTTAGACCTAAAACCCCAGAGGATAATAAGGCAAATTTGAGTTTTTACTCTGTCCTTAATCAAACCTCCCTTGATGTATCTGCCACCTGCATCCTGCACTCAACCCTGTTCTTATTCTTTCTCAGGATAACTTTCTGGCCTGTGACAACTACAAACTTTTCCCAATAACGTGATACAGCTGGTTTATAACACTTATCTCCTAGGTGTTTATAAATAAAACTCTTACTGCAACTCTCTAGATTGTGAAGAACAGTGGTTCAAAGCATGGTTTGAGTCTGAGAGTCCCTCAGGTTGGAGTCTCTAGCTCGGTCACGATTTAGCATCAGGAATAGATCCAAATTTTGTGGGATCCCAAATTGTATAACTTGATGACCCTCTCAAAAAAAAAAAAAAAAGGGATATAATGTTACTAATATAAAATCACAAAAAACACAAAAATTTTATATGGAATGATAAAATAAATAGACACAAAGAGCAAGTTTTTAAAAGATAGGTATAAAAATATATGAGTACATAATAATGTGGTCAGAGTCCCTTCCCACCCAGGGCTTTAAAAGGAATCTGTCAGAAAGGTAACTCTCCTCTGCTTAATGGGACAGGGTGATAACTTTAACTGTGTGTTATTTACTGCATTGATTCCCAGTTAATTGTTTGGGCCTCAAAATGTTGTAAGAAATAAATAAAAAGATAATATACTTAGAAATTGTACTGGATAGTGCCTGTAGGTGTTCAATAAATGTCAAGTATTAATATTACTATAATTCACACTGGTGTTAACTTATACATGTTTTTATTTTTGTTTTACTGCCTGTTACAGTGACTGGTATTAAAGATCACTCAATAGTTTATTGAATAATATTTAACTATGAATTTTTTGTCAAGGGATGCAGTGTATTTGGCTATTTAGTGATGATGAATCTGTTTTAGATTTCTTTAAAATTATGCTAATGTGTATATTAAAAAACATAAAGGATATGATATAGAACAAATAAATTTTAAAAAGTAAATATATATTTCTTTTAAAGATATGAGTCTAACATCTTATTTTATAGTGACAATCAGATAATAATTTAGATAAAGAAGGAATTAAAAGTTTGGAAACTTCATTATTGGTTGCTGCATTTAAGAAGACATTTTTCTGATTGAATACAAGTATATTAAGTTAAAACCATAAAAACGTTTACTCTCATACTAGTGAAACTGGATTTTATTATCATGTTTTCTTTGAAAAAAAAATGGGTCTTATGACAAGTGCTAATTGTATAAACTTGCATAGGTCATTTTATGTCTTATATGAGGCATCTTTAGTTTTGATAACAAGTTTTATTTTTCATTTTCTTATGAAATCAATATTGCCTCAAATTACAACACAAATTTTTGCATTTTATCTTTCCTGTGCTTCCTATTTCTTAATTTTTTTTTTGATTTTTGTTTTTTTGTTTACTGGAGATTGAGCCCCAGAGCAATCCATTATTAAACTACATCCCCACTCCCTTTTATTTTTATTTTGAGCAGGGTCATGTTGCAGATGCTGACTTCGAACTTGCAATCTTCTTGCCTTCAGCCTCCTAATGTGTCTGGCTCTTAATAGTTATTTTTAATCAACAATCCTTTTCTTTACAAGTTAGTGTCGAAATCAGAGGATTTACAGTCAATATTAAGTTAATATTGAAAAAGTAGGGCTAGATGGAAAGAAGAAAAGCAAACTGCTTTGCAGAGCTCATAGATTATGACCCCGTTACAATAAACAGACTTTTGTTACAGGAGATATTCTTTGTGGACCTACAGTTTTGATGCCAATAAATGTGAATGGTTTAACAAGTGTTTTGTTATTAGTAACTCATCCATTTATAAATGTATGAAATTGAAAGTTATGCCTGATTACTATGATTCTTTCATAATTCCCTGTGATTTTTTAAAGAAATCTATAAAGTGACCTTGGATATCTGAAAGGAATTGCTCACCTGCTCCATTAAAATTATTTATTTAGAAAAAAAAAAACTTTATATTAAATGAAAGGATATTAATTAGCCAAGAACAACATATACTACATTAATGTTAATAGTTATATTAATGTATGCTTTTGGAGTTAAGACCACTGAGCTTAAACACTTTGCACACAGAGACCCTAAAAATAAAATATTTACAATGGTAGATTGACAGAAAACTGGGACAAGAACTACATATTGCTTACGTCCAGTGTAGTATTCTTTCTGCTCAAATGTGAAACCCATTATTTTACCCCTAAAGAAATGGAAGAAGCATTGATTTTTAGCATCCAAGTGCATCAACATAATTAAGCAGCAATAAATGAGTCAATCAAACAATGAACATGTATAAGACACAATGAAGGGTAAATGCTGAGAGCCATAGCCAAGTAGGAATGACATGGCATTTTTGGTTAAGGTGACCCTGCTCAGGGATTAGGGTGGCTCCAGGTTTAGGGTGGATCCTGCTGGATTAGGGTGGCTCCAGGTTTAGGGTGGATCCTGGGAATAGGGCATATCCTGCTGCTTCAGGTGCCTGCTCCTTGAGTTCCCGTTGAGTTCTCGCGGGGTTCTGAGAGAATTGGTATGCAGAGCCCGGTGAAGGGAGTGTATTTTCCCAGAATGTGGGTGCGGCTGAGAGTTCCGGAATAAAGAGTTGCTGTTTGAATCTACAAGGCCTTTGTGGTGGCTTGGTTATTTTGTGCTCAGCCAGACTGCGGCGAGTAAATGTGCCTGCCCTAGAGACTCATCATTTTGGGGTGACAGTTTATTAGTAATAATCAAATCCTTCATTATTTAATTTGGAGGAACAATGGTTAAATGACGCTGTAGGCATGATTATTTTGAAGTTCACAAGATATTCTTCTTGTTGAGAACCATCCTATGGAACTGGTCTCATGCTCATTTATTATTCATTATAATTTGCTGAATTTCTGTGAAACCCATTTGCAGTTTTATACCTCCCTTTAAAAGATAGTCACATAAAACCTTTTCGGTTTTTTTTTTCCTGTAAATTGTGGTATTAGCATTATTTGTAGGTATAGAAGGATATAACACATATAAGTATTAAAATATAGAAAGAAAGTTCAATTAAGAACATATTTTGAGTTATCATGAAAGCTTTCTAGGATAATTGAACACAATATACACATTTTATCTTGAAGATGAATCCATGTAATCCAAATTAGGATGCTTAAAATTTTCTATAGCATTTCATTTTTTAAATTCTGTTATTGACTAATTAGCAGATTCCCAGAAAGTGGGGAGTTTATAATCAATAAGATTCTAATGATAAAGTAAAATTAAGAAGCAACTGTTTTTTTTTTTCTCCTTTCTCTTCATTTCATTGTTATTTTCCCTAACTTTTAAAATTTAAATATTGCCAAGTATCATGAAGAATGACATCAAGTGCTGGGGTTGGTGGTGCACGCTGTAAGCCCAGGAGCTCCAGAGGCTGAGGCAGGAGGACTGCAAGTTCAAAGTTAGCCTCAAAAACCTAGTGAGGCCCTGAGCAAATTAGCAAAACCCTGTCTGAAAATGAAAAATAAAAAAATGATCTGGGAATGTGGCTCAGTAGTTAAGTGCCCCTGAATTTAATCTTTAGTAACAAAACAAAACAGAAGGATGACATCTAGAATAATTTGGGACATTTTAATTATTAACACTTATAAACTTATTCTTGGTTTAGTTTATAAAATGCAGAAATTCTGGCATAGTAAATTTCACAGCCTTGAAGGTTTTCTCATTTCCTGTTTGTATTTATAATTAGAGACACACATTTCTTTCGTTTCTTCTAATATTATAAAGGGCAATGGATTGCTTATAAGGATTTTTTTTTTGTAAGCTCAGGATATAACTTCTAATTTTACTTTTTCCTTAAGATATTATTTTTGCTCTTATTGTTTGCTACTCAGGGAATAGCTTGTATTATTAACCCTTTAAAAATTTACTGCATCTTTTAAAAGTTAGCCTAGTTGATATCATTAAACATATTGTTTACACTACTATTAAAACTCTGTTATTAGAATATGTTTTTAGACTAATATTAATGTGTTAATCTTACAGTTATGATTAGTTCTAATAGTCTTGCCTTTTGAGCATATTTGCATGTTTATGTTGGCACTATATTGTGGGACATTTAAAAGAACATAGTTTTCAACTTTTCATTATAAATATATAACAATCATTTTTGTCTCACCTTTTACTTTTGCCTAGAATTTTAATTTGACTTAATAGCTTCATATATTTGCTTTTGGAGGGCAGTTAAATTTCTTAATGAATAAAAAGTTACATGCAGAGTTTTGTGGAAATATTGATGGACTCTGGCTTTAATCAAAATAAATGTCATTTTTACAAAATATACTTCATTGTTTGTCTAATTTTCAATGAGAAAAATAACATGTTGACAATTTTTCTTGACCTAGAGAGGGTCTAAAATAATTTTACCTAGCTTCAGCTCAAGTAAAATTATGGTAAATTCTATTTTGTCACAAATAAAATGTTAAACATAAAATAATGCTATTAAACATTTCTTTACCAAGTCTAATATTCTAGAAAAATTACCCATGAAGAAAATATATAAAAACACGTACATAAGGGTACATATTTTTTCTTTTGTCTCAAACTTTGACTCAACAAAGCAATGGTCTTTACTTAAAAATTTGATAGTTTGTTCATGATGGATTTTTTTGCATTAATTTTATTTCTAAAATATTATATTTATTTTTTTATTATTGAGTTTTTTCATGTTCCCACTTAAATTTGCCTTGAGACAAATGCTTCATTTTCCTCATTCAAGTTTTGGCCCTAATGTGCAGTAGAATCATCAATTATGAAAAAAAAGTACACTAAAATACAGATAATATTAAAGAAATAAAATGAATTCTGCTACTAAGAAGTCCATATGTTTAATATAAAAATTCTCTTTAGTTGCAATAAGCAAGAATAACATCCTGTAGTATCCATGTGCTTTGATATTAATGGTCAACACTAACTGATCACTATCTATCAGTGATCTGTGGTTAGATTCTGATAGGTAGGAAAAATAAGGCACATGAACACTCCCACATTCACTTACTAATGGCTTATGGTCACATTTTGTAATCATGAGCACAGACATTCTTTTTACTAAAAGACTGAGGGAAAATATCTTGTTTTCATCACTTAAAGAGGAAACCGGGATTCTTATTTTATTTTGAAGCTCAGAAGTTACTACACTTGCAAGTATCTTTTTTCATTTCAAATTTTAGAGTATTGTTGAGATACTTTTGTATTTAGAATATTGTTGAAATACTATTGTGGCAAAAAAAAAAAATACTAGATGCCAGCGATAAGCCAGATATTAATTCAGACATCCATAACCCTTCAATGGTAATATCTGCCAATTCCTTTATTAGATTATGCAGTGGCCAATGAAGCCGACCAGATAGTTCCTGGAGGTCAGGACAGAACTTTTCAACTCTCCTATGAGTTAGACTCATCTAGGGAACATCTAACAAATCTTGAAGATTGGACCTCAACCAAGACCTATCTATTACTGGAATTTTGAGCTACTGGGGCCCAAGTAACAGTATTATTTTAAAGTTCCCAGGTACTGTAGTCTGGATTGAAACCCAGTGGCGTTTCAGTACCCCAATGGAGAAAACAGACACCATCAACAATTGTGAACCTACCCACTTACATACTCAAGGCCATGGGAGAACCAAAGGATGCTGTTCTAGAAAAGAAGAGGAGCTTCCCACATGGAATGCACAGAGACGTTTCTGAGATGTAAAATATAGAGACTGAAATGAAGAATAGGATATTTTAGGAAGAGGAAAAACTATTCTGAATAGGAGAAGAAGAAGTGTGTTGGAGGGTACAGTGAGGAAGAGCAGCAAGAGGAAGTTGGAATGGAAAGTGGTGAAAGGGTAAGCTGACCAAGAAATAGTGTTTTGGGGTACCTGAACTTCATCAAGCCGGTACTGCCCTCACCTTGCAACACTGCAGGTAATTTCTAGCAACCCTTGGAGATATGTAGCAAAGTAAATGAACTTTGGAAGTTTGAGTTATAAAGAAGGTATTTTAAAGAAGGACTGGAATGATAGATTCAAAAAAAATTTCCTTTTCTTTCTTTCTCAAGGGGGAATAAACTTGTTTAGGTTTTCCTTTTTTTAAGGATGAAAATATGGGTTATAATCAATTTCTATGTAATAAAGAAACATTCAAGATTTGAGGTTGACAATGTAAGCTCTAGACATGATAAGTCTGTTTCATAAGAGATTAAATGACAGAGTTTGAGTAGAGGTACTCTTTATTTGACAAACTACCTTTGCAGCAATTATGACCAAATTGGCTAAAGCTGCTAAAATGGTAACTTTTATGTCAGGTCAAAGCACTTGCTGGTTCAACGATGCTAGCCTTAGATACAATAGCATACAATAAAAATGCTTTTCTCTTAACTGGTATTTCCCCTAATTTGATTGAAATAGAGAAGTAATTTTTACTGGAACAGGATCGTGCCTTGAACAACTGATAGTGTAGAGAGTAAAAATGACTTCTGTGACCTTGGCCTTTTCTTTAGAGAAAAGGTTTTCAGGAGCTATTTGAAAGAAGGAATCTTCTCTCTCTCCCTCTCTCTCTACCTCTCTCTTTATTAAAAATAAAATCATTTTTTTTCTTTTGTCAAACCAAGCACCCTCTCAAGAGCCATAGGTTAATGTCATGGGTCATTTTTGCCTTGCTTCTTTGGTCACATTACTTTAGAAAATGGAAATGCCATTCCCAGGTGCAATTCTCCTTCAGGCAAGAAGGTTAACCCATGATTTCAAAAATATAAGAGGTCAGACCTTTAGAAATCAATAGTAAATGGAGTGAAGATAGCTTTTTATGTATAGGGCCTGTTCCAATTAAGAAAACTCTCATCCACTTGGAATTACTTAAAATATGTGTTAGCAAAAAGACCACTGAGCATTCCTGCTAAGCCAGGTTCCAGAGAGTTATATCTGTCCATATTAAATTCAAAGTTTTGGTTGTGTCTAAAATGCTTCCAAGTTGTAAATTTCATTTTATCTTAAGAAGAATATTTGAGGCTTATTTAGCTGCAAACAAATAAAGAGTTCCTGTTAAATAGTAAAAAATGAACCCTAGTACTCCATATGATCATGTAATCTAAAATGGAGAATACCATACTCCAAATTCTCCTGCAATTCAAGAGTAATTAAGCATTTTAAAAATCTATATTTTCACAGGACAAATTGTTTGCCTATTATAATAAGCTATCAAACATCTTTCCACTTAATTTTTGGGAGACCCAACAAGTGACCAAGCTTGGTAAATATACAGAAGCAACCATGTACTCACCTTGGTTCAGAGTGTGAAGTCGTCATTTTATTCTGGAAGTATTTGCTTTTTTTCAAAATTAAATGTGAATGGAAAATTGATATCAATCACATAAAACATTAAAAACACTGGAATGAAGGCATGCCATGTGTCCTTAAATGCTATTCCGTGAAGACTGGGTCTAACTGTTGGTTATACCTTATTCACTGATTTCTGGTATTTCATTTCCTGTCTTGGAATTGGTGCTCAGGCTGGTGTGTGTGCTAACTCCACAGCTTTGTTATTGAAGGAGGCTACTCCAGTATTTGGGAGATGTAAGTTTAAGACAAATTTGCTTCATGAAATGTATATAGATCAACTCTGAGTCCTTTGGAAGAGGTTAGTACCATGAAGGTTAATATGTGCCACTCCCCAAAAGAACAAGTGCTTTCTCAAATCTTCCTCTTTGGGAAACCATGTCAATTTTCCTTATAAGAATTTTTTTTGCATAGATTAAAATTAAGTACATACTGATGCTAACACTAATAACCTCTCTGCTTCCCTTAAATATTTCCCTTTAAAATGTAAACTGAGTAGAAGCATATGGTTGGGTTCAAGTGGTGGGATATTTAAATGATGTTTTCTTCATCAGTTTTTAGTTTTCTTTGGAATTCTTAGTGGTATTCTCCAAAGTAGACAGGTTTTTGTGGCAAATTCAGTAAGAAGTACTGAAATCATAGAGTCACAGGACTTTTAAGCATTTGCTCACTTTTCTAAAAGAAATAGAAAGAAACCTGATATTTTCATCATACTTTTGGAAGAAATATAAGAAGTTCTCGAGATTTGTAGGAAATAGCTTAAAGAAAATTCACTTACATATGAATGAAAATTTCCATAGTATGTTAGGTTTTATGTTCTTTACAGTTTGTTAATTCCAAATAAGGGAGATAACTCAGTTCTTTATTTATTCAACACTTATTTCTTAAACCTAGTAGGTGCAGTATTGGGGTTAGCACCAAGGATACAGTGATGAACAAAAAAAAATGATTTTCTTGGCCCTCAAGAACTTATAGTCAAATAGGGAGACAGACATTAATCAAATGTTCATGTGAAAATGTACAAGAAATACAATTATGATAAATAAAGAAATATGATAATATAAAGGGGAACAACAGAGGCTTCTAATCTGTTTCAGGGCATCAATGGAGACTTCCTTACAAAATAAGGTCAGTTTTTACATAAAGGCTGAAAAGAGGTTAACTTAAGAAAAAGAGGGCTACAAGCCCATCATATTATACTTGCCTTTGAAATTCTTCTGAATTTGATATTAAAACAAGTCCTTTTTTGAAAAAGTAATATGCAAATGTTTAAATTCCCTATCTATAGCATTCCATATATAATCTGGAAGTAGTAATGTATTTTGGATGAATAAATATGTTTAATCAATCATATCATCTAATTACATTGAATGATTTAGACAATTTTGGTGGCTATTTAATTCCAGATATAAGCAAAGATTGTGGTATAAAAATAACATTAGAATAGAAATATCATGTTCTTCTTAAACCCAGAAGCTTATCATAAATCATAAGAAATAATATTCTCAGGAAGGTTATATATAAATATAACATTCAGACTAGTAATAACCCCAAAATGGAAACTTCAAAATCACATATGACAGTATAGAAATATACTATCTATTAGAAAGCAGAGAAAGTAAATAATTCAATCACAAAAACAACTGTGTGTGATTCAGTCACAGCTGTCAAGTGGAACACTGTGTCAGGCCATGAGAGGCTGCTTGGGTAAGTTGAGATGGATCCAAACCCCAATTTCATACAGAAAAAATGGGGTCCAAAATGACAACTAGGAGCTAAGAATAAGATAGAAGCTGGAGTAGAAATAATGGTTACAAAATCATAAGTCTGAAAGCAATGGAGAATTTGGATTGGGCATAATTATAGACCAAGCAGAATGGCTTCAGATACTTCCAATAGAGGCATGTGCTTACAGTATGCTGATACATCATGTAGAAGACTCTTCATTTATGTAAATGAAACACACAAAGCTACCAGTCTCCATGATTAAACGAAGAGTGTGTGCTTTTAAGGGTTAATTTTCTGTCATCATAGGAAAATAGGACAGCTTTATTTTGGGCCAGTGGTTTAAAAATACTGCTATTTATTTGGTTTTTGCAACTGAATATTAAAATAAAACTAAACTAAAACATTAGGCAGATGTTGAATATATAAAACAAATAAAACCAAAGCTGCTCTTCTCTGAAAAGGAGGTTAAGACCTCAGAGTATAGTGAGCCACATTCCTGTAATCTCCTTCCTATGTTCTGCTAAAGAAATCCAAGTATTTTTTGCAAAATAAATTTAAAATTACTGCTACACATTAATTTAAAGAAAACAAGCTTTCCTTAAAATAACAATAATGTCCTAGGGGAAATATTTGTTGTAAACTCTAGAATCAATTTTTCAATTTGAATTTCTAGACATAAGTATTAAACTCTGTGAATAAAAGATCCTTTGGGATATTTAAAACCTTACTAAAATAATATATTTTAAACAATAATTTAGACTGAATAGCTGAAATCCTTCAGGAGAAGATTCTATGGTCAAGTCTACAGCTCCCCAGATGGCTCTTAAGCCTTTCTTTGAGTCACTCCCTTAGAACTGTCTTATATCTTACAACTAAATGAATCTCAAACTATAACAGTTTTTCTAAGAGAATATGCAGTTGAAATATTAAATATATGCATTACAATGTCTGTACTTAATGCTAAATCAAGGAACTTTTCAAAAATATAAGCTTGTCCTCGAGATTTGTAGGAAATAGCTTAAAGAAAATTTAGAATAGAAAAAACTAAAATAGCATTTTGACGATATAGATGCACATTTAAACTTGCCACGTAAGAAACATTTCTAAGAAAGGATATATACTTAGTTGTGAAATCTGTCATCTAGAAGATATGTGAATGGTATAATCTATAAGTTATGTATCTAGGGTACTATAAAAACAAGCATACTATTTAACAGTTCATGAAATATAGTTTACTAACTAGATGGATTCTCATAATCTAGTAATGTTAGTGATAACACAAACACTCTGAATATTATAATGTTACAGTAAAGCACAGGAAGCTGAAGTGACTTGCTCAGTTAGTTAGCAAATGGTAAAGATGAAACTAACATTTGGTCTTGAGTTTGAATTTAGACTTAATAAGATTAGTCTCCTTGAGGTCTCCAACCAGAACACTGAAGTGAGGTTAGCCATAATTAGCATCTTGTTTTGTTTTTTAACAGTAGTTGAGAGCCTAGGTTAGAATTATTTCTTTGCCAACCACTAGCTTTATTCTGTTTTCCTTATCTGGAAAGCAAAAATAACAATAATATACAGGGTCACTGTTAGGTCAAGTGAGAAAATGGAAATGCACAAAACCAGACACGTAGCAAGTTCATCTACCATGACATATGGTGGTTGTTGCTATGGTTTACAGCATTATCATCATTATTGTATGCACATTTTTCAAAAAGTTATATGAGACCCTTAACTAAATAAGATATCTCTAGCTTACTTATTTCATGCATATTCAATACATATTTTATAGTAATGTTTTTCATAAAATGAGGAAGAATAATTTTACTTGTTTTATTTCCACAACAATTCAATAATTACATTTATAAGATTAGTCAAAAAAGTTTTCAAGATTTTAAAATATGCTCTTATATAAAAGTATAAGTGAAGGTAGCAAAGGAGTTTTGCTACTTTTAACTACCAATAATCATCAACTATTTCCCTCTAGCTCTTTTGTTGTATCTTCTGGTTATCTTTCTAAGTCTGATTCCTGATGATTGGTACTTTTTTTTTTAAATTTTGGATTTTTGACAA
This sequence comes from Marmota marmota marmota, assembly GCF_001458135.2. Classification (NCBI taxonomy): domain Eukaryota; kingdom Metazoa; phylum Chordata; class Mammalia; order Rodentia; family Sciuridae; genus Marmota; species Marmota marmota. The sequence continues at coordinate 7,426,767 of NW_026000142.1, forward strand.
TGTTTCTCCCTTGGGATACCGTGTTCAATAATTGCTGTTTGTCTCCCTGCATTTCAAGCAAAAGGGAAAATAAGGCTGACTCTGATGTTCCCAAGCCACCAGAAGCCACCACTGGGCCTCAGGAACAACCAATCTTAATTGCAGATGATCCTAGTGAGGTGAGTAACACTCTTGTGGATCAAGATTCAAATGTAGTTCTCTTTATTCTTTTGCTTGTTACATGTCAGTCAATAGAATTCAATCTCTGTTTTATCTCCACTGTAGAGTCTCCTAGTTAAGCAGAATGTTCAGATTATTGAGGCATAGGGTAGAATACATAGAAGTGCTTAAATTATAGAGTCTGTTTTGCATAGAGAACAGTTAACTGTGATCCCACCAATTCAGTTTGTGTTAGTAAAGATTTCATAAGTTTCAAGAATTATTTATCATGCTGTTCATTAGGCTTTTAAGTTTCATTCATTGGAGTCAGAAAAGAACTAAATTTCTGGTCCACCTGTTGGTGTAACCTGGAACATAGCCAGAAAATTTGATTCAAATATTCAATATGCTTCCTATTACAACATTTTTAATCTAAATATACTAATTTGTTATATAATCCATTTCTTATAAATTTAAATGCACTTATATATCAAAAGAAGGGGAGTTCAAAGCCTAATTCTGGAGGACTATTCCTCAGAAAAACTGTTTCATATTACAATGAGGTGATGAGTTTTAGAATATAAACCTAATGTACAAAACTTGAATTTTAACTTGCCACAGGCCAGAACTCTTACTCAGACTGTCTCATTTAACCCCAGCAAGAATCCTGCAGGCAGATATTATTATTCATATTTTATGGGTGAGGCAACCACAACCTAATGAGGTGTGTAACACTCTTGTGATCATACAGGTAACATTTGAATGAAATGAAGTATTAAAACAGCTGTATCTGACTTTAAGGGTCATAGATCTTTCACCTCAGCATTATTTCTCCTTTTCATATCTTGCACTTCAATTAAAAGATAGATTGGCAAAACAGTATACCAGGAACAGCCAGGGTAGCTAAGAGTCAGAATGTATGAAACCCTGAGAATATTTAACCTAGAAGTAGTTATTGATTTCCATATTCAATTGACATTAAATGAGTACCATATATGAGCCAGTCCTTATGTTAGATGGTAGGGTTCAAGAGAAGCAGCAAGATATACTGTATTATAAGATGTGTCCTACTTATTATTAGAGAGAGGAAAGCAAGCTAATACTATTTCCATATATGCATAAGGTGCTATGGAAAGACAAAATTGGGCACCTAACCAGTCTCAATTGGGGTGAAGAAGAATGGTTGACAAAGGAGGCAATAAATGAATTCATAGTACAGGACGTGAGAGAGTAAGCATGTTAAATAAGATAGGAGAGATGTAAAGAGAGTTTATTGATAGATGATTTGGAAAACTAAATGTTTTGTGTGATTGGTCCAAACAAAATATTAGAACATAGAAGTAAATGATTGTAGAAAATAGGTGGAAACAGATTCTCAAAGACAAAAGTTTGGACTTCATCCTAAATATAGTGGTAAACCAATGACATTTTAAAATTAGTGAGATAACATGTAAAATCAATATTTTGGAGAGATCTTATAGCTGCAGCATAAAGAATAAAGTAAGCATATCTTAGGGTAAGAAAACTAAGAAGCTATTGCTGTTGTTCATGGTAAATGAGAATGACAGATTGAAATAAATTTCAGTGCAGTTATGGTACTTGATAAATGGATAGAGAACTTGGGGCAAGCTGAGGAGTTCAGGAAGACTTTTGAATTTCTAAACCAAGTCACTTTGTTAATATAGATGCCAGTTACTAAGCTAGGGAATATAAGAGTACAGCCTTGTTTATTTGGAAAGATGATGAGTTCAGTCATAATATAGACATGCTACATTTCAATACTGTGTGAGACAAGGATCTAGAAATGTTACTTGTGTAGCTGAAAAACACAAGTTGGCAACATTAATAGAAATTAAGTCCAAAAGCATGGAAATTGCCCATGAATAATATATGGTTTAAAATTTAACTATTTGGAAAAAAATTAGTTTTTTTATGTGACTTCATTAAATACGTTTAGGACAAATATCTGGACAATAGAAGGTAGTAGACTCAATTCATTATAAAAAAGAACTTTTAAAACATATACTGAAACATGTCAGAAAGGAAACTTTTGGTAGGGATCAAAGAAAAGGGAAGTAAAAATTATTATCGATATCAAATAGGAGTCCCTATTTCTCACAGAGCAAAGTTTGCAAATTCATTTCCTTGGGCACTAGACAAATAGCCCAGATAACTAAAGAGAATAAGGAGTAGCATGAAGAGCATGTTTACTTATCTATAATGAAATAAGAGTTCAGTTCTGATTATGGCCATATGAGAATACATACTCACCATTAGAATTTTGTCTAGATATTCAACGATTGGAAATAAGAATTTTATGGGGAATATCCAAATGTTAAATAGTGACAAAGGATTCAGTGGCTTGAATTTGTCCAGGCTAAATGTAATGCCCAACCTGTGAATTTAATAATGGTTTTGGATGAACTTTCCTACTATGAGATTTATGGTTCTTCAACCTATGAGCTCCAAATAAATATTGTAATCATCAGTATCAAAATACATAATACGTTGACATTTTCCTATATTTGGATGTTCCTGTATTTTTTGTCATTGACTAATCTCTTTTGCCTTTAATCCTCCAAACTCTTATTTTACATTAAATTACCTATTCCTGGAATAACTTCTTAACTCAGACTATTGACTGCTTGTTAACTTTTCTTTTGGGGTGGGGGGCATTGGGGATTAAAACATTCTAATCTCATGTTTTACCATATTTAATCCAACATTCTAAGCTCATATTTTACCAACTCTTCCCATTTGCTTTTTAAGGCCCAACTCATGTGCAGACCTCTACAGAAAGAAAATGAGGAAGAATTCTCATATTCCTTAAATGAGCAAGTATTTTCCATGTTACTGCATTTTTTAAACTACAAAATCATTAAGGATACTAATGATTTACGAAATCTATGTGCTATGTTATATTCTGTATAACAGTTAATATATAGTAAATATTTCTTGAGTTAATATGAAGATTAAATATTGAAAGATTATATAGGTAAATAAGCATTTTATGTTTAGACCCAAGCAGGAGACACAGGAACTTCTTATTCATTAGCTGTTTATTAGATTCCAAAAGATAGTAATAATTGTTACTGATCCTTTTCAAATACCTAGTCATTAACCCTCAAAACCACAATACCACAAAACTCTTCCAATGAGAATAGCAGATGTTATTACTTTCCAACTTATGATCTACATATAGGAAATGTAGGAGCATGTGCAGTTGAAGAGATGATATTGAAAATCACATAGTCACCTAGTATCCATATTTTGATGCCTTAAAGAGAACTGAAATAATTAAGATCCTCTACTAAAAATAATACTAATTAAATGCATGTAAGTAAGCATTGCACATTTCTGTCCTCCAGTAAATTGCTGTAGTGTTTAATACTTGGTGTTTCAACAGTTGGGTAGATACAGCTGCCTCCATTTGATCTGAAAACTGTTCGATGTGTTCACTGTATAATTATAATCATTATATTAGCTTTCTATTGACTCTGACACTGAACACTGTAGGTTGTCTGGTATCTCTCCTGCGACGAAATTTCTTTTAAAAATGGAAATCCATTGAATGCATATATCTATTATATATTGATTATTTCCCTGTAAAATATTTTCATGAAAGTTTGTTTACAAATCAGAAAAAAATGCAACATGTCTCAGGTAGCATTATTCTGATGTTTGGATGAGAAAATATGATTGTGGTAAACAGGAGTTTCTTGATTGTAGAGAATTCAAACAATGAATCTAAGAAATGATTTTTTTTCATTCTTTCAAATTGCATGAGTTGGCAAATCAAAAATACTGTATTTGATTTCAGTTTTCACATAATTTATTCACTGCTGCAAGGAGACAAGACCCTCTAGGGAATGCCCCAAATCTATGTAATGTTACCTCTTACTATATTTTCCATTTTGCTACAGCTGACAGATGTGACAAAATTGCAAGTAGCCAGGCATCTCCCCAAACTGGGCTTACAGAAGCAATTCCCACAGCTGCTCAGAAGAAAGGCTGCAAATTATTCCACACTCAGGTTAAATTATTTCAAGTTAATTTGCACTTGAAGTTCTCTCTCCAAAGACACCTTTATTCCTCATGTATCATAGAGATGTTCTGGGCTGATTCTACTTAGGTTCAAAACAACACTTTAAATTGGAAATTATCCAATATTGAAAGGAATCACACAGATTAGGGAATTTGCTTTTTTCAGAAATGGTAATGTGAAGAGAGAACAATATTAATTATAGAAACTAACAGTTACAATCATTTTAATCATTACCTCAAATTGAAGAATCAGGTCAGGTTTTAGAAAAGCTCTGCAGCCCATGCTTATTTTTTTATTCCATATAAAAGTGATTTAAAATAGAAGAATATCTGTGTGTAGGTACTTTGAAATGTTCCAGACTTTGTCATTGTTTTTGCATTTACATCATCAAGTTACCCTAAAATTGCCAAGGGGCAGACAACTAATTAAGAGCCAAGAAACACCAAATACAGCAAATTTGCAATAAGACAATAAATGAACCCTTATCATTCTAACAAGATTGTGTGACTTCTGTGTTCAGGTCAGTTAAATGCTGACCTTGAATCCCATCTTCTACCTAAGCACTACAGACTCATTTTTAAAAGGCACCGACTCTCTCTTTTTTTCGTGTTTATTTTCTTCTTCTTTTTTTTTTTTTAAATCTCATTTCCTAGCCATAGAGAAGAGAAAATGAAATATACAAATATATTTTAAAATAAAACATAAAGTCCTATTGTCCTGGTTTGCTCTATTTAAATGATGTGTTATAATCTTTCTACCTAATGAAACTAGTAAAATTAGAAAATGTCTTTCTAGTAAACAGTACTAATTCAAGCTTTGTATCTTTCAGGACATGCAGCTGTTTATTAGTATTGACTATAAATTGTCTCATCAGTTCATTTTAGGTTTTCTTGTGACTACGAATTCTTTAGTTCCTTTCACTCAAGCTATAAGTGAAATATAAATCATAAGTAAACTATTCATAATGTACAAAGAATTCTTAAAAATTGATCAGGTAAGTTACCTTAAATGTTAATTATGGTGATAAAAGTGTGTACTAAATAAATAAATGTTACATATAACTTTATATTGTCTTCAAACTTATCACTAATTATGTAATATGCTAGTTTTGCTACTTGATAGCAGCACCTCCCCAGGATGAAATCTTCAGCTTTCCACCTACATAACTGAAGTGTGACAGTTCATCACATAACTGACTTCTGGATCTCATGAAAGTGGAATGTGCTATAAAAGTGACTGAAATTTGCATTGATGGAAGTGTCAGGCAAAGTCACTGAAGGTGTACACATAGATGGTTGCTCTGTCCCAACACATCTTTGTCTTTCCATGGACAAAACCTGAAACAAAATCTTCTCCCTCATTTAAAGGCCATGTCAGAACAATATATAAAAAATATTCTTAAAATTATATAGTAATAGTATTAATTCAACTTGTACAATTAATTTAAATGATTTATAATTATTAAAGGTTTTAGGATTTTAATAAAGTGACAACTTTCTGAAAACCACAAGGCATACAACATGCTAAAGATATGGGACTCTATTTGCAGGTAGAATCTTATGGCTGAAGATCAAATTACATAGATATCTCTTGAGACATCAACTCCTGGCAGGCTTCCAACTGATGGGATGAGAGGGTCAGAACTGATTAAACTATATACTCTCTTTTGTGCATCATTCCAAAACAGAGTTAAGGGCACTTCAAATACAAATGCACTGTATGAAACTGGAAATGTCTTATAACTTGGAAAGTAGTTTCATTTTATGAAATTATATTTTTTCCTAACTAAAATAACCATTCAGTAAGGGAAAAAAAGACACATCTAACATGAAGATTGTTACTTCAAATTAACAATACTTATATTTACTTCATTGGAAGAAAAACCTCAATGTCTAACAAGTGGCAATGAATATGTCAAAGTCTTCACTAAAAATTAACTTGTGGTTAAAATTGTATATAGCGTGATTTTGTGTGGTACTTGTTTACCCATCGTCCTCTTTAAAAACAGATGAAAGACTAAATCAGCCCTCACAATAATTTTTCAGAATTGTAATAATTTATTTTGATCCTAATAACAATCTTATGTTAGGATTGCTATGCTCTGGATTTCATGGTCATTTGTTCTCACTACCTTATCTATCTAATAAGTATTTTTGTATTCATGATTCTTTCACAGCCTAAGGAAAAATAAGAGACTACATCTACAAGTAATTCCAGTGTCATATTGGAAAAAAATTGGCAAATTTAAAGAACTGCCTGTATTTAAATGTATGCACATTGGTTGTTTGCAAGGTTTTTAAAGCAACATGATATTTGATTTTATTAATTATGTTTTATAAGAAGATGAAAAACATCTTCCCTTTTTTATGGTGATTTTTAAAAGTTCTCTTCATAATTCTGATTAATTTAAAACATATGCTTGCATAATTGAAAATAGTGATATTTGCTTTAAAATTTCAAAGATCCTTATGGCCTTTATTGTATTTTTCTAGATGTGCACAGATTCAAACTGCTGAAAGACCCAATGGACATGAAGTGTTTATTTATTTACTTAAATGTGAGATGTGCTCATCATGGAAGGTAGATCAGATCAAACAACATATAGTAAACAAATTATTAGGGCTTTTGCATAAAATTCAGTAGAAACAACAAACATTTTCAATGTGCAGATCTTGCTCTAAAGATTTTCAAATCATTTGAAGATTCAAGCACATGAGTTATTCATAAGATTTATTTTTCTTTAATTTTGCAATCCATTTGCTTCATCTTTGGACTTTCAGAACACTTCTAAGCTGTACATATCATTGTAATTCATTAGATAGATATTAAAATTAGAAAATAAAGAGACACATTTCAAATTCTAAGATCTCTCTTTCTCAGCTACATTCTGCTTGGAAACTGACAGGTATTTTTTTTATTTCAGTGCTTTGTAAACTATAGAGTGCAAATAAATCATCTGAGATCTTGTTGAAATATAGATTCCAAATACTAGGTCTGGGCAGGAACTGATATACGGCACTAGAGCACTTCAAGCAAACTTGCAAGTCATGAAGATGCTATTGGTTCTCAAGCCGACAGCATACTTCTGATGATAAGTAGGTAATGGAGGGGTCCCACTTCCCAGTCAATCAGTTTCTGTTTTGCTCTCTCAGACTTTTCTTAGTTTCCCTCAGGACCTACACACAGCTGAGACCACTTTCTCCCTGTAGGGGATTTTTTATGTCAAGTTACTGGGTACCTTGTCTTCAGGTATCAGCTCTGTCCACAATCCAGGTATATTTCCTGGGAATGAGTTTTGCTGCCAGTGTTTAAGTCTATCTTCTAATTCCATAGAGCTTAGCAGTTAAGAGGATGTGTACTCTGTAGATTTATGACTACATTTAGCTTTCTATAACTGTTTAGCAAATTGCCATGAAGAGCCATTAAGTGTCATACCCACTTATTAGTTCACACATTTGTAAGTAAAAAGTTGGCACAATGTGACTGGGTTCACCGTCCAGGGTGTCACCAAGCTGAAATTAAGACATTGGGTATGTGTAGAATCTTGGAAAAAATTCTCTGTCAAGCACATATGGATTGTAGATAGGTTCAAGGTCCTTGCCTGCTGCTTGGCGATGGTCCCTGTTTTCTTCCTGGGTGTTAGTAGGGGGTTGTTCTCCGATCTTTTCCTGTGATTCCCACCATGATCAGGACAGTAAGCGTACCTCAGATCCCTTCTGTAGTTTAAATTTCTCACTTGTTTCTGCCAACAGCCTAAGAACACTCTTCCTTTAAAGGGTATCATTTTGTCACACAGGTCCACCTGGATAACCTCCATATCTCATGTCAATTGAATTGAAATTCTAATTTTATCTACAAAAATCCATTCATAGCCATACCTACATTAGAATTTGAATACCAAGAGCTGGGAATGTTGGGAGCTATCTTAGAATTCTGCCTGAGCAAATTAAAGAGTTCTTTGTGTGTCCATTCCTTCAACTCTAAATGAGAATAATAAAAGTACCTGGCTTAGGGGATCTTTGTGAGAATTAAAGTAATAAATGGAAAGCATTTAGATCACAATCTGATTCATACTAGATTATTTATATATTAGCTACAATTATTATTATTATTACTATTATAGTTGCTGACATCTCCTGTTTCCTAAAACTTTTTCCTGACTCTAGTGCAAGGGTAGCTTGGTGTAATTCTTCTAGCTTTTTTAGGTAGAAATTTATAATCATGCCTTTGCTTAGTCCTCTGGAAAGTCTTTTAAAAAGAAACTCTATTAAACAATTCTCTGAGGAAAGATGCTCAAAACTAAGTAGCTTCACACAGAACAAAAGTATGCATAGCACTATTAGCTAGTCACTTTCTAGGTGAGATGAACTATATGAATGGCTCTTTCTTCAATTTCAGTATTCCCAAGTGAGCTAGTACCACATGTGTTATTGTACACTATTCAAACCTCCTGGCAGTGTTCAAATCCTGATGTCAGAGGCTAGAAAGCTCTTTCCCAAATTGCCTTAATCTTAATAATTGCAGATATAGGAGTACATCTACAATGTCTTAGAAAAATGTCTCAAGCTAACACACATACAACAGCAACAGCAACAACAACAAAAATAAACCCAACTTTGTAACTTAGGAGTCTGAGAATCAGAGTGATTTTATCTCAACGTTCTATACCCAATATTTGGCAGCATCAGCATTAAAACTAGGATCAGCTTATATCCAATGTCAGAATACTACCTCCCTCATTAGTCCCAATGGAGTCATTACTTTTCTGGATTTAGTATTTGGCATTATCCTAATATATTTGCATTTCTTAAACCTCAGAAAATCTCCTAGTATGTACTGGCATTCTGCCTGAAATAATGCCTTACAGGTAGTTGGTATTTAATGCACTTTTGATCAGAGAATATTGAAATGAAAATGTGCAAAGTGTATGACTGTACTTTGACTTTCAATTTCCCTTTGATTTCACATACAACCTTTGTATCTTCCTAATGCATCAATCAAAACGACTGAGTTGGACAATAGGGCCTATTGAAACACACTGATAAATTATTATTCTTCATATAGCTTATCATTTTTGAAAGAGGAGCAAAGCTAGAAGATCAGAGAAGCTTCAGTTACAGGAATCCCCTCTATCTATCTAGCTCAGTGAAGAAGGAAAAAAGATTTTCTCACATTGAAACTGGAATTAATTGAGGTATAATTGGCAACAGATACAGACTTGAGTTGAAAAAAAATAGGTTTCAGAATACATTAGATTATCACTTAATTAGTAGTATCTTTGAAGCATAACCCATCTTTATTCTAATGTTATATACAGAGCAAGTATTTAATTGAAAGGAACAATGCATGGGAAGTTTTCATTATAGTTACTTAACACAAGTGTGAAAAGATAAGTTTCTACCTACAAGTTATTTGAATTTTTAATCAACTTTAAATCAGAAGTGATGAATCATACAACATAACACATTACTCCTAATATTACAAGGCTGCCTGAAATTCAAAATCATCAACATTTTCAAATTGAATATGGTGACAAAAGAATATTATGAAAACAGCAGATAATAATATATTGCTGTTATCTATATTATTATTAAGAAATTAATTTTTTTTACTTTGAATGGAATTGGAATTACGTGTTCTTCCTGAATCATGCATAAGGTATGATAAAAGTGGCTTAGTCTCATGTGGAATTAGGATATAGATGGAGTACCTGCTTGGAAATAATATATCCCTCACTGAATCCCTCTGATAGGCAAGGAGAAGAATTAGGAAAGAGCTAGAGACCCTTAGGTGTCTCAGTGAGATAATGTTCAGTGCTAAACAATAGCAGTGAAAGGGCTTCGTGAAGGAGGATTTTTACCATGGAATCTTTTGGAAACAGTTCCAACAATTATATTTACCAGAGTGAAGTTTGTAAGCTGAAGCCCATTGAGGTTCATGAATTATATGTGAATGTATGTTTTTTTTCTTTGCTCCTAATTCACCCCTGGGGAAAGGGACCAGAGCTTACAGTGTATCCATGGCTCTTAATAAAGGAAAGGTTAAGAAATCATTCCCAAACTATTCCTCTGTAGCCTCTGAGACTGGTGGCTTGGGAACTATATGATTTGGCAGCATAAAGACAACAAAATAATTTAACATGTATCATTTGAATGGGGTCTCCAAAGAAAAAGCACACTACCAGTGGGTATTTTACCCAACTTAACTAACCTACATTTATTGGCTGAATGATATAAAATGATAATCAAAGGTTGACAGTTCCTTAACTAGGTACTTTTTAAAAACTATATACTCAAAGTACCATGACTGATTTTTCGAAGTGATCAATTCCTCATTCACAGAGAAAAAGGGTAAAATGCAGTAGGGTTTGTGCATCAGATGTAAAAGTATGTGTCACTGTTAAACTGACAATTTGAGTTAATATTACTGAATAGCAATATTTTGATTTTATAAATATAATACACTAAATTGAATAAAATGTCTCATCATGATTGCATTTACTTAAGGACAGTCACAGAGACATTTACATAATCCAAAGACATGGTTAAATTGCATAGGTTAAAAAAATGAACAAAATTCTAAAAATACCTATTATAAATTTAATAAGTTTGGTGTAAATGTGCTCTCAAATTTAAATAAACCAGGCCTAAGTGCATCTTTTACTTCTGCAAGTTGACCCAATGAAATTCATTATTATATATTTGGGTGTCAGGGTGAGTCTAACAATTATTTCTTACAGGTGATCTCTTGCTCTTCTTTCTCCTTTCTGCTAGCCTATGGCACAAAGGGCTCACACTGGACCTGTTTATGCCTGCCACCAAAAAGGACAGATGGAAAAATGCTCTCAAGTAGGAGGTCGAGAAATGTAGGAGGATATATATCATAGAGCATTTATATTTCATAGTAAAATTTGCACTATATTTTAGCTCCCTTGCATCTAATTTGGTTATTTGGTTATTTTGAAAATGATTCTTTTTTCCCTATGGGAAAATTATTTTGAATTGTCATAACTTTTTACAAATTCATTTTTAAGATTTTTTTTTTTTTTGGTACCAGCGATTGAACACAGGGGTGCTTAACCACTGACCCACATCCCCATCCCTTTTTATTTGTAGGGTCTCACTAAGTTGCTGAGGCTGACTTTGAACTTGAAGTCCTCCTCCCTCAGCCTCTCAAGCCGCTGGGATTACAGGCATGTACCACCAATCCGGGCAACAAATACAAGTCTGTAAATTTGTCCATGAATATTCTAGAGATTGCCAAAATAATTATCATTCATGGTTCAAAACCTCTATTTTTCAATGTTGATATTATTCAGCATCTCAAAGAGCGTCTATTAGATAGCAGTCCACCAGATATCTCTTACTTTAATATAGACTGAATAAAATGGGAAGCACAGGATATGTTACAACAATAATTCATGCCATTTTGAATAATGGCATTTCCAGTATCCTAGTCTCTTTTCTATGCAAGTGATTTGGGTTATAGTTTTTACTAATATACTGTGAAGCCACACTGGTGTAGTTCTCAAGTGTTCTTTTCAGTGGGGTGCAGAAGACAAGCAGGAAAAACTCACTGACCTTGCAAATAGTAAAGAGACAAGGAGGCTTAAGCAACCATGACCCGTCAGAAAGTGGACAGAAATGACCACGCATTTACAAAAATACTCTGTGTTTTGGCAGCCACAAAATCTACTTTTGTTCACAAGGTTCCTCTCTTCAGATAGACACATGTGTTTGCTTGTGCTCAATAGTAACATCTACACTTAGTTTTCTTTATAAAATTTGCCATTACTTAGGTTTTGAAAATAGTCCCCAAATTTACAAGTTTTCTATTAAAAAAAATTATCAACTGCTTAGCAGTGACACACTTGCTTTTTTAAATCAAAGTACATCCATAAACCAGTTGAAATAATACAAAACAGAAATGTGTTCTAATCACTTGCAAAGATTAAGCCTGAGCTTAACAGAAAATCATTAAAATACATTTATCAGAGTGTAAAGAACCAATGACTTATTGGCAAGTGAGTGATTTGTCATCTTCTTGTCATTATCTGAACCCCACAGATACAAGGCAATCCACTCAGCTCTGACTCAGGAACTTTCTGCCTGGTATTTTGCACACACAAAGAGTTTCTGTTTGATATGATTTTTCTTTCTTTCTTTTTTAAACATTAAGTGAAGAAGTAAACTAAAGTGCATTCTAGAGAAAACTGGTTTCATGAAATGTTCAACTGGCTTAAATATAAGAGAAGGAGTTTCCAAAATAATCCAACTGCTGAACTAAGGGATCACATTGAGCTTAGGAAAAAGAGAGGTTCTTTTCTGCCCCTGAGTGCAAAGCCAGCACTTTCCAATAGACTTGTAAATTCTCATCTTTAGCCATAACACCCTTAATATCTCTGATTTCTTCCATTGCTTTTCTTTGAATTCATGCTCAAGTAGCTGTAAATCACAGAGGAGCCACAGTAAGAAGGTAATCACAGCATTTGTCTTTGCATGAGTTTTTTTGCCCTCCTGGTTTGATGGCTGCCTCTCAGTTATGGAGCTATTAAATTTTTACAGAGCTTCTGTTTACCACGACACCCTGCCTAGTATGCCAAGAGTGTTGGCTGCCTGCCGAACCAGTATATATAATGCTTGGGTTTAGGAATCATGGAAAACCCTGAGCATTTATTATTAAGGGGAGCCCCAGCTGACTTTTGTTTTGCCATTTGTTAGCTGAAATCAATACATTCTATCATTATAATCTCTGCAAAACCTTGGATGTGTGTGCCTGGCAGGCAAAACCATCAGAGAGACTAAGATCTTCCCCAGACAGGGGAGAAATCTTATTTTTATTTTTAATTAATATAAAATGCACATCCAAACCAGCGGCTCCAAGACCCAAAGGAATCTGTTCTAAAGCCTTCAGCAGCATGGGGTACACTCTCGTTTCCACGTCTGCATCCTTCAATGCTTATTTGATATTCCTTTGAAATTCATTTGGCTTGAGCTAAAATAACTCTTGAAAATGAAAGGAGCTCATAGAAAGAAAACACTGTATTCAAGGATCTCTTTATGTTTTCTGCTGACTTTTTTCTTAACAGATTGTCAAAAGTTTGAATATGCATTTTTATCTCTTCCCTGTCTCTTTCTGAAACCTAAGAAAACGTGACAATAAATTGGCTAACAAGAGCATGCAGCTGATTCAACTGAGGACATTAAGATGTCAATCAAACATCCCTTGCAATTTCCCCATGTATATTATTTTTACCCATTTCTCTAACCCGAAGAAGAATCATCCTTGATCTTCTCCTAATCATGCTTTATTAATCTTCAAACTGCTTGGCTCAAAGCTGGAGTTAAAGCCAGTTAAGCAGATATTTTATATATTGCTGAGATAATATAGGGACAATACTTGCAATTTAGTATGCAATGTTAAAGTTTTATACTTATTCCTTTATTTCACATAGAAATATTCACAATAAATCATTTATAATTTTATAACTGTAGGTTCTATTAAAGTATATTTAATTTTTAATACCAAGTTTTTGCATAGGTTTGAGAAAGTTTCCACAGGTTTGAAAAAACAAAATGATGACCACAAACCATAAATAAGTATTTATTTGCTTTTTAATATTTAATAAATAAGTATTTATTTGCTTTTTAATATATTTGCCTATTACTGAATCATATGCTATTGAGGTTATAAAAGAACAACATCCCTGCCCCCAAACTATAACAAGATCAATAAAAAATGAGCAACTTCAGAGAACAAATTATAAATCAACATAAAACAGTATGACCTTGAAAATAAATCACAAAAATGTAAGGAAGTAGGTCTTCTCAGCTGTAACATGAAGACTTTTGTGTAGACTGTCTTTAAGTCCACATTAGCTCTTGGTTGCTGTAACATTACATTTCTTCCCTCACTTAGCTCTGACATGTGTTCCTTTTCTTACTTGAAAGTTTTGGACCACTCAGCTGACAATATTGTATTATATATATATCTCATCTCTTGCATTATGATCCAATATGTCTATTCTCATAAGCTATTTCCATCATCATTAACAAACAGTTATTACGGATCAACTAATATAAGTCCTTAAGGTGTTTAGCTATATAGAATATAATTGAATCAGACTACCAAATATCTACACATTATATATTCGCAGATAAACCTATCTGCAAAGAAAACAATAAAAATATAAGCAATACCTGATTGATACCATGGAAGTGTTTAGAAAAAGACTATAAAGAAAATTCAGAAGGGAGATTGAATAGTCTTCAATTATTTTGAATTTACTACACACTAAACTGCATAATACTATATAAAGGGATTTTGGCTTTTTTTTTTCTTCTCTTTTTCAGAATATTTAAATCCCTGTTTTGTCATGGGCTCTCTGTTCATGCTGCATAGATTAGATTAAAAATTTATCTTTATCTTCCCCATGGTTCCTGGTACCCAGTAGACACCCAATAGACACCTCTTAAATGATTGATTCTCTTAACCTCATGAATTTATACCCACAAATACTGTACTACAGTCAGATCAGCCTGAGATAATAAAAATCTGCAGGCATGATTTACAGACCACCTGAGCATTAGAGCTGCTATTGCTTTCTGACTTACCAATCACAGGATTTGGCCTCATAAATGAGTTATGGTGAGTAGAATCACTTTTGATTCAGATTTGATTTTATGGCAATAATTCATAGCTAGGATGGAAGGAACCAGAAGGAATCCCTTCTCTACTTTCTCCACTGCTGTCTCTTTTGGTCTATATTTCAGTCAGTACCTGCCATGTTATCAAATGAAATAAAATAAAATAAAATGGTGCCATGGCAGTCACACATGTAGTCATTTATCTTAACTTTGATTATGGCATATTAAATACCTGGAAGGAATCATATTTGTGGTTTGAAGAAAGTACTTTTTGATCAACAGAAAGATAAATACTTAAGTGTAGAAGATAAGTCATGACTGGGAAACCATAGAAATCACACCAAGTTTGTTTATTAAATGTAATATTTCCTTTGAGCTAAAGTTTGCTACCTTTCCAAGTGAGATAAAAGCAGAAGGTACTCTGGCTTCCAAGTAAAATCAGTATAAATGTACATTCCTATTTGCTCTCAATATTATACATACAGCCAGGATGCTGACTGGTAACTCTTAAAATGGCAGATCAAATACACATATTATCCACAAACTTCCTTAATGTCACTATGCTTAAGAATCTTGTCACTTTTAAATGTAAGTATAGTTACATAATTTGACTCTTGGAAACATGAGTTATTGAATAAAAACTAGCTGGAAAATTGAAGACATTACAAAAAATATTTGTAATATCTCTAAAGGAATGGTTTCAAAACTTTAGCAAGCATCATAAACTTATGGATACTCATTAAAATATAAATAGGCTTCATATAAGGCATTTCTGATCCACTAAGTCTTGTGGGGAGAGGCCCAAAAATTTGTATTTCTTACAAGTTTCCAAGTGATAGTGAAGCTGGTAGGCCAGTAAAAATGCCTTGAGTACTTACATGAATTATAAATTAAATGCATCTTGTATGGAAAAAAAATAGGCAAAGTATTCCAAGTGCTTATACTTGCTTAATATTTAATTACCATAATCAAACTAAGGTTAAAGTTGCTGCTCAGTGATTTTTAAATTTTTTTAGTACTGGGGTTTAAACTCAGGGGCACTCAACCACTGAGCCACATCCCCAGCCCTATTTTGTATTTTATTTAGAGACAGGGTCTCACCAAGTTGTTTAACAGCCTCACCATTGCTGAGGCTAACTTTGAACTCGCAATCCTCCTATCTCAGCCTCCTGAGCTGCTGGGATTACAGGTGTGTGCCATTGCGCCAGGCATGCTCAGTGATTTTGTAATTTCAAATGCATGTACTTCTTCTAACTTATATTACCTGTTGCTACATTTTATTTCTGAGACTTGGCTTTGATAAGTGGATTGAACAAAATCAGTTACTAGGAATCTAACTAAATCCAATTCCCTAAAAGGTCTTAAGGAAATGGAAGTCTTCATGTACAAAACTATGGTACAGAATTTGTAATCTGGAAGTCTGAAGGAGGAGAAGGCCCAAATTAGAAGGTAGCCATGAAATCCAGGATAGATATTCCCTGCTGGATTCCTGACGCAGAATTAAAAAATACTTCTTGAGTTCCAGTGCAGGGGAAATCTGAATACTGGCCTACTTCTCTGCAATCTCTGGTTTATATCAGGGTTGGCAAAACACTCTGAGGATAAATGCTTATTTCATCCAAGAAACTAAAAAGCATTTTTAAATTATTAAATTTCTATTTGTTCCTAATTACATAATATTTTGTGCTTTAGATAACCAGGATTTTATGCAGGTTATTTCAAAAGTGCAAAAAAAAAAAAAAAATGAAAAAGAGTTGAATTTAGTCAGTTCCAGGATATAATTGCTTCATGTTTGCTTTTCAGATATTAATTATGTTTGTTGTCTTATTTGACAAAATAACATGTATTTGAAAGGGTTTGGAGAGAACAAACAATAATGAATGTAATAAATGGACTTAAGGCATATCTATTGTTTTAAGTACATTAAATAGTTTTAGGTCAGCAGAGAAGGGAACTAATGTTTACTCCTTGGTAGAAAAAGCTTTAGGAATATTTCTAATACTGTTTTCTTTTTTTCCTCCAAGAAAATGCTAAAATGAGCTGGGAAGTCAAAGGAATAAAAATTACTTTGTGTCATATGAATCTAAACACACAGGTGAGAAACTTGTGATAATTTTGTGCCTTTGTCATTTAAACCATGAATTTTGTCTTCCATTTCATCTTCCACATGCCATCCATGAAGAAGAGCAGAATGTGCCTTCTAGAGCCAAAAGGGCTGGGACTCAAATCTAGGCTCTACTCCATTCTGCTGAAGCCTCCAGGGAAACATGACAGTCCTATGATCCATGTGAAGTTTCTGAAATACTGCTTAATATCTTAAATATGACATTTATATGCTTATAAAATCACTTTAACTTTCTATTTCTACAAAATAATTTTCTTTTATGTGTACATCCACACTTGCACATCCATGTTTTAACACCTGCCATTTCTTCATTAGGAAACTGCCATTTTTATTAGCTATGAGATAAGATTGTTATTTGGATTACGTGACATAGTAAATGTAAAGCTATAACACTTGGCACAATGCAAGTACTAAACATGGTAATGCTTTCCTAAGGGAACAAAAGCCAACTGCCTCCATCTCAATTAGAATTAGCAGAAGTTGGTGACTGCAAAGACAACAGATGTTCTAGTTGTGCTGGAGCTGCATCCATGGGTGACCACTTTGAACAAGAGGAATGTGGCAAAAGTTCAATTAGCATCTGAGCCTCCTAACTGAGGGAAGAATTGGTTACTTGCCATCATTGCATCCATATCTATGGAAATCTCTTGATCATCTTGTAGGAACTCACTTATTTTATTTAGATTTCTCCTTTGTCACAAGAAATAATCTGTTCTATAATTCCCTATACAGTACAGAACAACAACAACAAATTCTCAGTTGAAAACTTCCTCCAAGCTAGGAAGTCATTACATGAAGAGAAATGTTCAAAAGAAGCCTTCATGAAAGAGACCACATAAATATAAGAAGGGGAAAACCTACAGAACTTAGCTGATGGTGCATATTTCCAGGTTATTTACCAGCCAATTACTGGAGCTGGTACAAACCATGAATTTACTCAAAGAACATGAGGAGAGCTTCATGCAAAGTGATGGTTCCACCTGCTGTACTCTGCCTTCCTGCGTAATGGGCTGGTTCTACGTATTAAGCACTAACATTACATTCCACAGGTCCAGGGCTGAAGCTAGTGATGATTCATTATTAGTTTGTGTTTGGGCTTATAAGCCAGAAATATGTAATCATTGACCAGAGAAAGAAACAGGTATTTTTTTCTCTCTTATCACATAAAATTCTGTTTTGTATTAAAGTTTATAAAGTCATACAGGAATCACCTAAACTTTACTAAAATATTTTCCTCTGAAAAAGGTCAACATTTGCATACAGCACGAATACAAATACTAATCTGAACACTAGATTTTAGGTATCCCCTCAACCCCACCAAATATCAGTCATTATTTATATTTGGGGTACAGTCATTGGCTAGATCCTAGGTAGCCATGATCCAAATTAACTTATTGCCCCAATGACCTAAGCAGTCTCAAATTTGCTGTCTCAGTATTAGACTTTACATTCATTTACTTAATATTTAGTATTTACTTAATATTTAGTATTTAGTATTATTTAAGTGTTTTCCACCTAATTTTAATATCAAATGTCACGTTCCAGAAATGAAAGATAAACGATCTATGTGGCTGATTGTATGTTACTTACCTGTACCATATGTGGAAATAACCAATTTCCTAACAAGGTTCTTTAAAATGTAAATCAAATCAAAGGTATAATTCATACAAAGAGAAGGCAATAATATGAAAGCCTTGATGAACTTAGTATTTTCCAGCTTGAATACTCTAAGCCAAGGATAAGTGTCAAGTTTCTTCCTCCTTTGAACTCCCATAACAGTACATCCCTGCTTGCCTCTGATCAATTTTTCATCTTGGTGTGCCCATGCATATGTAAAGAATGATCGAGTGGACAGATCATCTTCTTAACTCTTTCAAACACAGGAGGCCTTAATCTATAGCTACAAAGTCATGATTCATTATCAGTTCTGCAAATTGCATAACTGCTGAGCCAGGTAGCAGCTAGATAAAGGGATCCAAAGCTCAACTCCCAAAGTGCTCTATGTGTTTCCTTACCATTCCTCAAAAGGAAGAAGAACTGGAAGAAACTAATAGGTAAAATAGGAAGAGTAATAACTGATCTTTTTATAGGATTTAGGTTTGTGCTTCTAATCTTTGCCTAAGTGGTTCTTTCAGCTTGGCCAGGACAGGTCATGATAGTCCCAGGTGATATCAATTTTAAAAAAATGACTTGATTTCTGATCTTTCTTTCATAATAAATGTCTCTGTTAATCTGTGCCCTGAGAAGGAGTCTGAATTTATTGTCATTCTGCCCCTTCAGCAGATTACTCTTGGGGGCCAAAATATCTAAACTCAGAATACAAAGATTTCTGAACAGAGTAAATGCCAAACACACACACACACACACACACACACACACACATATATATATATATATATATATATATATATATACACACATATATATGCATCTCTCTCTCTCTCTCTCTCTATATATATATATATATATATGTATATGCGTGTATATATATATATACGCAGATATATATATCTGCAGGAAACATTCATATATATACATGTATGGAGGAGGGTGTATACATAAAATATATGTATATATCTGCATATATATACATTTTGCATGAGAATTTTTATTGTTAGAATTTTGAGAAAAATTGGATCTCAACCTTTATTAAAGAAGTCATGTGATTATAATCATCAATTGTGAAAACTCAGTGTTGTCTGGTGGCCTACCTCTGCAAATTCGATATGTATGCTAAAACTAGATGTTTCTTTGTCATTTAAGCATTAATTTTTATGACCTTGAACTCCTAGAATGATTCTTCTAGGGTTTGGGTATGGTTTTCCTGCAACATGTCATATGTTGCAAGTTAGAAACTGGGTCTTCAATGTGATGATATGGAGGTAATGGAACTTTTAAGAAGTGGGGCCTAGAGGAAGGTATTTAGGCCAGGGGAGCTCCACTCTCAGGAATGGATTAATGCTGTCTCCCAGGAAGGGATCAGATTTGATAGGAGTGAATTAGTTAACATGAGACTGGGTTGTTATAAAAAGAGTAAGCCTACCCACTACCTAGTCTCTTGTTTTCCTGTCTCATAATGTTATCTTTTTTTTTTTTTAGAGAGAGAGAGTGAGAGAGAGAGAGCGAGAGAGAGAGAATTTTTTAATATTTATTTTTTAGTTTTTGGTGGACACAACATCTTTTTATTTTATTTTTATATGGTGCTGAGGATCGAACCCAGCGCCCCGTGCATGCCAGATGAGCACGCTACTGCTTGAGCCACATCCCCAGCCCTCATAATGTTATCTTTTTGGCAAGTGTTCATGCATTTACTTGCCATGAGGCTCTCACCACAGTCAAGCATATATTAGCATCATGTTCTTGAATTTCTAGAATTATAAGCTAAATAAACCTCTTTTCTTTGAAGAGTACTTAGCCTCAGGTATTTTGTTATAGAAGCAGCAACAACAAAAGCAGACAAATGCAAACCCATTGTGTTAAATGGAATGCTGGTGATAAAGTCTTTTTTCAACTGGGAGGCCATAAGTAACACATAGTTCAAGGTCAGTTATTTAAAAAAATAGAATACAAAAGTAAAGAAAGAAAAAATATCAGGTGCCTCATATACAGCAAGGGTTTCTTTAATGTTTTTTATACATGTGTGCATATATTGGGTCATAATTTTTAAATATTTAATGAAAAGTCATTGCAAAAAGGTTTGCAGGGAATTGATTGTATAAATCTTACAGGATTAAGACCTCAAAAATCTATTAATTAATAATAGTAAAATGATATTTGAAAGTGTGTGTTCTCTGCAATATTCATAATGATTTAAACACATTTTCTCAATAAAACCTCATGTAAACCGTATTAGGTAAGTACTTTTACCTTCTGCTTTGCACCAATTGACCTACTGACAAATTTATAAGAAGCTTTTGTAGTAACATTTTGAGTGATCAGAATAGGATAAGGCATATTTTCATAAAGTTAATACATGATTCTGACTCTTCATCTATTTTATAATATATCACTGGTGGTAGAATTAGACACCTCTCCCACCCTCTTTCTCTTTGTTTTTTAACAAATAAAAATTAGTATTTCTTAATTAAAAAATACAAAAAAAGGTTGTCTAAAATTAGTCAAATTATCTATTTTTATTTTAATAGATACCATTTAACTAAATTTGCCAGAAAACACAGTGCACATAGAGTATAAATTTATTATTGTTCTCTTTCCTGATGTTCCTCTTCCCACTAGCTTCTTCTCAGCCAAATTAAGAAATTCCAGGCTTTCATATCATACAAATTTGTTCAGCAAGGCCTTTGGAAGAGGCACACCACGGTCTGTTGAGTGAATCCAGTACTAATCAGGTGAAGAAGAGAGCCAAGGAGAGCATTCTATTCACTTTCTCTCTCACTGGGCTAGACATGTTAGCCAAAGGCATCTATGATTTTCTCATTCTATGGTTCTCTCATGCTTTATGGCAAAAGATAATTAGGTTCAATGATCTGACTCTTCCAGATCATTGAATGTTGCCTTAGGAATTGGATTACTCATTGTTCAAGAAAAGGAAAGAAAAACCCACAGACATCTATGTTCAAAAGAATTGGATAATTATACAGAAGTTATGTAAATTAAAGTTCATGTGGAAAAATCAGATTATTTCCTTTTAGAAGCAGAGAAACAGCTTATCACATCAAAATGAAGCTTTCCTTTGTGCAAAAGTGGAAACACTCAGGATACACAGAGGAGTTAATTTTATGATGCACTGTCCAAAGCAAAATGAAATCAGTTTGGTATTTACTGTTGAAATAGTATATTAGCAATTGCAGGAAATGGAGGGGAAAAGTACAAAGAATGAATGAAAATAATTTTAACGTTTCCATTTGTCAGTGACTTTAATCAACTTGTATTACTACTGAAGAGCAACTAAAGTGGTTATAAATGTGTATGAAAAATAATTCACACATAAAATCTGTTAGTTTTCTATATCTCTCCTTTCTGTCTTTTAAAACAATAGTTTGATTTGAGAATTAGGTATGTCATTTTATAGTCTTTGTTTAAAAGAGTGCCATTTTTGTCTTACTTTTGCTTTTTACCTGTATCATAGCATGACTTAAATCACAAATATTTGGATATAAATTTCTGCAAAAGCCAAGGACTCCCATAATTGTTTCACTGGCCATAAGATAGTACATGGTGCTTGACAGAGTCTCTTCTTCCTCTGATTCCTCATCACTTGACTTTCCAGAAGGATGAAAAAATGTTAACTGATGGGAACACTTTGTAACAAAATAGCCACTCTGTAGATACTAAAAGGCAAATAAAAATGGTTTATTTTGGAAACCTATGAAAAGAGCAGTGTTTTCATTAAGGTAAGAAATAAAAAGCTGGATAACCTATCAGGATTGGATAATAACATCATTGAGGGACCAGAGAGACAAATCTGCCTGCCTAGAAGACCTCCCAAGTAGCATGCCAAGCCAACACCCATCCTTCTTACCTTTTTTTCCTAATTACATCTCTTGCCTTGACATTATTTCCCTTTCAATTCATTCATCTGATAACATACCCCAATCTTCCACCTGTAGGTATTTTCACAAGTTGTTCTCTCCACCTGGAATACCCTTCCTCCAACTCTTGGCACCCCACTTGAACACCTCTGGGACTCTTCCAGTCTTCAAGTACCATGTGTAATTTATTTCTCTGATCAGCACACACTCAATGATAAGAATAAACTACAGAAAGGGGTTGGAGGCATGGGGTTAGAAATGATGGTGGAACGTGATGATCATTATTATCTAAAGTTCATGTATAAAGACACGAATTGGTGTGAATATACTTTATATACAACCAGAGATATGAAAAATTGTGCTCTATATAAGTAATAAAAATTGTAATGCATTCCGCTGTCATATATATATATGAAATGAACTACAGATTATCAATAAATAACTGACACTTGATGTCAGTGTTCCCAGACACGCACATTTTTATAATATTTCTATGATGTTTGTTTTATGAAGGGCTCTGAGAGTATCTTCCAGGTACTCTCCTTTAGGATCTTTATCCTGCATATAATTTCCAAAACCCATTTTTCTCCCTATGAAATCTGAGACAGCTGTATCCTTCTCAAAACTCTATTTTCTATATGCTGCCAAAGGTTATCAACAACATATCTGCAATTATTATGGAAGTAATTTATTTAAGAGGAAATGTGATTTGGTTGGACCCCAGCCTAAACACAAAGAGCACCCTGAATCCTGTCTTGAGAGAGTGTTCATTTTCTTTGATATACAGCATAGCAAGTGCAAAATCATGCAAGGATTTGCAAACTCATGTTTGTGTAACACAATTTGTATAACTTTTTATCCGAAGCTTCTTTTAATATCAGTGAGCTTCAGACCACATTTAGCTTTGATCTTACCATGAAAATTACCTTACCTCCCTAATTACACACACACACACACACACACACACAGATAAATACATTTAGGCATTCACAAAAACAATTTGAACCTCTTGAGTGATTTCATATAATCTCTTGCCTTCAGTTACCAGACATATGTTTTTGAATTACAGTTATATTTCTCAAGATCAGATATTTATTGTAGGCTTCTGAATAATACATGAAACTATTAGAAAACTCTACTTTCTACTTATAACTAACATGTACAAAATTAAACCCATTTTATCCTAAGAGTCTATTTTTCCTTTTAATAGGCCTAACAAATTTTGAATGAGGTCACATCTCTCCATTCCTACATTCCTCTCTGAGGGAGCAACCAATTTCTCTCATCGAGATCCTGATAGAGCCTGCTAACTCTTCCTTACACCCAGTCTTGCTCTTCTTTAATTCTTGATTCTCTTTGATTCACAGCCACCAGAGTAATCTTTCTAAACTGGAAAACTGATGCATTTTTTTAAAAAAATATGGTAATGACTTCCCAATGATCTCAGAGAAAATCCAAAATTCATATGATTTTCCAGACCTTCCACAACTGCCCCCCTACTCTCTCTTCAACTTGATTTGGAGTCTCCTTCTTGCTCTCTATATTCCATATATACCAAACTTTTATTCATTTTTGGTCTTCCAAATCCTTTAATATGTTCTTTGCTTCAGAAATTTCCATCCTCTTTGTATGGATAGTTCCTACTCATATTATCACTTATGGCTTAAATGACATTTTGTTAATTAAATCCTTCCTTATCTTTGCCATACACTTAGGTCTTCCGCCTTGGAGCACAATGACACTCTGCCCTCAACATAGCAATTATCAGGATTATTAACACACTTGTTCATCAAAGTATAAACTTTGAATGTTATCTGAAGTCAGATAACATGTTTGTCTTCTTCATAACTCCCAGTTCATGAATAATAACTTTTTAAAATAAAATAGTATACTTCATGTTAATATTTTCCTTGTATGTATACATACACACATAACATAAAGAAGAACAAATTTATATTTAATATACATTAATGAAATATTTCTTAATTGCATCCAGGTTAAAATGTGGAGAATTTGAACCAGAAAAGTTAAATGTTTGTTCCAAGGTCACTGAATTAATGTTTTTTTTTTTTTCTAAGTTACATTTCCAAGTAGCATATCCCTCTCTATTTGCTTTCTGTATTTATTTATTTAAGTCACTTAGATGTACTTTTTATAGCAATTTAATAAATTGAAGTTTTAGATACACAAATAATTTGAATTTAAAATACTGGTCAGGAAGAACAAATAGATGCCTTTAAGATATCTTGCATATTTCAAAACTCCTTTCTAATATCCACACAACTGCTATCTTTATCATCTCCCCAAACACTCTAGTAATATTTTTGATTAGTCACAAATGCAGCAATAAAATCTACATATTTCTATCCATCCCTGAGAACTATCTTCTTGAAGTAATTTGATTCATTCTTTCAACAAATACCTATTGACTGCAAACCACATGCCAGCTACTGTGCCAAGTATTTAGCAGATGTAAATGAAAAGAAAATGTTTCTTTCCTTTCAGAGCTTGAATTTTGAGAAAGGAGATAGAAGACAAACTAGATAAACAAGTAAATTAGATGGCATGTTAGGTACTAATAAGAACTAAAAAGCAAAATAAGACAGATAATGCAAATTGGAAATGTGTTAATATTCTTGATAATTCAAATTGGTTATTTTTCAGTTGATTGGTTGGTTTTGCCATTTTACTTGGAGATATGATTCTCATTTAGGAACTAAGAAGGCTTGCCATGTGCCTAAGTCAAGGAAGAGCATTTCAGATGAGGGTATAGCAAGTTCAATGGTTCTGTTCGGGGAGTCTGACTAGTATAATTTACTCATGAAAAGAGGTCAGTAGGACTGAAGCAAAATCAGCAAGATTAGTATAAAATAAGGTCAGATAGGAGGTAAGTGGGTTAGACCATACAGCCAAGGACTTTGGATTTTACTCTGAATGAATTAAGAAGCTATTGAAATGTTGTGTGCACTATCACTGCTGAATTGAAAATAGACTATATACGGACTAATGGTGGAATCAAGATCAGTTAGAATGGCATTACAACAATCTCAGCAAAAGTTGGCAGTGGCCTAATTAAAAATAATAGGAGTAGAAGTGGTGTTAAATTGTGGGATTGGGGATACATTAAAACAAATAGGTCCATGTGACTTTTTAAAGGAATAAATTTGGTATATGAAAGTAAGAGAGACCCCAAACTTTGTAATTTTATATACAGAGAAGAATGGAGTTGCTATCTAATGGATGTGATGTTATACAGAATGTTAGATAGAGCATCATTTTGAAACTAAAGCATAAAAATTTCCTGTGTAAACTTCAATACAGCACAAAGTCTTACTACAACCAGGCTGGTGCAGCCCTGCTTTGGGTTTGAGCTACTTCAAATGTTAAATGTCTCTTTATCAAATATTTCCCAGTAACTCCTCTGATCTGATTCTGTGGTACTGACAGCAGAGAACTTTATACTGACTTTTTTTTTTTTTTGGTACTAGAGATTTAACCAGGGGCAAACTATTGCTGAGAAACACCCCCAGTTATTTTCATTTTTAATTTCTTAAATTTGTTATTTTTTTGAGATAGGGTCTCGCTAAGTTACTTAGAAACTTAATAAATTGCTGAGGCTGAACTTGCTTGCAATCCTCCTGTCTCAGCTTCCTGAGTTGTTGGGATTTCAGGCATGCATCACCACTCCTGGATATACTGACCTTTGGGATTACAACCAGTCAAATGAAATGCTACTGTGGATCAAAGCCTAGGTAACAATTCAATTAAAGAAAAAGAAAATAAGCGTGTGTGTGTGTATATGTGTGTGTATATATATATAATTTATATTCCCATTCAAATAATGTGTTAAATCTAAATTCTGATTTATTAATTACTGGTTGGGAAAAAAAGCTTTCCAACTTATTGCAGACATTTAACAAAGCTTAATTTTAAAATGGGAAAGTACTCCTTTTAGGTTTTAGAAAAATCGTTATTTTTATTTTAAGACCACCAACATATATATCTGAATACACAAGTCAGTGCATAAACTCAAGGAAAAATATTTGCATAAGAACATGTAACAGCTAAAGACCATCAGTTGAATCTGCCTTGGAAACTGAGAATGGTGATCAACAATAAATGTTACTGAGGAATTTCTGCCAAATCAAACCAGGGAATCAATCTGGTCATCTTTTTTAATCTGAAAAGACACACTTCTGGTGCTATACTTGTTAGACCAATAATGCATACATTAAGAAACTCAAGTGAAATTGAGATAAAAACCAAACAAAACGTCATGTAACTCAACATTTATCTATAAAACTTAAAAAGTCCAATCCAAACACAAAAGCTAAGATTCATGGAAAAACAATATGCTTTTAAATTTGAGTCTTAATATTTCCCCTTACTTTTATGATAAAATGTTAAATTTTTGACAGTCAAAATTATTATTTAAGCTGGGCCTGGTGGCACACTCCTATAATCCCAGCAGCTATGGAGGCTGAGGCAGGAGGATGGTGAGTTCAAAGCCAGCCTCATCAAAAAGCATTGTGCTAAGCAACTCAGTGAGACCTTGTCTCCAAATAAAATGCAAAATATGGCTGGGGATGTGGCTCAGTGGCTGAGTGCCCCTAAATCCAATCCCTGGTGTACCCCTCCAAAAAAATATTACTTAAAAATAAATTCTACTCTAATTTCTACGGATTTTAGTGATGGCTGATACTGTTAACTTGATTATATGTGTAATGAAATAGTATAAATAGGATTAACTTTCTGGTCTTAAACTTGAGATATCCTCACTAGCAACTGCACATTGGACTGAGCATGCTTAACCACTGGTCAGAAATACTGTTTTCTGAAATGTTTTTGTTATTAAAGTTAAAAAGAGATACTTAGCTTGTTTAGCCTTAAATAGCAGTGAATTTATGAGATTCACCACTTTACTATTCCATAAAGTAAATCTGTATTAGTTTAGAATTCAAGTTGGAAAGTAAAATGGCCATAGGGTATTATAAAAATAGAAATTTATGTATAACTTTTATGACTGAATTTTATGTGGTTAATTAGTTTTTTAAAATAAACTATAGCATATGTTTGAAATTGACTTTTATTTGTGTATATGGAGATGTTCATGATATTTTTCCATTTTTATATATGGTCATTCTTATACACACTGTATTGACTTAAACATTTAAAGGAGCTTGTGTGACTTTTGATGCAAATCTCTTGCTTCCCCTGAACCTTAATTATCAAAAGTGCTAGATTTAGATTTATGCTTTGGTTCAAATTGCACATTCTATACCTATATAGTAGGAGGTCTTATGCAACTTACTTATCCTCTGAATGTCTGTTTTTTTCATCTTTGAAAGGAGGATAATTAACATTGTTGTGGATATTAAATTTCATAATATGTGCATTTTATAAAATACAATTGTGACTCAGAAAAATAAATATTATGAATTACTATTTCAACCCATAAACAAAACTCATTAACTTATTTTTTTCACTGATTATCAAATATTGTGATCACATTTCAGGATTAATTGAAAAAATTATATGTGGTTTTGAAGAAACAAGGTGATGTGAAATAGTTTCTATAAAATCTACAATTAAATAGAGTTTAATAGTCATACTGCCAAAACCCTACATATTTTTGGCAAAGTTGTGCAGCATTGAATGATATAGTCCATTTTGGCAGCTGGAACTAGAGTTCAAAAGGGAGCTGTGAATAAAATATTATATTTTATATTTCTAATAGAAAATGAACTTTTCTATTAATAATTTGACAAAGACAATCTATCACGCCTCACCTCATCTACAGCTTCTGCCACACATCATAGTTTTAGGTCGCAGAAACAATGATTAGGTGCAGCTGTAAAACACACTGATTCATAATGAAAGGTTCATTAGTCACATAATAGACGCAGCACCAAAGAACTGCACAATGAAATCAGGGATTTCCCTTTTGTCTACTTTTTTGGTACTCAATCTGTTTTGGCCTGCGGTCTACATGAAGACAGATGCCCAGAATTGATTTTTTTGCACCCTAATGATTCCCTTTCCCCCGTTTGCATTAAATTGATGGAGGTGGACAGTGATTGTGCTGATATTCTAAATGGGTTGTGACTCCCTCATGGAACACCTGCATCAAGGCGAAATGCAATTTGGACGGATATTTTCTCCACATTGGCTGTTTTATCTGTGAGTACCATATGAATCCTGAGCAGTGTATGAGTTGTGGTGAAATTAACTTATTTTCCCTTTATATTGGCTTCCATAGGCTGAAGAAAATAGCACTGACTTGGGAATCATAAAACATAAATACTCCATGCCTACTGGGTCTCATGTTTCCTAGATTACCTTTTCAGTCATCTAAGAATGATTCCTTGTGCCCACTCCCGTCTCTCTCTTGCAATGAAAACCAGAGGTTTGGGGGCATAGCTCTTAGTGAAACTACTGGAGGTGTAACAGCTGCATGAAACATCAGCAAATGCCAGGCAACAAGGGCACCTGGGCCCACTTCAGAGGCATCTAAGCAATTTCTGCACTACTTTTGAGCTCCTAATGTTGATATTATTTCAAACTGTAAGTATTGATTTCTAATGAAAATGTAAGATACAGCTGGCAGAGAGAAGAGTGATCTGTCTTGTGCAAGAAATGAAGAAGGCACAAGATACATATTTGTGAAGTTGTCATTGAGAATTTTGCCAATATCACTAGATATTTTATTCATTTTTTACTGTCTTGAACCTGTTACTCTTTCCGGATCTCCTTGCCTTTCTGTGTCTTGTCTCTTCTTAGACCATTGTATTTTCATTTTCTCTTTTAGACACAAACTCCCGTCTTTATTTCCAGAGGCATAGACAAGAGGTTTATTTAAGAAACTAGAGGCACATTCAAGAGCGAATGTGCTATCTTGAAAACAAGAGCAGACACCACTCCCTTCTTTTTCTTTTTTTTTACTCTAACAATAGAATATGACATCTTAAAATGATCACACTTACAGTAGGGAAAGGAAGAGTTCAAAACTGGGACCTAATGGTGTAATGGGTTGACAAACAGATTATCTAGAAATACATATTATAAAGGATATATTAATTTATTAATCTTTCAGAAATTCTTTTGTGGACAGAAATATTAAAACCACTTAGACACTCTTACCACCTTAGCACAATGAGTAAACAGGGAATACCAAAGGAGAGTTTCATGTTTCAGAAAAGTGAAAGACACAAATATAAATATAGTTTTCTAGTTTATTTAGAAACATACTTGGCATTTTTACCATTTTACATAAATGAGAAAAGAATATCCCAAAAGAATACTTACAGGTATCCCAGTATCAATAGAATTTGATTAGTTGTGAGATTTATCTTTCCCTTAGGATCTATTATTTTTCATTTCCATTAGTAATGCTAACCATTTTTTACCTCACTCCTATAATCACTTAGTAATTGGTATCTCATTCTTTGGTCCTTAAAATAAACTCATTTTTACTTTGTTTTTCAGAAATCTGTAAATGATAGCCTGTTGCCTACAGATGTCCTGATACTGGAAGCAAGCTGTCAAAGTATTTGTAAGAAGATTCATGGAGACTCTGTAAAATCTGTTATTCCAAGTGTGGTGAAGAGATCAGCAGTCTTGGGATCATCCAGAGCTTATAAAATGCAACTCTCAGGGTTGGGGTGTAGGTTAGTGGTAGAGGCCTTGCCTAGCATGTGTGAGATGTGTGAGGCCCTGGGTTTCATCCCCAGCATGGCCAAAAAAAAAAAAAAATTCAAACTGTTGAGTTCCATTCCAAGGCTTTTTTAAAAATCAGAATCTGGAAGATATTCTCCAGGTAGTTCATGGGCACATTGATTTTTTACTCATATGTTTTTATCTATAGAATAAGAAAAACATGAAGTGTTACTAATATTTAATGCACCAATACTGAAAGTTTGGTCTTCTCGGTCCATTTGGTTCACGTACTATACTGAGGTTAAGGTGAAGATTTGACTGACGCAAAGCTATGCTCATTTTTTTCTTTCTTTTCACTTGTTTGATGTTTTGGAGTTTCCCTGTACACTGATGCAGAGGTTGCATGGTTATAATTAGAGAGTCCAAAAACCCCTTCTCAAATACATGGCTTGCAAAGTGTAAAGAAAACATGAAGATTGGACAAAGTGTGCACGAAACTGGCAAAGCTGATCCTTCTCTTCCTAGTAAACACTATTCTTCAGTCATATTCTAAAGTAAAAACAATAACACTCTAGTTATATCTGATTTTAAAATTTAACAAAAAATGTCAAATGATTTAATTTTTGATTCAGATAAACTGTTGCTAACAGTTATACTTTGATATTTGCATTAGTTAAATCCTAAAATTCTCTCAAAAATCTATGTATGAAGGCTGCCAGTATCAACTAGTATACTAAGTATCAGCAACTCTCAATGTGCTTCTCATTTTCTAGGAATATCAGGCTTCATGGTGAGCAAGACAATTTAAAACTGAAGATTTTATTAATAGAGACAAGCTTTTCCCACTTTTCCAGCAATGTTAAAAGTCAAGATAAATCATTACTTCACAGAAAGTTACTAAATTAGTTGCTTGAAGTCTCTTCAGTAATTCCAACATTAATAATGAAATAACTCAATAATGAAACAAAACTAGACCATCAGGGAAATATAGGTTTCTTTTGCCTTGACCAAAGAAAATAACTCAAATAATATCCCAAATACACTAAGATCACAACTTAAGTGAGTCTTTCATCATACACCTTTTTGTCACACAGAAAATGTTGCTAAAGAGTTGGAAGAATAGATACACCAAATTATGTGATTTGGGGAGGTTGTTCTTTAAGGGATGCCAAATCAGTTTTATCCTGTGTAAGCCTATCAAAAACATAGTTGGAGATAGTAAATAAAAAAAACATGGAGGAAGACATGTTCTGAATGGTAGATGAAATTTAACGCAGTGGTGGTGTTTTGTGGTGAGGAACCATCATCTGTTTCTGTAATCTCTGATGATATAGATTCTGAAGTAATATTTCCAAGATACAGCAACATCATTGAGAGACCCTCACTGCATCGTTCCTGATCAATGTCATATGAGAGAAATCAAAGGAGGAAGGACCAAATGCTGTAGAATATTTTAGAAATACTTGAAAATAAACAAGAAAAACTAAGATCTGCCATAAATTCCTAACAATGCTTTGAAATTAATGTTGGGCAGTGAGCACAAACATCATCTATGAGGCAAGATGACTGGCTACTTTTGTCATGTTAAGTACTTAAGAGAGTCAGATTGGAAGGTACATGGAAACTTTCTCTAATATAAGACAAATTCAAATCCAAACTCACTGCCTTCCATTAGAGTGTGGCTAAGCAGATGGCTTGGAAAAAATACAAATACACTTAATGTGTCTTTTTCAAAGTAATAATTTATTTTTGTAAAAAAAATATTTTTCATTTGTTCTTTTTAGAAAATAACGACAGTAGAATATATTTTTGACATATTATTTTAAATAAATG
This sequence comes from Marmota marmota marmota, assembly GCF_001458135.2. Lineage (NCBI taxonomy): Eukaryota > Metazoa > Chordata > Mammalia > Rodentia > Sciuridae > Marmota > Marmota marmota. The sequence continues at coordinate 7,458,702 of NW_026000142.1, forward strand.
AATTCCTCATGGATAGTTTGAACTCTTATATCTGAAACAGAATTTGCTAATTTACCTAAAAATATTTGAAATGAAATAATTTCAATAGGCTTTAAACTTTTGTTGAAAATATAGGGGAAAAAAAGCCTTCTGATTGGTTGGTCAAATACCGATCAACATTAACAAAGAAATGTAACCAGCTAATGAAACACTGACATTTTCAACATGAAGAATAACAATAGCATATTTTTATAACTGGTTAGTAAATTTGAAATGTCTGTTATGATTTTAAATTTATTTGTTTTATTGTGGAATCATTGTGTGCCAAAGACAGATTGAAATAAATTTTGCATTTAACTGAATTCAAGAACTAGTACTCTGGAACACTATATTGTAAAATATTTAGGCACAATTATAATTTTAAAACAAGCATGGGAGAAACATTTTTAAAGAAATCTTAATGAATGATGTTTAAGATAATGACTAACAAACTTGGGAAGTGTGCTGCTGATTTGTATTTTTGTGTTTATCTTATATACAGTAAATAAAATAAAAATTAATGGAGTTGCTAGGGGATACTAGATATTCTCTAAAATTCCATAACCATGTTTTATCCCTTTTCAATTTGTATTTTTGTCTTTCAAAAGTAATGTTTTCCCAGGTATGATGTGCACACTATAATCCTCCATATTAGGGAGGATAAAGCAGGAGGATTTCATGTTCAATACCAGTATCAGTAACTTAGCAAGACCCTGACTCAAAATAAAATTTTAAAAGGACTGAACATGTAGATCCATGGTAAAGCATCATGGTTCAATCCCTGCTACAAAAAAATAAAAATGTTTCAAAATACAGGTAAAACATTATTTTATATATGATATTACATTATATTTATTATGGTTATACATATCCTAAAGTTATTGTTTGACAATTATTATTGCTTTTATTTTCCCAATTCTTTGTTTTTGGTTTAAAATATGAACTGAATGTGGAATGTCCCCATCCACAATTTACCCTCCTCACCCAAAGGTTTCAGCTAAGTAAATAGCTACCTGCACACTGATTGGCAGTCTTATTTCATGCTCAGTCTCTTTATTGTTGGATCAATACCTCTATGCATCTCCAGCAAATTTTTGGTCACTCAGTTTTGAGCAAGAACTTTTGCTGACTATTCCCTTTATATTTTCCTTTCTGTCACTTAAGATTCCTTCAATGCACTAATAGCTCTTCTGTCGTGAATCTTGTAACTCAACCATTTGTCCTCCACCAGATGACCTCAGGAGATCTTTTCATTCTAATGCCTTGCTGTTCCTGACAATTCTGTATTCCAGTTGGAACAGCCTCTTCAGCTTTGCCAAGATATACCATATCCTGATATAAGGTGCTTTGACTACTTTATCTTTATAATGCTCATCTTTGCTTCTCTGAATATCTATTTTATTTCTTTCAAGACATTTCATATTTAATTTTTCCCTTTCCAATGTACTGAATGTTTTTCTTCTTCTGATATTCTATAGTATTTAATCCTTAAACAGATAATTTAACAGTAAATCCCTATTGCTTTATGCCATACATTGTCATATTGTATTCATGCACCATTATATAAGATGACATATTTTATTAATTATTTTCTTTTTCCATAATAATCACATTTTAACTTCCTCAAGGACAGATAACTTCTCTGATTACTGTGTGTTCCCAAGAGTGCATACCAAGCTGTTGACTGAGAATAGATGCTTCTTGATAAGGTTTATTAACTTGAGAAAGATTTGTCAAGAATATATAATGCATATGGTTATGATTATAACTCACAAAGTTCTAACTACTTCCTCTAATGCCTCAGAGTTATTACTAGAAGCTGCATGTTTATGGTGGATTCTTAAAGTCAATTTCTTGTGTTCAAAAACTGGTCTCATTTCCCATATCTCAAGATCATTTTTCATTTACCATTTCATTTTATAATCTGTTTTATATAATTTACAGAATTAGACTAAGTTCAATTGCCTGGACTGAATAAATAATACAAGCAATGCGCCAGATAGCCATCGATGCACCTATAAAGCATAAACAAAGTATAGATGTAATGAGGAAGGAAATCAAACTAAAGACGACATCTCCAGCAGCTCTTGTAAAGTAATGTAATTTGTATTCCTGGGAACACAGAAATCTAGTTGCTAAAAGAATAATTATGAGATATAGTATTCCATGCTTCTGCTTCAACATTTTATTTAAAAAGCATTATATATTTGATCATACTAATTATCACAGGACATATAATCACAAGTTCAGCTTATCTTAGTATTAGAATTTGTAATACACTATTTATTACATGTTGATAATGTGTTCCAGTCATTTAGCAAAATTAATAAATGAGAGGTGGCACAGTTGTACACATATTAAGAACAATGCCATTTGTTACTTAAAGATCTTAAAAACTGTCTCTCCAAAAAATGTTCTCACTATAGAAATTGGATTTTATCTTAAAGAAATGTGGTAATGTTTATGAGGCACCACACACATGGGCACAAATTTGTAGTTCTGAAACATGAACACATATTTTTATTTTAATAGAAGATCCACACCACGTCTCTGGTAATCCCGTTAGAGTGAGAGGTTGGAAAATTTGCCATGCATTGCTTCAAGTGTGAAAATACCTAATCTCAAAATGTAAATAGATGAACCACAATTCAGAAATGTGAAATAAAATGATGAAAACCAAGTGCAGTCAACCGTAAGGCATATTCCAGGCCACAGTGCAAAGTGAATGAAACCGTGTTAAACACGAAATTAATTCTTATTCATGAGTTTAACTCTAAAGGGATTAGTTTTCCAACCTTGTATATCAGTGCCCTTTCATCTTTCAAAATATTTTTAGCACATATTAAAGTAAAACATATTTTATACTACACCCACAGTATGTAGTTTATGTATAAAACAGAAAACAAAACACATACCCATGCAATAATGACCTTTTGATTACTAATAAAACAACAAAAGTAAATGTGCTTCTGACTCCATCTATAGAGCACTTCCTAACCTTGGATCCAGAGTTAATTATCTTCATGGCTTTGGAAGTACATGTGAGAGGTTATGACAGTAACCTTAATATAAGATTATCAAACAGAGGTGAGGGCATATGAACCATGGTTGAAAGTCTATTTCTTTGAGCCATTTTCAAATTTTTCCACCTATATTCCTCACACAAATTCTTTTAAAAATAATTTCAAAGAATGTGATTTCAAATAAGTATGCATTGCAATGACCCTGGACATACTGCATAGCATCAAACTACTATATACAATTATGACCTTTCGATAAATATAGGTCCTTGAATATGAATCTTTTTTTGGGGGGGTGAGGCAGGGGGGAGTACTGGAGATTGAACCCAGAGGCACATTAACACTGCGCCATATCTCCAGCTCTTTTTATTTTAAGAAGGTTTCAATAACTTTCTTAGGGCCTCACTAATTTGCTGAGACTGGTCTTGAACTTGCAATCCTCCTGATTCAGCCTCCAAAATCACTGGAATTACAGGCATGTGCCACTGCTCCCAGCTTGAACATGAATATCTAATAGTGTCAATTAATGTTATTTCCCAGAACTGGAACTTAACATACTTGTGGAGAAAATATAGACAATATCTGAGAACATTTCTAGTGTTTAGTCACCAACTAACAAGTCAATCCATCTCATGTTCTCAACAACAGGCAATTTCTCTTCTCTGCTCAGTGGTGTCCTCTAATAAAACAGTCTCAGAAAATTGCTGTTTCTGACCAGACTGATGCCTAGAGAGGCAACTAAATGAAAGGGGTAAGTTTTACACACCCATGTACTAGCACTGGATGTCACTCTACTTCCCATTATGTCAATATCAATGCTGCTCTTATCCCTATTCTTGAATTTTCATTTGATAATCCTCAAATGTCAGATGCCACATCTTCATTTACATACATACTTGGGTCAATGTGTCTTCATGATGATGTTACATGACATTCAATGATCAAAATCTAGGAAATAATTGAGCATAAGGTATATGCCAAAAGATAGGATATATGGGTTTACAATAATGGAAATTCAAGAGTCATTTTCCTATACGTATTTGGAAGTAGTAATGTGATTAATCTGGTTGAAGTAATGATGAATGTAATAGGGAGGGAAATGTGTTCTGCAGTAGGCAAGAGGCAGCTTCAGGCAGAGGGTGTGAAGTCATGGTCGAAAGATTCCACAATTTTGAGAAATACATGTAATTTGAAGAAGAACAATTAAGAATAGATAGTTATAGATAAGGTAGAAATTATGCTCAAAGACACCTGGTTTCTTCTCTTACAAAATTGTTGATGATCTATTTGATATAGGAAAGGCAGCAGAATACAACAAACACTAGTATGGCAATATGTAAATCAATGGATGTGTAACTGATGTGATTCTGCAATCTGTATATGGGGTAAAAATGGGAGTTCATAACCCACTTGAATCAAAGTGTGAAATATGATATATCAAGAACTATGTAATGTTTTGAACAACCAACAATAAAAAATTTAAAAAAAAAACAAAGACACTTTCCAGTTCATACCTGGAAATCATTTACATTTTGATATTGACACTATGGCTTGTAACCTTGTCTGTCTCCCCCACTTCCGCTCCCCTCTCCCTGTTCTACCTCTCTCCCATCTAGCTACAGGATGAATTTTCTTTCTTTCATTGTACTTCCTTTCACAGCCCCTCTTCCTCCTCAATTTCATAAAGACAAATTACTCAGGGCTCTTCTCTGGGTCTTGCCTTCTAACCTCTTCCTATGATCTCTGCCTGGGAAACTTCCTTTCATTCTTTCTTTGACTCCTTCCTATTGATTAGTTGTCGTATCCAATGAGTTCCCAAATCCTAGCAATTTTAATTATAAAATGCTTGAAGAAAATATATTTCTTTCCAGTCTTACTTCTCTAATTAAAATATTCATTATCTGTTTCCCTCATTTAATAGCCTCTAATTTAAAATTTTGCTCTGCTCCAAACCAATCATTCACCACAAGCAGGTTAAAGATTCCCAATGTTAAGGCCCTTAATCATTTGCACAAAATGACCTGAATCTCTTTTACCTAAAGTAAAAATTATTGCCATAAAATTAAATATGTTACCAATGTCAATTTAAACTATTTACTTTCCTAATTAATATTGTACTACATCTTTTGCATGCCCCACACTCCAGAAAAATGAGAACCTGTCTCATCTATATAAGGTCAAACTTTTCTCATCTCACTTCTCCAAAATATTCACTTATTGTCATCCCAATAATTTTTTACTACCCAATATAATTAGCACTTCTATGATGAATAAATTATTCTTTGCCAATTTCCAGCCTAATGTGGGCTCTCTTTCTCTTAAATGCCTATGGTGTTATTTTGGTTTCTCCCTTAGAGCACTGATCATGACCTTTCTTTGCTACTAGTATTTACATACATATTATTTCCTTTCCTAGAATAGAAACTTATGTGGAAGAGAAATTGCTTCCATAGCCAGGGATTTCTATGCAATAAAATTTTCATTTCACATAGCAAATAATAACACAATGCTTTTTCATGTTTCCTGATAAATACAAATTCAGAGAAAGGGAAGAAGTATTTGAATAAACTTCCATCTTTTCAACAAATAATTTTCTGATTGACCTTACAGTAATTTATAGAATTTTTTCAATGACTTTTATTGCTTAGAGGACCGAATCAAATTATCTTATTTTTACTAAAGGTTGAATTTATAGGACTTTCTTACCATTATAAGTTACAATGTCTTTTTTTTTTGTAAAAGCTCTCTGCTTTCTCAAATAAGTCTTCTTATAAGTTCAGATTCCCAGTCTAATATGCCTTTCATCTTCCAATAGATAATGTCCTACGTATTTGCACCTCAAATTCTTAGTCCTCCCTCAAAGTGTCACCAAATCATTCTGGGCAAGGTTTTTGTTTTTGATTTTCTTTTTAATATAGCCACAACAACTTACTACTTACTTGGCATTTAAGAATATATTAGTTGGTAATATTTTTTGAGGAACAAATAATATTACAGTAACAGAAGTTCTATTTCTATATTATGGATGGAAGAACAAATGTGTTATAATTTATATTCTCTCAAGGACAAGTACCTCAAAACTACTTTTTGTTTCATCTGAAAACATAAGAAGCAAAACCTGAAGTAGTACACTATGATGCTAAAATTATTAGCATTTGCTATTTGGTAGATAATGACAGGTTTGATTCATAGAAAGTCATTAATAGAAAATCACTTTGTTTATAATAAAAATATGTTGTTGAGACATATTTAGTATATGAATAGAAAATGGACATAGAAATGAAAATATCACGTACTAAAACTATATGACAAAAATGGAGTCAATACTACTTTATTTATTATACTCAAATGGTAGTATATTTATTATTTCCAGAGTTTTATTAAAGATATTTAAATGTGAGTTTTAAATGTTCACATATTAAATACTTACATAGCTCCAAAATTTAGCAATGCATTTTAAAATTATTCCTAATATACCACTAAATTTTAAGTTAATATCAAGGAAAAAGAGGCAACAAATACAGTGTTTACTGATTTTGAGTAAACGTTATTCTGAGGATCTTTTTTTTTTTTTTTTTTTTTT
>NW_026000142.1:7465337-7491229 GCF_001458135.2 Marmota marmota marmota
CCTTCCTTCCTTCCTTCCTTCCTTCCTTCCTTCCTCCTTTCCTTTCTTCCTCCTTCCCTCCCTCCCTCCCTCCATTCCATTTTTTTTTCTAAGCAGGGATTGATCCCAGGGGTACTTAATGACCAAATCATAACCCCAGGGCCTTTTAAAAATATTTTGTTTTGTGACGGAGTCTCACTTGCTTAGGGACTCACTAAGTTATTGAGGCTGGCTTTGAACTCATGATCCTCTTGCCTCAGCCTCCAGAGCCACTGGGATTGCTGGTGTGCGCCACTACACCCAGCAAGATCTGTTTGTTTTGAGTGCTGGATCTATGTTAAATTAAATATTATATCCATAATAGCAATTGTGCACATAATTTTAGATGTATGTAACACAATAGCACCTCACAAACACTAACAATATGAATCAAAGAAATACAAGTAAGATGGTAATGGTAATGCCTTATTCTTCTTTCAAGGTGACAGTATGATTTACAATTTAAATATGAAGGTTTAGAGCTTATGTCCTTCTTCAATTATTAGCTTTGTGGACTTTGACAAGTTTCTTAATAGTTTTGTGCCCCAGAATCCTCCCTGTAAATGTTAATGATATTTGTGGTATGTAGAATAATGCCCCCATCCTCCAATATATAGATGTCCCTATTCCCAGAACCTGTGATTACAAGAGTACACTTTAAAGTGAAAGAGATGGGGCAGGAGAAGAGGATGGCCAGAGAGATTTGAAAATTCTATGCTGCTAGTTTTGCAATTTGTTATAGCAGCCACAGGAAACTAATACAGTACTAATAGAGACAAAATATACAGGTTACTGTCAGAAAATGGAAAAGGCAAGGAGATATTTTTCTCAGGAGCCTCACAAATAAAAAAAAAAATCTGCTATCATCTTGTTTATAGCGTAGTGAGGCCCATTTTAGACTACATGAACTACTTTATCTCAAGATGATCTATCCTGAAGGAGGGAGGAGTAAACTTATTCACTGATTATCTTCTGCTAAGAGTCAAAGGCTCACTCGGAACTGTTACCTCCCCTACAATTCCAGATCAGGCTCACAGGGATCCTTCAAAGATATCATGTATCTCATGCCTCAATGATTTCAAGAAAGTTCTAGAATGGGCAAGGAATGAGGCATGGCAAGAGGAAGGGGAGTGACAGGATGTGTACACATGAATTTGTAAACCTTTGTGGATAGAGAAAATGAATGGTCCAGAGACAGGGGCAGCTGAGAGTGTATGTCAACATGATTGAGAGAAATCTGATTTATCTCCTTGCAGTCTTCTCAATAAGGCACTTGGCATGATCTCTGTAGAAGCTAAGTTAAGATAGTGTCAACCTTCAGTAGCTTCCCACTGTAATTCAAACTCCTTCCATGACAACAGACAACTCTCCATCCACATCTCTGCTTACTTAGCTCCAGCTGTGCTGGTCTCTTTGCTGTTTCTCAAACATGCTGAGTTTCTTTCCTATCTCAGCAGCAGAACACTTAGGTAAACCCACTCCTGGAAATAATCTGTCCTAAGAGATTAAATCTTGGTCTGTCTCCTTCAGGTCATCTGCTCTTTTTCCAGATGTCATCTTTTGAGAGATGCCTTCCCTATCTCAGTGTGCCTACATTTTCCTGCAACATTTTGTTTTCAATTATCTCTCTTTTGCTTATGTTATAATACATCAGTAATTGAAGGCATGTTATGAATGCAGTTGTTCACTACTCTAGGGTCTGCTTCTCTCTACTAGGATGCAGGTTCCATAGGGCTAGGAAATTAACTTGTCCAGTTCCCTCCTATGTTAACGTCAGTATTTTAGCATGGTGATTGCTAGATAAATATTTCTTTTTTTTAGGTGGGGTGCTAGGGATTGAACTCAGGGGCATTCGACCACTGAGCCACATCCTCAGCCCTATTTTGTACTTTATTAGAGATTAGCACCTCACTAAATTGCTGAGGCTGGCTTTGAACTCTCGATTCTCCTGCCTCCGACTCCCAAGCCACTGGGATTACAGGCGTGAGCCACTGCACCCAGCCTAGATAAATTTTTTTTGAATGAATAAATAAATGAGTTTAGTTTTATCATTGTACACTTTAAATATATCTTTTATTATTTAAAAAAACCTTAGTAGAAGAAAAGGAATTTTCATTAGTAAGTGGTGATCATATAAATTATTATTTCAAACTGGACACTGAGAAGTATTTTGTTAAATACCTATTACAGAGTAATCATGTAAATTCATCATCCATACTGGGGGAAGTATAAGAGACCCTATTAATAATCATACCAGAATAACAGCTATGTGGTCACCCCTGTGTCCTAAGTACACTGGTAGGTATTTGGACATATCATAGGTTTTCCTGCTAATGGCCTAAAATGTTCATCTTCTCTCTGTTACATTACTTTGAGTTGTGGTTTTGATTCAGGAAAGACTATTTTAAATAACCTCTGGCAAGAAAGTTACTCCCTGCTTAAGAGATTCAAGGGGGAAACATCCTTCACCATCTAAAGAACATTCATGCCACACCAAGCTCCAGGTACACCTGTGTTCATTATCCTGTGCTCTGTCTTCTCTATCAGTATAATATTAAAATATCCTTATATTCTTTATGCTTAAATTTTGCAAGATAATACATGCTTTGAAAAAATGAAGATTAGAAATAATTTCATGAGTGATTTTTCAGTCTAGTTTTCTAATTTTATTTTATAGTAAATATGAGATAAGTCAAAATGAAATACTAGTTTCATTAAATTTATAACCTGTGAGCATTTGTTGGCCACAACAAAGCCAAGGCAATAAATACTTTTCAATTTTAAGGCTAACATTTCTAGGAAGGAGAAAAGGAAAATAAAGTATAAAGTAAGATATATAATATCTACATAAGCCAATTTTTAAATATTTATGTTGATAATGGAAACAAGGATTATAGTTAAGTTCTCATATTAACCTCAATTTATTTGTATCATCAGTTATTTTACTCTTTCCTCAGCAATGCTATTTATAAAATATGCTTAAATTTGTATATCAGTTTACTGTTCCCAAAGCTAATGTGCATACATTATTTCACATGGCCCTAACAAAACAAAACAAGACAAAATAACCTTGCATTAGAGAGTATGGGCATGGCTATTTTTATTTTACAGATGGGAATGCTGATCCTCAGCATATCTGATTTTTCTGCGATTACACAAGACTTCGTCTAGGACTTAAACTCAAGGTTTCTACATGTACAATCCTTCAAGTACATCTACAACTTTTAATTTTAGGAATTCTAAAGAGTTGTAAAATCAAAATTGATTTTACTTCTTGTTGATCATCTGGTTGTTATATTCATTCAGTGGAAGCTGTCACCCTGATAGGAAGTATAAGAACAACATAAATAAAATAAAAAAAAAAAAAAACAATCATTTTCAAGTTTTGGGTTGTAACAGCCGGGGTGGGAAAGGAACATAACTAAATCCAGTTTTTGTTTCAAGTTGTTATTTTGAACTTTATTTTCTATTTCAAAAGATTAGGTTGGTAAAAATCAGATCCTTTGACTATCACCTCCATATTCCTTCCGCTTAAAGGGAAATAAATTGTATAGTGATTTCTGTTTGTTTCAAGAATGTAGCTGTTATAATAATATAGAATCCTCAATCCAAGTCATTCTATCAGCTTGGTGGTGTGGTATAGCATGTTCTAAGAACCTTCCCATTGTCTAATTGATGAAGTACTCAGATGCATGACCCAAAAATTCTGTATCAATTTCTAAGAAATTCTCATAGAAAATTTATACCCTTTCAGCTGAAAAGGAAAACCTTTGTGTATGTCACTTGCACTTGCAGTGATTGCCAGCAGACTGGGAGGTTGCTGTTAATGAGGAGTCCTGCTGTGGCAGCACTTGGTGATTTATCACCTTCACATCTCTAAATGGGAGGAGGTCAGATCAGACAGAGGAAACCATTCATTCAAAGGTGGCATTTCTCCTTCCAGAGCCAGCACTTTAAAATACAGTAATTCATACTTAATTAATGGCTGTCTTTTGTGGCATTATAGCTCTGTTCATTGAGGTTTATAATACAAACTGCTACTTTCTGATATAATTATTCAGTGATGTCACTGTCAAGGTTAGAAGGATACTGCTGCAGTTAAGTGTATTTCTTCAGCAAGGGCCCTCTCCTTTATGGAGGAAATCTACTAAAACACCAAGGTTTATTCAATGGATAAAGACTGAGGAATCTTATGATTTTAAATGCTATGCTACATATTATTGGCTTTCTAAACCCTGTTTATTGTCAATGACATATGTTTATCTATTCTTTTTTGTTAACATTTATGAAAGCATACAAATATTTACTGCCCTAATAGATGAGATACTTAGCAATGCTTTATTGACTTTTGTTATCTTTACAAGGCAGCTCAATAATAAATAGTTGAGGTGTCTAGAATGTAACACCAAACTCGGTTTTACCAATACTGTGTTACCTTATCTCTTGGACCTGAAATTTATAGCAATTGGAAATAAATTTATCATCCACTGGGAATATTTATCTAGGCCTGAGAGATCAAATTTACATTTTGCATGTTCTTTAGGTATCTCATCAATTTGGAGTAAGTCCAAAGGAGAACAATGCTTCTTTGAGAATAACAAATGTTTAAGAATAAACAAACATCCTACTCCTTCTTGTCCTTTCACTCTATGCATTCTGGTTTCAGATTTCCCTTTTCGTTATTGCATTTTAACACCTTCCTGAGGATCTAGTTCTACTTGCAGATACAATAATTTCTTCCCTTTAGAGACAGATTATCATCTGGACCCGTGGAGACCAAGTAGAAAGCCATACGAAAACACACTTTTTACCTCTTCTGAAAATACTGTCTTGTTAGTAAATACAGGTCCGCCTAACTCTGTGCTGTGGCCACCAAACAATGTCTATATTGCATTTAGGAAAAACTTCAAGAAAGCATTTCTTATCTATTGTGTGTGTTACTCCAGTCATCCATAAATAATTATAAGGGACTTGATTTTTTTTAATAATTTAATTTATGTAAAAAAATGAACTATTAAATAAATTCTGGTCACTGTTGCTAACTTTTCATTGTGTCCACAACATTCTTCCCCATGCCACTACTTAAAAGGCAGAGCAGTTATCCAACATTTAATACAGACTAGACTAACAATGCTATGACACCAGATAACACTCTGGTGGTTCTCAGGCCAGTTTCTTCTAGAGATATTCTGAGTTCTTAACATTAATCTATACACCCTCCATGATTTTTCATACCATTTTGGATTTTGCAGATAAATGTTTTTAGTACAATAACTTTCCTGTTCACAGTAGTCTAGAATATCTCTTTTGGCCTTCATGGAACTGATTTGATGGATTAAAATTAAATCTAAATTCTGAGAAAATATACTGACTGATGCACTAAAGTATATGGCAATAAAATTAAAGAGCGAGTCTTGTCCTTATATCTAAAGACTGAATAATGGATACATGTTCATTTGCTCTCAATTAAAATAAGTAGATTAACATGTGTTTGAATCAATTTTTATTATACTAGGTTTAATTGACCTTTTAATTAACTAAGTACTGCACTCACTGACTTGGTATTTTCAGTTCCTGCATTTCCCCTTATATTTGTACATAAACATTTATTTTGGCATAATGATAGAGAAGTTGTAAAGATTATATGTGTTTCCCTATAAACTCTCACACAATTTTCCCTAAATTTAACATCTTATACTGCCATAGTTCATTTGTCAAAACTAAGAAACCAACTGGTAGATTAATATTACTTGAATCCCAGATTTTGTTTGGACTTTACTAGTTTTTTTCACTAACTTTTTTTTTCTGTTCTAGGATCCAATCTGGGATCCCCCTTTGTATTTAGTTGACATAGTTCCTTTAGGACACTCCATAAACTATGATGGTTTCTGAGAAAGTCTTTGCTTTGATGAGCTTGACAGTCTTAAAGAATACTGGTCACATAAAACACTCTTTACTTGGGGTTTGAGTGATATTTTCCTCATGATTAGGCTATGGTTATTGTTTTCATGACCAAATACCTCAGAGACGGAGTACCCTCCTAATGACAAAGTCTAAGGAGTATATTATATCAACATGCCCCATCAGAGATGTTAACCTTGATCATTTGGCTAACATAGTCCAGGACTTCCATAGTGCTCTGCTGTAAAGTTATTATTCCCTCTTTCCATACTCCATTATTTGGAAAGCAACCATTAAACATAGCCCATAATCTAGGGGGTGTGTTCAACTCTACCTCCTAGTGGGAGAAGGATATATAATGGATGGTTTGAAATCTGTAGGAAAGATTTGATCCTTCTTATGTATACATGGGACACACGAATATGTAGAAGGGAAACATCTTTATTAATATCCATATATATGAAAATATATATATAAAATGTATATACATTATATAATATTAATTATAGACCCACTATCTTGTGTCCATGGTGTCTTCTCTGCAAAAGTAACTATCATTTACTCACATATGACTTATTCACTTACAAAGCAATTTAGAAGAAAAGTTATTTTGGGAGTCTTATTAATTACTGACTTGTTTAGCATCCCTAATATAAAGAAAATTCATTTTTTTTTGAAATTGGTTTTCTTACTTTAATATATACAAGTTGTATTTAAATGTGAAAATATTAGGAGACAAGATTATTTAAAATGAAAAAAATCACAATATACTTGTTAAGTTTTTTTTTTTTTTGAGAGGGTACTAGGGATTGAACTCAGGGGCACTCAACCACTGAGCCACATCCCCAGTCCTATTTTGTATTTTATTTAGAGACAGGGTCTTACTGAGTTACTTAGCGTCTTGCTTTTGCTGAGGTTGACTTTGAACTCTGGATCCTCCTGCCTCAGCCTGCCGAGCCACTGGAATTACAGGCACATACCACCACGCCCAGCTTGTTAAGTATTTTTATGTCTCTCTGTACCATTAACATTTCTTATCATGATTTTTGTTAATTGCTTCTCCTTCAAAGATACCCTGTGAGGCAGCCTAGGCATAAATAAAAAGATGTGCACTTACCCTGCATCACTAAGTGAGTTTACCTTGACTCTAAGAACTTAAATGCCTCTTCCTTAAGCAAGTCTAAATTAAAAATAAGGCGAATTTAGGAAAGCAATAATACAGAGAGATTAAATCAAGTTTTTAAAATTTGCATTGAGGTACATATTATTGGATTCTAATTAGTTTTATCAATTTAGTGTTTGCAGTTCACTTATTTATTCTTTCATTCCATTACTTTTATGTCTATTACACGTTAATTCCTGTGCTGGGTGCTGAAGAGGTATATAGGAAAGACAGTCTCTATTTGTAAGGAGACAATTATCTAAAAAAGGTAGATGGTAAAGCAATAATAATTTGACAGTGTACATGTGCTGCTGTCAAGAAAGGGGTTTCTTATGGAGCACAAAACCAGGAGAGTTCAATCCCCCCCCCCGAAGTTCATGGAAAAAGTCTCAAGGAAGTAACATTGACCTTTAAGGGCAATAACTGAAAGGGCAATAAACAAGTAGAGATTGTTGGCAGGGAGAAAAATATATACAATGGTATAGTGATACTAACAGAATGTAGCACTTACAGGGAAATGTGAGCAGTTTTTCCATGACCAAATACATATGGAGGTTGCTGATAAGAAGGCAGAAGAAAAGAGCAGGGAGGAAGAGAAAGGGCCTAGGCCATGTAAAGAAAGTTGCTCTTAACCTGAAGGCTAAGACAGTAGAGAGGCATATGATAAGAGTTGCAGTTTTAAAGAACCTGGCACAGTGTCAAGACAAAGGGATGGGTAGAATGTGACCTGATTACACCAGTGAGAATGGAGGTGGGTTATTTGGTAAATGGTCTAGAACACAAATTTGACAGGACTTGCTGAATTGACTAAAATTGAATGTGAAGGGCAGGTTTCTCTATGAGCAAAACTTAGGAAGAAGGAGAGACAGATGAAGTTCGTTTTGGATTATAAAGGTGACTCCAACTTTTTTCATGAATATATGACTAGTGGTAATGGATGAGGAAATTGGCTCCCGATTATGTAAGATAATTTGTTCCTGAAAACTGTTTAGGGAAAAGTGTAAGAAGCACCTTAAAAAGTATAAGTCACTTAAATTTTTGGCATACAAATAGTTAAACATATCTGTGTGTGTTTATATACATACATTCTCAATATTTATGTAATTTAATCTTAAGTCCTCCCCCTTAAGGAAAGAAATTTTAGAACATTGTCAAGAGAAATCATTAAAAAGCATGTAAGTGATGTATAAGAATATTAAAGCTATAAACTTCCAAATAACATGCACCCATAGAATGAGGGGTGGATGTATAATTTCAGGTCCAGTACAAAAAATATAATGCCTGGCTCGTTTTACAAAAGCAAGAAGTGCATGCTGTTAATAGTACTAAAACATAAAGCTTTTCTTTTAAAAATATTTTATTATTTAAACAATGTAATCTGAAAATAGCACTACATAAATAACCATGTAAACTTATAATTTACAAAAATATTCAGAGCAGTCCCTCCACAAGCACAGTGGAAGGAAAAGGGAATTAAAGAAACCTACATTTTTAGGAGGCCTGAGGTATGTCTGGGTATGGAGAGTTTAGAGGTTAGACACTGCCTAACTAAACTGAAAGGCATGCTGTACAATATTTTTGTGCAGAAAAGAAGCTGCCATCTTTCCTGGCTGTGTAGAGGACAGAGGAAGAAACCATTTTGCAGCTTTGGTGCAGTGGTTGGCACTCAGCCGGGGTAGCCAATTCTTGGCAAACCTTATTTTGGCCCAAAATACAGGTCTAGCAAGCCCACGCTGCATAGAGTAGGCCTAAGTGACCAGGAGAAAATCACACATGGAGAAAGGTTTAAACAGGGGACAACTGGTCATGGAAACCCATCTCGCTTTCCCCCTCCCTTCCAAACCATCTGCTTGTAGAACTTGCTGGGAAAGAAGTGCCTGGCTGGGAATTCAAATGGGAAGGGGCAGGAGAGATTGAGTTTATTGACTGAACTCAAGACCAGGAAACATGGGGTCCACAGGCGACCTAGTGGACTAAGAGTTGGCCCCTTCATCACAAGAGTGAAACCCAGGGGAGACCCCTGAGGTGCAGTCTTCCAGCATGGACCAGCAATTGCTGGGCTCTGGAGGTAGGCTGATTTAAAATCTCCAGACCAACTGGAATTCAGTGAAGAGCCTAGAGCCCAACTAAGCATAAATCCTGCCTCCTAGAATTCCACCTACCTCTGATTACCCTACTCACTCCAGCAATCCTGAGGGTGGAGCATCACTCTACAGATGATCCCACCCAACACTGCTGAAAAGCTGAGAATCTTTTGGACTCCGACAGAAATAATTCTTTAACTTTTCATCAAGATTTTCTCTCTCTCTAACTCTTATTGTTGTTTGTATTCTTCATAGCTGCCATTCTGACTGGAGTGAGATGAAATCTTAGAGTAGTTTTGATTTGCATTTCTCTAATAGCTAGAGATGTTGAACAGTTTTTCTTATATTCATTGATTGATTGTATATCATCTTCTGAGAAGTGTCTGTTCAGTTCCTTGGCCCGTTTATTGATTAAGTTATTTGTTTTTTGTTTTTTTCTTTTGGTATTAAAATTTTTGAGTTCTTTATATAGCCTAGAGATTAGTGCTCTATCTCATTGTGTGTGGTAAAAATTTGCTCCCAAAATGTAGGGTCTCAATTCACCTCACTAATTGTTTCTTTTGATGAAAAAGCAGCTTTTTAGTTTGAATTCATCCCATTTATTGATTCATGATTTTAATTCTTGTGCTATAGGAGTTTTATTAAGGAAGTCGGGGCCTAATCTGACATAATGGAGATTTGGGCCTACTTTTTCTTCTATTAGGCACAGTGTCTCTGATTTAATTCCTAGGTCCTTGATCCATTTTGAGTTGAATTTTGTGCATGGTGACAGATAGGGGTTTAATTTCATTTGTTGCATATGGATTTCCAGTTTTCCTAGCACCATTTGTTGAAGAGGCTATCTTTTCTCCAAGGTATATTTTTGGCACCTTTGTCTAATATAAGATAACTGTAGTTATGTGGTTTTGTTTCTGTGTCCTCTATTCTGTACTATTGGTCTGCAAATCTATTTTGCTCTGTAGTGTAGTTTAAGGTCTGGTATACTGATGCCACTGACTTCACTCTTCTTGCTAAGGATTGCTTTAGCTATTCTGGGTCTCTTATTTTTCCAGATGAATTTCATGATATCTTTTTATATTTCTATGAGGAATGTAATTGGGATTTTGATTGGAATTGCATTAAATCTGTATAGTGCTTTTGGTACTACGGTCACTTTGACAATATTAATTCTGCCTATTAAGAATACAAACAACAATAAGTGTTGGCTAGGATGTAGGGAAAAAGACACCCTCATACATATTGCTGGTGGGACTGAAAATTGGTGGAGCCAATATGGAAAGCAGTATGCAGATTCCCTGGAAAACTGGGAATGGAATCACCATTTGATCCAGCTATCCTTCTCCTTGGTCTATACCCAATGGACTTAAAAACAGAATACCACAGGGACACAGCCACATCAATGTTTATAGCAGCACAATTCACAATAGCTAAACTGTGGAAGCAACCTAGATGCCCTTCAATAGATTAATGGATAAAAAAGTGCCATATATACACAACGAAACATTACTCAGCAATAAAAGAGAATAAAATCATGGCATTTGACAAAACACAGCATCCATTCATGCTCAAAACACTAGAAAAACCTAGTAGAATCACCCATCAACATTGAAAAATTTATATATACTAACCCAAGGCCAACATGATTCTAAATGGAGGAAAATGGAAAGCATTCCCTATAAAAACTGGAACAAGACAGGGATGCCCTCTTTCTCTACTTCTATTCAAGTGGTGAGTTCTATAGTTTCTAGAGTTTCATAGTCATGGAAGCTCTAGTCAGAGCAATTAGAAGAAATAAATTAATGGAATAAAAATATGGGGGAAAAAGGATTCAAACTATCTCTATTTGTTGGACATGATTTTATATTTAGAAGAGTCAAAAAACTCCACCAAAAATCTTCTAGAACTCAGAAAAGAATTCATCAATATATCAGGAAATAAAATTAATGCCCACAAATAAATTGCATTCCCATATATCAGTTATAAATCAACTGAAAGAGAAATTAGGAAAACTATCCCATTTACAATTGCCTAAAAAAATTAAAATATTTTGGAATCAGTATAACAAAAGAGGTGAAAGACCTTTACAATTAAAACTATAGATCTCTAAAGAAAGCAATTGAAGTAGACCTTAGAATATGGAAAGATCTCCCATGTTCTTAGATAGGAGAATTAATATTGTCAAAATTGCCACTACCAAAAGTACTATACATATTTAATGCGATTTTTATTAATGGTCTGATGATGTTCTTCATAGAAATATAAAAAGCACTCATGAAATTTATTTGGAAAAATAAGATGCCCAGAATAGCCAAAGCAAACATCAGTGAGAATAGTAAATACCAGATAATTTAAATACCTTAAATCAAACTACAGAGCTACAGTAACAAAAGTGGCATGGTGTTGGCACAAAAATGGACATAAAGACCAATGGTACAGAAGAGAAGAAATACAGACATACTTATATAATACAGTTATCTCATTCTAGACAAAGGTACCATAAACATATACTGGAGAAAAGATAGCCTCTTCAACAAATGGTACTGGGAAAACTAGACATCCATATGTATCAAAAAAATATTAGAAAACTATTTCTTACCCTGCACAAAACTGAACTCAATGTAGATCAAGACATGAGCATTAGACCATAGATCCTGTGCCTACAAGAAGAAAATGTAGTCCCAAATCTCTATCATGTTAGCTTAGGAACAGAATTCCTCACCAAAAACTCCTAAAGCACAAGAAGTAAAATCAAGTATAAATAAATGGGATGGTATCAAAGTAAAAAGCTTCTTCAAAGAAAAGGAAAAAATCAAGAACATGAAGAGAGAACCTACAGAATGAGAGAGAAGTTTTGCCACCTGCACCTTAGAACATTAATCTACAGAATATATAAAGAACTCAGAAAACTTAACAACAAACAAACAAATAACCAATCAATAAATGGGCTAAGGAACTTAAAAGACACTTCACAGAAGAAGGAATATAATTGATCAGCAATCATTATAGGAAAAAAATATTCAACATCTCTAGCAATTAGAGAAATGCAAATTAAAAGCACCCTGAGACTTCATCTCACTCTAGTCAAAATGGCAATTATCAAACATACAAGCAACAATGAATGTTGGTGAGGATGTGGGGGGAAAGGTTCACTCATACATTGCTGGTGGGACTGCAAATTGGTCCAAGCACTCTTGAAAGCAATGTGGAGATTCCTCAGAAAACTCTAAATGAAACTACCATTTGTAGGAAATTGCAAGGAATTTGAGAATGTTATGCTAAGTGAAATAACCTAGACTGAGAAAATCAAGGATCCTGTGCTTCCTTGCATATGTGGAGGGTAGAGAAAACAAGGGAAGAAGAAAAGGGGATCTCAAGAAAATAGAAGGGAGACCAGTAGAGTAGAGGAGATCAGGTAAAGAGAAAGGAGGGATAGAGGAGGTTCTAGGGCATGAAATTGTTCAAAGTTAGGTACATTTGAATATATCACAAAACTCCACTATTCTGTATAACCATTATGCACCAACAGAATATTAATTTACATTTCTAACCCATGGATATTAGTTTTGTAATGTTACAACAGTTTTGAGATTCTAAATACTGAAGAATTCCAGTAACTCCATGATGTGCCTTTATTGCAACCTCTACTTATATGCTATTGTTCTATAATAATTTACTAACAAAGTGTACTGCCTCAATGTCTATCCTACCACTTAGGCCTGAGTTACTATTTGTACTGATGTTATAGGTATGAAATTGACGGATGTACTGGCAAGCTGGCCTCCCACTATGAGTCACCAAACTGTCTCAGTATCTTCTCTTTCTCAAGACTGGAGCCACTGCCACCATCACTGCTTCAGCTGCAGTTGTCACCATTGTTAATCTGGGCCCACCTCTCACCCTGACCATCTTAAAGCCCCATTGCATTCTGGCTACCTGAAGGCCTGACACCATACATGTGAAAAACACTCAAGAAAGTTCCTAATTTTGGAAGGTTGATATACTTGATAAACTCCCAATACACAGGAGGAGAGAAAAGTAGAGAGAAAAAGAGTAAATGAGAGAATATAAACTAATATCATGAATAAAAGGAAATCACCAACGATTTTAACAGATTTAGGTTCAGACATTACAGTGTCAGTTCATGAATGTCACAAACAGACACAAAGAAACACAGCAACAGCAACAAACAGCAGAAATGGAATGCAGGAATTTAATTTCCAGAGTGGCTATATTATATCAAATGTCTCCTTTCTAACAAATACAATTAGAAAACACATAACAAAACTGCAAAGTTGGCCTCCATAACTTACTAAGCTTACTTAACACATACTTTACATCATCTATTACAAATATGTAATATTTGTATTATTTCTTTTAATATTCTTTAATTAAGAATATTATTAATATTCTTTCTCAAAAAAAATCATGAAAACCATGTCAAAAGAAAGTGTGAGAATGGCATCTCTCAAAACAGGGGTTGTCATTAAAGTGACTAAAATGATAAAAATAGAGAGTAATAGGAAGGAAGGACTTGAAGGAAGATGTCAAGGTTGAAGGTACAAAAGGTATGATGGAAAGAAAGACCCACTTAAGTGATAACATAGAGCCACCACACATGATTTAGTAAATGACAGAATAAAAAGAATGAAGCAGAGAAAACACATAGTGTTGAGCCTTAGAGAATATTACTATTGAATAAATTGCATATTTACTACTCCACCTCTTCTAGTATAGATCTTCCTCTGTTTCTGTCAGAACAGTCTCCTCATAAAGAGCTATTCTTAATGTGCTTTTATTTCTGTTTCTATGATTTAGGTCATGCAATTAACCTTGCATGAAGTTCTATTTAAGCAGATCCTTGCCATTCTTCAAAATCAGTCTCAAGTGCTTCTCCTAAAACATTTATTACTCTTCAGTTATAATAGTGATATTAGGACATGATGGTTTTACCAGATGTTGTAGATCCTTGTTAAACATCTTTGATGTTCTGTAATTGTATTATGTAGACTATTTCAAGTTGATTGACAATTTTTAGGCATAAGAACATTACCATAGGAAAAAATATAGGAAATATAGGTAGACAGTGCTAGTAATAACACATGTTGCAAATATGATCAATAGTTCTTACCCAGAGATTGTTTTGCCTGTGAGAAACCATTTGGCAATATCTGAGTACATTGACAATGTCTAGAAACTAGAGAGCAGAGAAACTGGCATCTAGTGGGTAGAAGGCTAGGGTACTGCTGAACTGCATACAGTTCATAAAAGAACCCTCAAAAAAGAATTATGCAGTCACAAACTGTAACAGAGCTCAAGTTGAGAAACCCTGATTTAGGGACATGGTATAAGACAGTAAAATTCCATATCATGTACAACCACAGGAATGGAATCCTAATTAGGATAAGTTGTACTCCATGTATAGAACACATGTCAAAAAGCACTCTACTGTTATGTATATCTAAAAAGAACAAATAAAAAAATAGTATGGATTTTCTAAAAATTCTCTATTTCTCACAAAAGCAAATATCTATATTGAGTTACAATAATACCAGTTAAAAGCATTAATATGAAAACCATGCTTGCATAAGCAAAAATACTAACTCCAATGACTCCATAATATTGTTGTATGATTTGGGTCTTTCATGAAGCAAACACCGAGTACAACTGGACGGGGAAGGTATTTATTTGGGGAAATGCTTACAAAGGCCAGCAGAGAAGTCAGAGAAAGTCTTCATACCCTGAAGAGACAGAGATAGGGAAGAAAGGATTGGGAGCAAGAGCTTCAGACTGCAGCACAGGTCTCAGAAAGTGTCAGGTTGAAAAAAGTGTTTGGACCAAAAATGGTAATTAGAAGAATCCCATATTGAGTGGAATTTCTTGGCTCTAGTATTCCAACTATGCACAGCTGATAGCTGAGATTAGCCTAGGGGAAATAAGACCCAGGCATCAACATTGTACAGGGAACTCAAGATAGTGACAGTGAAGCACATTTCAGCAGCAAGTTCTCTTGAATAAAAAACTAAGCAACACACCTCCATGACTAAGACACACTTATTTAAAAGCCATTCATTAGGAATTGTTTGTTTGCTTCTTTATCTACTATCTTTGTAATACAGATGAAGGAATCTAATAGCTAAGCAAGAAGAAAATATCATATTTAGGAAAATATGTCATTTACTTAATGTTTCTACATTAACAGGTGCATATATTCAAGGCAGATGAGTTGTTCAGTGCACTTGTTACAGTATAAAACTAGACATAATTTTTATATACTTAAGTTTCAAAAACTCATTGCAAAGAGATCTAGATGTTTTCACTTAGATAATCTGAAATAAAGTAGGAAAGGATCAATGTGTAATTAAATATTGAAAACAATCTTTAGAGAAAAACAAGAAAAATGTGACAGTTACATCTGATTAGTAGTCCTAAAAAGATTGTCATTTTAGAAGAAAAATTTTGTACAGGCATTTTTATGTCTAAATTTCAGTTAAAAGTCTATTTAGTGATGATCAGGACACTTTAAACTCAACCTATCTCAAAACCATTTTATCAATCCATGTGCTTTAAAATGTCATTGTTTTTTCATTTCTTTATCGTGCACAATGGACCAGGTTATTTATTTAAGCTCCTTTGATAACTTTCATTCTGTCTCCTCTATCACCAGTATATTACTAAAGTCTGAGAGTATCAAGTCCTTAATTACCCATATATTCATCTGTTTTTCTTTTCTTCTTGTCCTTTTTCTTGTTCAGAACCTCTTGACTTTTGTATTTTTGAAAAAATAATAATCTCCTACTTAAGTATTTTCTTCTGTATTCCCCTTTCAGTTTTTGCACTGCTGCCAAAATAATATTCTGAAAGCCCATCCCATCCCTTATAAGTGCCCTTCACAAAATCCTTTATTATCCTGAATAGCCATTAGCCAGCCATGTATGGATGGCTTCCAAATTGATATTTCTTCCCCCAACCTTTCCATTTAATTCCTGAATCAAATATTCACAATATTCCCACATCTCCATTTGTACACCTCATACACATCTTAAATTTAACATGTCCTAGATCAACCCTTTTATTTCCCCTCTATACTTATTCCTCTCCTAGTCTTCTTTCTCTGTTAGAGGATTCCATTCTTTTCATTATTTTATTTCTTCCCTTGCTATATTCAGTCCTGTACTACATGCTGTTAAATTGACTTTCAGAATACAGCAGTTCATGTATACAAGAAATATACATTTAGCCTACATGATGCAGTAGGCACTATTTTAACTGTAGGATGTATCAGTGAACAAGGGTCAAACATCTCTATTGCCTAGCAGCTTATATTATACTCTAAGTAAAAGCCAATAAGAAAACAGTGTGGACACGATTTTACCTTTGCTGCCCCTTCAAACTCATAGTGCAGACTTTCTTACTTGCCAAGAGCCATTTCTTTCTTAGACAATCTCCCAATTCTCTCACTTTGATGTTAGAATCTAGAGACTGTTGTTTGCCAGTTTGAGAAATCTAGGTTTATTGTGATAAACACAGGAAGTGTGGCTCTTGCTTAGGAATCTAGAAAAAACTTAATGAGAGTGGAGGTGGTATTAGGCTGAAATGTAGGGGAGAAGACAATGTGAAATGCAACTCTTGTTTGTGAAGAAAAAAATATGATTGAAATCACGTGAATATTAAGCATTCAATTGAGAGGTGAGAAATATGAAGCCTGAACAAGGAGTCAGAAGTTAGGAATAAAAGAAGAGTGGGCTGAATAACCATAGCAAGGGATTTGGATTTTATTTTTAGAATGATGGGATATTACTGAAAGTCCTTGTAGAAAATGTAATTATATTTTAAAGAACCATATTTGTTTCTTTGTTGGTAATATACATGTTGGCAGAAGCAAGGATCAAAGAGGGGAGACCACCAGGAAGTAGACAAAGGAAGATGGTACTGTAACAGAGGAATGCACACTATGATGAAAGAGAAGGACTGAAACCTAATCTGCATTACAGGACCATGAACAGCCTCTTGAAAGAGATGTAGTTTGCACCATCTTAAAAGATCAATAGCAAATTCAGTTGGCCATGAAAAGAAGCACAAACCAAAACACAATGTATAAAACCTCAAGTAAATAGATACTTTTGGTATGTTTTGGAGACTGCTAATAGTGGGCTGTGATTCAAACTCAGCACATATGGAGGCAGGAGATGTGATTACAAGTTTAGTAAAAGGGAAGCTAGTAAAGGGCCTTGATTATTATGTTTAAGATTTAGATTCTGGTTATAGGTAAATCAATTAATAATTTAAATAAATCAATAAGAAATTTAAATAAATTAATAAGAAAAATAAACTGATAAATAACATGCATAAAAGACCACTGGATATTTTGGTAGTCTCCTAGGGTCAAGATTAGATATAGAGAGACAAGTCTGGAGTTGCCTCATGGTATGAACTATGACTGGAAGGTACCCAGGAAGTAATGGAAGCACCTTGGGGAAGGGGAGGGGGATTCTAAGTGTCTGAGGAAGTCCACGTAAAACTAAGAGGTTCTCAGTGATTTTATTAAGCAAGGTTTTATCAAAATGATAGAGATAGAAAGTAGATTTCAGAACAAGGGAAAAAATTGTTCATTAAACCAATTTGATCATAAAGAAAAAGATGTGATTAGATAAGGCAAATAGGGTTACATAATTTGCTTGTTTCTACTATATTTTTTAAACTCTACACTGAGAATATTCACATTCTAGAGAAAAGCAGTCCTTAGAATTACAGGTTTAAAACATGTGTAAAACAAAAGCAAAAGTGAAGGAAGAGCAGTACTAAAGGAGGTGCAGCCACTGTGAGAGAACACAAGTGAGAGCCCTGGTCTTGGGAATGAGGGACGCCTAGTCCAGACACCTGAATACATTGTTGTGTTTAAAGAGTTTATTGTTAATAAAGAAAGTTAATTTCCTCATAAAGGATTACAAATTTACACTGCAGCTTGGATAGAATATTGGCAAATGAGGCATAAAGAACATTTTAATAAAAGTAACACAAAATCATTATCTTCTTAAAACTGAGCAAAATCCTCAGTAAGTTCATCATATTTGATTTCCAAACTCATGTGGAATTATCAAAATATATTTTATAAGTCTAAAATACTTTCTTTAGCACAGTTTAGTTTCTTTTTATAATGAAATCTAACCAAATATTTGTATTTATAATTTATTCACAGCAGCATCTCTTAAACATACCACAAGGTCCCACCATACCTGGCTAGTTGGTTACAGAATGGAGTACAATCTCTAAGATCATGCTCATTTTGAAATGACTGCTGAAGGACTGGCAATTCTGAGGGTCAATGAAAATTTATTAAAAGCCCACCAAGATAATATCTTTAATAAAACTAATCAATCATACAATAAAATTGTTGTCACTTAATATGCTGATTATGCATCTAATATATAAACACAATAATTTTTCAATCAACAGAATTTTCTCCCTTAAAAAAATTTCTCCATTCTCTGTGAAGTTTGACTACACAACATATGAGTGATAGACGTAAGTGCCCTAAAAGGCATTGACACTGGCCTGTGATATGGCAAGCTAAAGAGAAAAAACATACTAGAGGTAATGCCTAGTATACTACCTGTCAGCATTCCTGTTTGAGATGGTTTTGTAAATATTTTATTTTTCTTTATTTTTTATTATTTTGTGGTGCTGGGGGTTGAACCCAGGGCCTTGTGCATGTGAGGCAAGCACTCTACCAACTGAGATATATCCGCAGCCCTGGAATTTGTAAATATTTTATACTTTCTAATTTAATAACAATTTCACACAATTTATTTACTACTATAACATATCAAACCTCTTTCTACACCTTTAGTATTTTAAATATTCAATGAATTCAAACATGCACTCATCATAAGTTGCAATTCCTAGTTAGTTACACAAGAAAAATTTAAACATATCCACAAAAAGATGTGTTCCAGAATATTGAGAGTACACTTATTTACATCAGCCCCAAATTGGTAACAACAAACATCTCTCAGTAGTAGAATGGATAACTAATTGGTAATATATTCACACAATACAGTAAACATGAACAAACTACTGCTGTATACTATACCCACAACAATGAATCTCAGTGAAATCAGACAAAACAAGTAACAATTACACAATTCTATTTTATAGAGTCCAAGAATATTTCAATATCATCACAGAAAATACAGCTGATGCAAAGCAAGAGTTTCCAAAGCATTAGCAAAGGGTAAGGGGGCAAGTCTACCACAAGATCTAACAAAATTGTTATTGAATGTCCAACCTCAATAAAAACTCTTTCATACCATATGAAACTTGATATTAGGCATAATCAAAGGATTATGAGGCTTTGTTTTCTTGTACTGGAAGTACCCAATGTCATTTTAATAATATATGTATGTGTACATATGTTCATACATATATACTCACACATACATATATCTTATAGGTGTTATATATACACAGATACACACACACATATGCTTAAATGTTTATATATAAGCATGTGTGTGGGCATTGGTATTTCCAAAAATTAGTTCTCTCCATTACTAGACTCAGTCAATCCTGACTATCAGTTTGCAAGCTTGAGGATCCAACTTCCAGAGACTGTCCTTCTCACTTGCTTAGGTGATGTAGCCATAAAGACTAAAAACAAGTGCTACGTAGAAAGAATTTCTTTTATTCCTCACCACTGACCCTTTTGAGCTCCAGACAAAATGGACTATAAATAGAAGATCGAGATTCACTAAAAACAAAATTTCAAGGAGGAGTGAAACTATAAACTGAAATAATCATGTGTATCCTAGACAATTTTGAAAGGAAAAATAAGCATGGAAAAGAAATTAATTATTTTTTTGACATTCAGAAACATAATGTTTTCCAAATGACATTTTTTTTATTATTTATTTTTCTCAAAGCTTATAAAGGCTAATCATCTAAAATTCACTATTCTTCCAGAGGGTGTTATACATAATGTATTATCCTGCTCTCACTGTTTCTATATTTATATTTTTATTGTCAAAGCAAATGAGAAAGTAAAACAGTATTTCATTTTTAAAAGGAAATTTTTTGGCCTGAAATTTTGATTCTATAGTCTGGAGATTCTTTTTAAAGAAATGTATCTTTATTTCACACTGGATTCTAATACCAAATGAGTTTAAATTTATCTCTGGTATATAAAAAGAACATGTAAACTTCTTAAGGCTATAATCTCATTGATAAAATAGTTTTCCTATTTAACTACTGGTAAAGTGTCCTACACCTAGTGAACACTCAATGAACATTTAATTGCATAGGTTTAAATAAAAAGCTACCACAAATATGAGTTTCAGAAAAGTTGTAGAAGAACAGCAATGTAAAGAACAACATTGTAATAAGAGATTTGAAACAGTACTTAGACAAAAATTAATATTTATTGATCTATTTCATGTTTAGCCACATTGGTTAGTACATATTCAGTAATCACCAGCAGATAAAATCTAGGATTTGAATCCTACAACACTTAGCTTTTCAAAAAAATACCAAACAAAACCAAAACAAAACAAACACAGCAATAAATATTTAAGCATTTAGCAATGCAGCATAAATACTTTAATAATATCTAGATATCTTTAACAATATTACTCTTTAATGAAAACAGTATTACTATCCTTATTTTATAAATGAAGAACTTGAAGCACTAATTAACTTCATCATCCAAAGTGTCAGATCTGGTCCTTAAAATCCTGGGATGTGAATCCAAATCTTCTAGAGACATATTACTTCTTTAAGTAACACCAACCCATTTCCACAGATGACCCAAAATTATTTAAAAGAGAAGAATACTGTATTCTTTTATCTTATATAAATCTTAACTTTTACTTCCTTTATTCTTCTTTTGTTCTAAATATCTACCACATGAAACTCCTCAAAATGAGAAAACAATGGATTGAAGAGACAACCTATAGAGAGCAAGAACATATTTGCAAATGGTACATCTGGCAAGGGGTCAATATCTAGAATGAATATGGAAATTCAAAAATTCAATAGCAAAATAAAAAGTAAACTGATTAAAAAATGAGTAATGGACCCAAATAGATGTTTCTCAAAGGAAGACATACAAATGTCCAACAGGTAGATGAGAAAATTCTCAACATCTCTAATCATCAGGGAAATGCAAGTTAAAACCACAATGAGATATTACTTCATGCAAGTTAAAATGACTATTATTAAAGGACTAAACATAACAAATGCGGGAGAAGATGTAAAGAAAAGGGAACCCTTGGCACAGCCATTATAGAAACGTTATGGTGGTTCCTCAAAAAGTTAAAAATAGAACTACAGTATTATACAGCATTTCCACTACTGGGTTGATATCCAAAGGAACTTGGAATCAGTATGCCAGAGGGACACTTGCATTCCCTTGTTCATTGCAACACAATTGACATTAGCCATGAAATGCAACCCCCATAAGTGTTCATCAGCTGATGAATGGATAAAGAAAATGTGGAACCAATATAAAATAGAATGCTATTCAGGCGGAATGAAATCCTGTCATTTGTGACAACAAGGATAGATCTGGAAATTATGATGTTGAATAAAATAATCCAGGCACAGAAAGACACATACCACACTTTCATATGTGAAAAAAATTATCTCACAGAATTTGAGATAAAGTTACCAGAAGCGAAGGAGAGTAGAGGTATTTATATGATACCAGGATTCTTATAGGGCAAATTTATCAGTAGATAAACTTAAGAGCAAAGACAAAGAAAATTTTCTGTCTTACCATTGTCTCTGTTGGAAGGGAAGAAGAGCACACATCTCCTGTGAGAGTTCCTAACCATAAATCTGCTTTTAAAGGTCTAAAACTGTGGTTGGCAAAGTTTTCCTGTACAGAGCCAGATAATAAATAGTTTAGAGTCATACAGTCTCTGTTCTAATCACTCTTTTCTTCCACTGCAATGGGAAATAAGCCAAGGACAAACATCAATGTGGCTATGTTCCAACAAAACTTTATCCATAAATGCAGGGAGCAGGTTAAATTGGTTCTGTAGGTTATAATCTGGTAATCTTTGGCCAAAATATCTTGAGTAAAAAAATTAGCTTTAAGTGGTTCCATGCTGTTAGTGCTTCAGGGACCTGGCAGAAGTAACAAAAATCATCTCTGGAGAAATACTTCAAGCCTATATTTCAAAGAATTCCCGCAATCCACGTTCCAGAAAACATGAGTTCAACAAGAAAGTAGCTACTAGTGAAATTAAAACAACACAGTACAGTTTATGTGTACAAAGACAGTAGGCGATAATAGAATTATAAAATAAAATAATAGAATTATAAAATTAAAAATGTTTACATGTTCAAAAGGATAACAGTATCTAGCAAAAATATGCTGAAGGAAGAGATTATCAAAATGACTGCATTGCTTGAAAAGTACCAATAAAATGATCACAATTAAAGATAGGGTAGATTTTTTTGAAATTTAGTGAGAATATTTAATGGATTAGATACAATGAAAGAATGAATTAATAAGTTGAAATGCTGATCTGTAGAAATCATTCACAATGTGACAAAGATATGAATATACGAAAAAGATAAAATCATCTCTAGTCAGCTCTCTGTCCAGAGAAAACAGAAATAGGGAAGGCAGTATTTATAAGAAACAATGACTTAAAATTTTTGAGAATTGATGCTGTATACCAGTTCTCAGATTCAGAAAGCCAAATGAATCCTTAGGGGAAAAACAAATTCTGTGTGTGTGTGTGTGTGTGTGTGTGTGTGTGTAAAAGCATGCCTGGAGAACAAAAGTATCTATTAAGTTTTCTTAAAATGCGGAGCCAAACATATCTGTCACTCTACAATTGCATACATGGAAGAGCATTCTTTGATAGAAATGGTGAACTAAATACATTTCAATCACTAATACTTGGAGATTGGTTACCAACTACATATGCTCACTAAGAGAACTCCTAAAGAACATGCCTCGAAAAGAAGTCAGTTACCCAAAGGTGATCTGAGAAACAGTACTTATATGCGGGTAGATATAACTGAACTTTGATTGCATAAAGAAAATTAATATCTATTATTTGAGAAACAGAAATTGCAAGAAATAAAATTGATTATCAATATAAAAGTTGGGAAGGTTTTATTAGATTTAAAACATTCTAAAGCATTTGTATTATCAGAATGATAAAGAAAATGATTAACTTTAGAATTTCTTTTTTGATGAACATTTTGATATAATATCCACTAAAGGAATAGGAATAAAGGAAAGAACTTCAAAATCAGAGGATCAAAAAATTAACAGAATGATGTTTGGGAGTTTACATGGATACAAACAGAGTTAAGAACATTTGAAAAGAAGCAGGAATAATTACTGTTTGTTGAAAAAAAAACACATAAAGACAATTACTGGATAGTCACTTCAAAATTATTAAAAGATTTTAATTTTTGGTGGAAAATAACAGACATAATTTTGCATTTATATCCAAAGAATAGTACCTTAAGTATGAATGGCTGTTCATCATTATGTGAACATTGCTAACTCAAAGTAACAGTCAACAAATGTAAACATTGTGAAATCCAATCTTCTTGTTCGCTGAACTTCCAGGAACAAGTGCAGAACACCAGCCTCACAGGAGGCCAATTATAGCAATATAGCCCCTAGGCTCACATAATCACAACATCTGTAAAAGTCCCCTTCATGGATGGTTTACAGTAGATTTTATTACAGCTTTCATGTTGTACCAGAAGCGTTAGCACATACTGTGCTAATAATATCAACAAACAACCAATGAAAAACCAGATAATCAAAATAATTACTTTTAACTGGAAATAATTTATGGGGGTTAAATTTATCCTATGATATTAATCATTGAGTAGTATTATCATATGATATTAACACAATACTCTATACATAAAATGAATATGATATTAATGATACTAATCATTGATTTTTCAAAAGCACTTAAATGTTAACAATCTACTGAATTTATATATTTTGGGACAAAAATAAAAACAACTCAACTATATTATTTTAATTATTGTTCTAATATAAATTTCTCACAGGGCTTAGATGAAAAGTAATAAATATAGTTTGTTATTTTAAAAATCAACCAAAAATTTGGAGGCCAAGGTTGAAGATTACTTATTGTTTCTAAAACTTGAAGAAAATTTCAGTCACATCAAACAACTTTTAAGTCTTTTTGTTCATAAAAAAATTAAGACACATATTTTGAAATACAAATTTGCCCTATATTTTCACTAATGACATATACTTCATTAATGGATAAGGAGATATAAAAAGCCAATACCTTCTTATGGTGAAGGAAAATCTAAAACCTAAGTCTGGAAATTATGTAATGCTCTCCTTTACAGGCTGGTCAACATATAATGTCTTTGCAGATCAAATCTTTCATAAAGAAACATGCTTTCTTCTAGCCTGTCCCATAAAGATGTTTTTATTATGGATCTCTTTTTATTTCCATAAAGGTTATTATCTCACTGTATTTATAAAGTGTTTTCACCAGGAGGCTGTATTAACATATGAATGAGAGTTCTGTATTACTTTTTATCACTTACTCTGTATCCTTGCAAATACCTTCTGAGAGTCACAAATTGACAATTTTTAAAGGTTCCTTTACTCTTGACACAAACCTGCTTTAAAAAAATTTTACTTTGTTATATCAGAACTATTTGTTTAACATGGAAGCTGATAAGTAATTCCATTGCTCAAAATTCTTTTATTGGGCCTTTATCCTTGGCCAGAAAAAATAATTTAAAAAATACTTTGGTATAAACATCTAAGGCCAAATTGTTTCAATATCTTTCTTTCCAAGGGGTTTGCTTAAAACAAATTGTACTCCCACCTTACCAGAAACCAGTTAATCCCATACACAGACACAGGCAGAAGCTGCTTTCTTTACTTTTCTCATCTCTGATCTTATCTATCTTACCACTTCTATTCAACATGCAGGTTTTAGCTAAAAGGTTACTTCTTGAGGTAATATTTTACTATCCATATCACAAATGAGATGAAGTAAATGTTCTTTCCTTTGTGATCACAGACATAAAAAATATCTTTGCATAATATTTTATGCATATATGCATGTTTACATATATATGCACATATACATATATGTATGCATGCATGCATGTATGCACATATACATAGATGTTCACGAATATATGTGTATATACATGTATGTATATTTTATTTATAAATAATACCTAACCTGCAGTATAGTGCCTAAAAATAACTCAAAAAATCAAATAGAGGGATTAGTAGTAATCATTAACACTTTGAATTTAGTTAAGCAATTTTTAAAAATCAGGTTACTTTTTATCATCTTGACTCATCCTTTGAACATAATTTACCTTAATGATTATGGCAATATTTATGACTGGTCATTAAGTATGGTTCCTGACTTTCCAGGAAATAATTGTGTTAGCTCTTCTCAAAAGTCTCATCAGTTGCTCATTAAGTTAGGACTCAAAGGTGATTTGTTGTATAAAAGCATATTAGTTGGAGGGATAATCTGAAATTTGCTTCCTGGAGAAGTTACAGTAAGACTATGATTAGTTTTAAAAAGGGATAAGTAAATCAAATATTATGGACTCCTTAAAGACTTAAACTGATCAGTTATTCATTATATTGTTAAATTCTACTGTCACTCTTTCTTTCTTCTAATCAAAAAGCAGAAAATATTATGGAAATCTTATAAATCTTTATTTTAAGCACAGAGGCA
>NW_026000142.1:7491265-7496265 GCF_001458135.2 Marmota marmota marmota
ATATATATATATATATATATATATATATATATATATATATACACTAGTGATTGAACCCTGTGCTTAACCACTGAGCTTCAACCCTGGCCCTTTTTATTTTGAGACAGGGTCTCCCTAAGTTGCTGAGGGCCTTGCTAAATTGCTGAGGCTGGCCTTGAATTTGTAAACCACCTGTCTCTTCCCCGAAAGTCTCTGAAAGACAGCACCTGTCTTGGAAATTATAAAAGGAGTAATTAATGTAGGGAGTAATGGTTTTAAAGTATATAGCAGTACAGAAAGTGTTAGTAGTAACCCTGAGAAATAAGGGAGAAAGTAGACATTGTTAATACACAGGAATATGTGGGATAAATCAAGTAGATAATAAGAAAAATATAAAGAATAGATAATAAGAAAATTAAGTAATAAGAAAAATCTACCAAGAATAAAAATTCATTTTTGTGACAAACAGATACTTGAAAATAGGTAAATCAGGTACAGAAAAATATAAATTCATTAACAGTAAATAGCTTAGGGACTTGCTAACTAAATGTTCACTCAAATAAACTTGATTTCATAATTTTTAGCCCATACTGATATGAAATTTTGATGTACTTATCTAAAATTATCTTACATTAAGACACTTATTCCCAGAATTATGAATATGTCTTAATATTATAAATATCCAGAAAATATTTGCTCAGCGTTAGCATGTATTGAGATAAACCAGTCAATAGTCAAGTGACTAGTATCTTCCACCAGTTCTATAGGTAATGACTACCAGTGAAGAAGTGCAAACTGCATAACTATATAGGCCAGAAATCACAAATGCTTTATTATTTGAAAGTTACTTGGACTATATGTTAATTTATATTTTGTTTTTAAACTCCATTTTTGTCTTCTTTCATTTTAGTCATACATTCTGACTATTATTATTATTCATTTCACCTGTTTTGATTCCCCTGAGGAAAAGCTGTTTCCTTGAGGAGTTTCATGTGAGTATACTGCAGCAGTCTTCCACTTTATTCCCAAACCAGTTACCACCCCACAGTCTGTCCCTTCTGTCCTGCACACACTGTGAATATGTATGATGGTATCCGTAAATAAATCCATTTTCTCTGGCAATAGGCCACAACCAGAGCAATATAACAGAACAGGAATAATTATTTGAGGCTGAATTCACATCTCAAGGAATAAACAAAGATTATTATTGACCCTAGATAGAAATATAAATCGTTTGACTTCGTAATGATTTAGCAAAATGTATTCTCACTACCGGGTGTGAACAGTGTCTATTCGATGATGCTGGACTCCAAGAAAATAGTTAAAAGTGGAAAAAATCCAACTACTTACATGTGGAAGGACATTGAATTTTAAAAGGTTTATGAAGTCCCTTGCCCCTTGACTTTCTCTTATTACTATTGCCCAGTGAACCTTTTCAAGATGAATGGTGTATATCTTTATCTATGACAGTCCATTTAGCAATCACAATATTTCCTATAAGTTAGATAAATTGACCAGTCACTTAACAAGAAAAAAGGCCAACATCAATTGCAGCAAAGGTCACTCAATCCAGTTTTGTTCTATATTAAATTGTCATCAGATCTGAACAGTGATTTCATCAATAACACATCTAACTAGAATGTTCCAAAATTTAAAAATCAACTGTCTGCCCCAGGGGATAAGTGAAGTAAGTAAAATAAGACACAACTTTCTAAGGCAAACTCAGTGAGTATTGAACTCCAAATTATACTCTCCCAAGACTCTCATTTATCATTTAAACAAAACATGGCTTTTAGAAATAGCTGTTCATTCAAATGTGTGTCCTCATAGAATTACACAAGTGACAATTATGTGGATTTTGTAAATATAAATTTGACTTTCTCTGCACAGCTAAGCAATGAATACATGAAAGAAGCAAAATGTGGCATGATGACCTGAATGTTATAATGAGTCTGTCACACAGAGCTAAAAATAAGGGCTGATCTACAGGACAATTGACCTGAAATATCAGTGACTAAAATACCATGAGGAAGGGAGTGGGGGAAAAGACAGATTGAGAGAGAATGAGAAGTCATTTTAAGCCATACAAAGAGTAGGTCTTGGTTTGTACAGGATTAAGGAACACTCAGGTAGCTGAAGAGGGGATTTTGAACACAAAGCAGGAAAGTTTAAAAATTGTTGAATTAATGAATATTGTCTTAGGTGTCATAATGATGATGTGGCAGCAAAGGAAAAGGTCTTTGTTTCAGGAAAATACAAATACTTAGGGGAGATGGCATAATATCTGTAGACAACTATCAATGAGTTGGATGTGTGTGTGTATGTACACAAATGAATGTGTGCTTGTGCATATAAATTATGTAAGAGTGGGAAGAGATCATGAACATAAAAGAGGATCAATGGGTACATTTTACATTCAACACTCCGTGAGTTTCAGCAAATTCAATCTTTTAAAATATCAGAGAAGGTTATTCCTCTGCTCAGAATTTCCACTGGCATCATATTTTATTTAGATGCAGTCCTTATTTACAATGTCTATATGACCTGGTACCTCATAGCCTCTCTGATTGCTTTGCATATAATTCTTGTCTTTTCTACTTTGATCCAGTCAAAATGGCTATTGTACTATACCTCAAACACAGAAGGCTTGTTCCCTTAGCCTGGAACATGATTTGTCTAAATGTATCACCCTTATTTAAATACACTTCAATGAAACCTTTTGTAACCAAGCTGCTTAAAATGATACTCCACCACAACACACATTGATCTCATATATTTTGTCCATATAACTTTTAACATCATTATGCATTTGATTATATGACTTTTTCACCTTTATCATTGGCATATCCCAAAATAAACACCAATAGGAATGTTGCTACTGTTGTTCACTGAAAAACCTAGAAGAGTTCCTAGCACATAATACATTTTTAATTATTTCTTGTTGAAAGTTAAATGAATAGCTTTCTTCCAGTTGACAAATTAAAAAAAAATGAGTACAGGTATTTGGTGGAATACAATGGGTTGAGAAGATAAAGTTTCCAGGAGGAAACAGCTCAGTATGGGTATACAAATTTGGGCAATGATCCAAGAGATACATGTTGGAGTGAGATGACTTCAAGATATTAGATACATTTGCTCATATTAGGAATATGATGAGAGTGAAATAAAATAAATGAAATCAATGTATTAATAATTATCTAAATATGTTGTAATTTGGTAAATGTTACATATAATACAAGGATTTAGAATAAGTGCAATCCTGTGAGATATGTGTGAAATATTTGCTAAGTAATGTGCATTAAATTCCATCTGAATGTAAGCAAGAAGAGTATATTTGCCCAAATTAGTGTCCTAACCCAATGACAGTATTTATATTAATGTTGAGATTGTTTATTATATGTCCTGGGCCATCATCAATGCTAGTTTTCCTACAATACGTCAGAGGATATTATCATATTGTATGGGAACCACATGTGGTCATGAAGGAAAATCACTCAATAAGTTTAGGACATATGCAATCTTTGTGACAACAGGGACTCATTTAAAGTATCTGGGAGTAGAAAGAGATGTTTAGAAATCCTGAGGTCAGAAAGCATGAGACTCAAAGCCTCTTTTCAGGATATGGATTACATTTGTCACTTTCCTCTCCCTAGGTATTTATTAGAGGCTTATTTAGGAAATTAGTTTTGGGTATAAAGGTGATCTCCAACTCTGCCATATAACTTATTCTGCATTATTGATTTATAAAGTAGGAAATACTATTTTTGAAGATCTATCTAAGAACTTGATTTTTAGATGGAAAAATGCATTTTGATTAAAATCATTTGACTTACAGGTTTTCCTGAACATACTCAATATCAATATCCCAAGCATCCCAGTCCTTAATATTTTCAAACACATGGCCTCCCACAATATGTTTAATGGGCTTAAGAAAAATAATCACCTGTAGAGCAGTAGACCTTTGGTTGAGACTTAATTTAGTGAGCCCATATGATGATTATGGAGCTGTTATTTAATGATAGTTTTTGATGATTGATGAGTTTGACTAGACATTTGTTTCTTTTGTTCAGGAAGTTGTCCAACAAGACAGTGGCCTTAGGGAAAATTACTTGCCTAAGCAAAATTCTACTGAATTTGCTTACCTTATAACACCTCTGGTATCGATATCCATGCATTTAATATTCCCCATGTAATCTTGTCTCATCTGATTTATTAATTTTGACCAATAGCTCCTACTATCTGCACACTATTAGTACCTACAAAGTATTATGTGCATCTTTTGTAGTTTATGTCCAATAAATGTTAGCATAAATAAATGTTTTATACTCTCTAGTAACTGAATATTAAAAAAAATATGACAATGAGACTTTCTCTTAACTTTAATCAAAAAGTGTCTTCATGATTACTTTGAAATGTTAATTTCAAGTATCTTAAAAATTAAATAATGTAAATAGGCAACATTTTGAAACTGATTATGTCATTTATATTATACTAATCTTAAATTGTATTTTGTTATAATTATTTTATTTTATGCTAAGATGAAAATTTATGAGTTATGCCCAAAAACATATGTACATATGTTAGAAGTTGGTTCTGAATAGGAACAATGTAAATATTCATGCCACACTGCACTCTAGAATTTGGTAACAAATAAATTATACCATCATATGTGTGTCTGGAGTGGAAGAATAAAGTTTTGAGACGTGAATCAATTAATTTTTACAGTCTGTGGTAACAAAAACCACATACATTTTGCACATATTTGTTCTTTACAAATTGAATTGATGTCTAACAGTATGATCTTTACGTAAATAAAACTAAAAAATATTTGGAAAAATAATGTCAAACATTTATTATAAATTCTTTTATGAAATTAATTTCAGTCACTTAATTAAATCATATATTATCATTCTCAAAGGCCTAGTTAATCAATAAAAATTATAGCTAATTTACAGTTAATCTTCAGTGATTAGAGCTTGAATAATTAATGTTACACACAAAATTCAAGTTAAATATTTATT
>NW_026000142.1:7498404-7527740 GCF_001458135.2 Marmota marmota marmota
AAAAAAAAAAAAAAAAAAAAAAAAAAGATCAGAACCTCATTTATGAGGCAAGCTGATAGCTGAGTAGGCTTCCTTTGTGCACCTCATCTTACGGTGAAGCAGATGTTTCCTAAGACAGGAGGCTCAAGGGAGCTGCGATATCAATGAAGCAAACTGAAAATGATTCTCTGAATAGCTCCTGCTGGGGGCGGGGGAGGTGCCTCTGTCCAGACCATCAAAGATCTGAAACCTGAAAGTTGGGACATATGTTTCATTTTCTTCTCCAGGGCAGCAAACAAATTTGTAGAAGTAACTGTTCTAACCTCACATATGAAATTTTGCCCCAGAGACTGAATCTGCATATGAAAAATCAGCCTCAATAATGGAACACATCAAGCTGCTGCGATTACAATTGCCTGGAAGGAACATGTTGAAGGCTTTATAATTTTTCAGAATTCCCTACAGAGAAAAAGCAAATAATAAAAAAAGCCCTCCCTTTATTATCTGGTCACTACTCACAACCTTATTTGCTAATAGAGAAGGTGGTCCATTATAATCAAACCTCATTTTCTATCTTATGAGTTTATACAAGATCTACCTTAAATTTATGGTGAATGGTGCACTCTATCAGATTTGTTTCTTTTGAATTCTTCTGTTTTAATACTTGCTACATTTTGTAAAATGAGATTTTTATCATTAAATTCCTTATATCTGATTTTTAAAATTTGTAAAAAGTAAGTTACTGCCAAGATAGAGGTAATATCTATTGGGTGAACTGACCAGACACTATAGAAGTATGCTAAGAGAGCTAAATACAAATCTTGACAAAATAATTGTGTTATACAGTCCTAATATTGAAAAGTATGAAAGTCTTTCAAAGCTATTTCAAACTGTGAAGCTCCAAATAGAAATTGTGTCTCATCAGATTCCATATAAATTTAAGGCAGTAGCAATTGCTATTAGCTTTTGAGACATTGCTGTAAGTGTTGCAGTTGATTTAACATCAAGAATTTAAACCATTGTACATTTGTTCATTTAGGCATTTATTCTGTGTATATCCTTAGCTGTTATAAAAGCATAAAAAGATATAATTTATTATTTTTTGAGAATAGAATGGAAAATTATGTTTATTTTGCCTGACAGTGAATCACCAGAGATAATGCGTAAGGGAAAAATATAAAAACTAATATAAATCGCTTAGCTCAATTTCTAAAAAGTCCATTTTCTTTAAAAAATGCAAACTCATAGTTGTGCCTACCAACAGAAGAAGATATTTGGTGTCATGTGATAACATATTCAAGAAATTCACTACACTTTTTTATGAGAAACCAAAATTCAATAAATATAATGCTCACATGTCCAACAAAACTAAGAACACAGACCAAATAAATTGTGAGGAAAGGCCATCATTTTGCCATAATGGTGTATAAAAGCTGTGTTTCAAATACAGATTCAATACACACACGTGCACTAACTGGCAGCCCTGGACTGATTGTGGCTAACATCTATAAACAAGTATATTTTATTATGATTCAGAATCTCTACCTATAAGAGCATATAATTTTTCTTACTGAGCACTCAAGAGTATAGAAAGGAGACCACAGTTCCTATATCTCACTTGTTTGTTTTCTGAATTCCTAGTGTACATATAAAATCAACATTCATCTAAAATAAATAAAAGTTAATGAATTCCCTACTATTTAAAGGCCATGAATGTAAGGAAGTCATTGATGAAGTCAAGTTTGGCAAATCCACATTAGATAATAATGTTTAACAATGATAAAAATAACTGGTATGAGAATTGTGACTTAACTCACTTTGAGTCTGATTTATTCTATTACAACTTGATTACATCATGGAAGTTGCTCAAACTGTACTTGTTTCTAAAAGAAAGCCCTTCCATGTGTTCCAGAAACTTTTACAAATTTGGAGTATTAATTTCAAGTCAAGGCTTTGGAAAAATAAGAATTCACTAACTGGATTCTTGTTCTTAAAAGATGAACACTTCCTTCTATATTTTAACACTTGATTATAAATTAAGCCATTTAGCATTAGTCACTAGCTAATATTTTAGTTATGAGTAGCCAAGTTGTTACATTTATTTAATAAGTGTATTTTCACATCTATTTTTTAAAGAATTATACTTGGAAAAGTATCCATACAATACAATTTAGTGAGCCTATATGTTTTAAATCAAACTAAATGCAAACTAAGGACAAAAATAGGATAGTGAGAAAAGAGTAAATTTCTTTAAGAAAATCCACCGAAACACAATGAAACACTCTTAAAATTATAAAGGACAAAGTCTATATTCAGAGGTCACAGTCCAACCCTTAGGTCTAGGGGGATAATTAAGAGAAAATAATTGCAGACTATAATTTTTAGAAACTATTCTCATAAGAACAAAAACTGTCACATTAAAATCCTACAGACTAATATACCAATGGTTCTACAAATTATATACATAAAATATATAATATCCATGTAAATTTTTAAACATCATGCTGTCTGCATTAATAACAATTTATAAAGCACTTTGCATACATTATTTCATTTTATCCTATGAAGAAGAGTATTACTACCTATATGTAACAAATATAAACATAACTAGTATCATTAACTCTTTGATCTAGAAGTATGTAGATATTTCTTAGTTCTCTAATAGATATAAAAAGAATAAGTGAAATTAAATGATTTTCCAAAGATCAATCTACTAGTATCAGAGATGGCTCTGACAACTAACATAATATAGTTTTTACTATACCAAATTATTTGAATTAGAAAACAGCATTTATTCCATCAATCCTAAAATGTACTATGAAAAAATATTTCACTAGCACTGCTATTTAGTATTCTTGCTCTTTCTCCCTTCCACCCTCCCTCTTCATCCACCTTGATACTTCCTATTAGCAGTTAAATCCTAAACAAGATCTCTAATTAGGTGCCATCACGTTTTCAACTTGTTCCTGTATATTTTTGTCAAGAATTCTTTATCTGTTATAACAAGGCTGTGAGGACAAAAACTAGATTCATTATCTAAAATTACTCCTCACTCCTGTATTTTGCTATCTTGCTTAAGGGCATGCTCTTCCTACATGCAGAGGCAAAACTCCTTAGAATCCCTCAGTTAATACCTCTAATTTGCATCCAAAGCTTATTTATTCAATTGCATGTCTCCACATTCTACTCCACCACTCAATGTCTATTCTACCTCCGTAGTCTTGCTGCTCAGCCCCCTTTGAATGAATCATTATATCAACTTCCTTATTGATTTCTCTAATTCTAGTCTCTTTCCTTTACAAGTCATCAATCAATGGGTTGCAAAATTATTATAAAACACAAATAAATAATTTATAAACTTACTCTGTGATGTACAGGAAAAAGTAAAAACTTTGGCTGACTGTGGTTAAATATTTTATGGAGCCTATCAGAATATGAGTGTACTAACCAAAATCACAGATGACCCTAGTGATTTTCACCTCCTGGTTGCTGTGTCTGCCTTAGTTCAAGCTGCTATAATAAATTAACACAGGCAGGGGATTTTAACAATGAACATTTATTTCTCATAGTTTTCGAGTCTGGGAATTATAGGATTCAGGTTCCTGCAGATCTTTTGTCCAGCAAGGGCTCTCATTGTATCTTCACATTGTGGAGAGCAGAGGAAAAAAAAATCTCTCATATCCCTTATTTTAAGGGCACAAATACCATTGATCAGGGATCCACCTTCATTGTTCATTTAGCTCCCAATGGTCCCCTCCTACCAATAAGGGGTTGGATTTTAATATATGGATTTGGAAGAAACACAAACATTCAATCCCTAAGAGTTTCTTTGTATAGTTCCTGTCCACAAGTGAATACAGTTAATCTAACCTAACCAATAGAAAATCATGTAAATGATGGCACATGAATTTTGTGGCAAATTCATAAATTTATTCTAGGTTCTTCAGCATTCTGTCTTGGATCACCAGCTTTGTTGGAAAAGAACTCCATATTTTAATGATGCTCAATCAACCCTATATAGAAGTCCTTGGGCTGATAAACTGAGGTCTTCGGCCTACAGCCAGCTCCAGCTCACCAGGAATGGGTGAGCCACCTTGAAAATGAATTCTCTAGCTTCTGTCAAGCTTTGCAATGACTGAAGTCCACTCATTATCTTGAAAGCAAACTCATAGGAATCATCCGGCAAATTCATTGGCTGAATTCCTACCCCACAGAAACTATGTGATATGATAAATATTTATCATTTTAAGCCAAAGGACTTGGGATTATTTTAATACAGCAATGAATAATTAATGTAATGAGAATATTAATTTTATAGGGAGATTTATATAACTATAAAATGTCCTAGATAGATAACCCAAATTTGAATGACAGGTAAGAAGCAGTGGTATAAGCTGTTGAAAGCATTCTATGTGATCAGGAGATAAAGGGAAGGTCATTCTGAAACTCCTACTTCAATGTAAAACTCCAGTTGAACAACTTTTCCTTTTCATTTTATTCCATACCGGTTCATGTGTTGGTTACAAATGAAGTAGATTAATATTATCAGAACCTACGTGGATCCTAAATTAGAAATTCTGTCAAGTCACATGTTTCTGTTGCTTACATGTTCAGAGAACATCTGTTTGAGGTACTGTACAAGAGGTAATTTAGGATTTGGTTCTATACCTTGAGCAATCCGATTCTTTTTCACTATTTTGAAAAATCACTGCTAAAGAGTTCTTATTTTCCAGCAAAAATCATATTTGAATATTCTCAGTTATAATCAATTTTTAAAAAGGCACATATTCCTCTAGTCTACAGATCATGGTTTCTCAACTTTTAGTATGTTTAGTCAAGTAATTGTGTTTCAGGTATTTTCCCACTATATTGTGGGATGCTTAATATTATACCAGGTCTGTAGCCGTCAGATGTCTGTCGTACCTCCTTTTCCAAAGCATGATAATAACAAACATTTGTAGACATCAACAAATGTGCCCTGTGAGGGCATAATCACACTTGGTTAAAACCACTATTAAAAATATAAATATGCAATATTGTTTTTAATCATTTACTGAAAAAATAATTTTTCAAAAAGTTATAATGCTCTTTTCCATTCTTACAACAGTTCATACCTAAGCATGAGCTAAGAAGAAAATTCAGAACCTTCATTTTGTATTTTCTGATTAAAGAGTCTGAAGCTATCTGCCATAGTTTTAATATTCTGACAGGCTGTCACAAATTATCAATCCAATGTTAGGAATCAACAGGAAAATGTATTTTTAGAGATGGATCTATACTGTCCTTATTACAGATTATAAAGACAGTCTTTAACATACATATGTGCACATACATACAGAGGAAAAAGCAGCCATTCATTCTCAGTACTTCTAGAGATTGTCTAAATGAGCCAAAAAAATTGTTTAGAGAAGAAAAGAAATGATTCTTGAATACTAAGAATGACAAGAATTATAATCCAAAGCCTCTGTTTTGTTGTAACTTTCAAAGTTGAGTGAACAGTGATCACCACCTAAATTAACTCAAGGTCTTGAGTAAATTGAGACCAGATACCATGTTAATATAACAATAAGAGAGGAATATAAATATAAAATAAATTTATCAGGGTTAAAGATATTTCTGCCATGAAATGAATTTTACTGTGGCACCACTTCACATACAAAACAAAGGAAAAGAATTTTGCAGTGCTAGGCACTTCTTTTGCTATATTGCAAAATATTTTGGAACACTCCACTATGATGAGTGTTAATATGATCCACATTTTTTCCACTTTTCTTAAATGATTGGTTACTACCTTATTAGAATTTTGATCATGAAAATACAGAAGTAATGAGTCAATGATTTGAGTGTGCATACTTCAATTTCTTGTGAATGAAACATTGGCAGAGGGGTGAAGAAGTGACACAAAGGAGGAGCCAGTCAATAAAGTTTAATACAGAATAAACAATTCAGTCATTCCACTGAGGAGGAGCAAGGGATCTGAAGAATTTATATGCCAATCTTCATTGACTGTTGTTTGAAGCTTGCTGCTAGAAACATTAATTTCCTGATACTTTCAGTCCCTTGTACAGCCAGGAAAAGCTGACTTTAGTGGCCAGAGAATGCCTTAGCAAATAAATACACATTTGTGCTGTTAGAAATCAATTTGTTAGTGAACCAGAGAGGATGAAGTTGGGGCATCGACAACATTTGCTACATTACAATTCATACAACACAATAAACGCAATAGTACAGAAATACAAAGGAAAACACTGTCTTCTTTTTAAAATTTTTTTTTAGTTGTAGATGCATACAGTATCTTTATTTATTTTGATGTGGTGCTGAGGATTGAACCCAGTGTCTCAGATGCATAAGACAAGCACTCTACCACTGAGCTACAACCCCAGCCCGACACTCTCTTCTGAGTTAGATATATTCTTTTAGTTGTAAAGAGGAAATATTTATCTCTTTGTATCAAAAATGCCTATATTATAGGAGAATATAAGCTAAAAATCCAAAAGCAAATCCCAATTGGTTTATCAGTTAATTAACAACACCTAGGCCATAACTACCAATTATAACCTGTTCATTTTTATAATATATATTAATTTTTTAAATACAAAAATTGTTTTAAGTTTTATTTATAGCAAAAAATAAAGTTTTTTATTTATTAGAATTTAACAAATTTAAACTGGCACAAAACATTACAAAAATGAACAACTCTGAAATATTCTCTCTTGATTTTCTTTAAAGAAAAATATTGTTAATGTGGCTTACAATACCTTCTACAATTATTCTTAGAAATTTTTATGTTTTCTGACTCTTATAATGTATATCTTTCATCAATTCTGTAAAATTATTAACTAATAATATCACTTCAAATGTTGTTATCTGAAATTCCAATTAGAGGGATGTTAGAATCTCTATTTTTTTATCCTCCATATTTCTTAAATTTGTTTATAATTTCCAACTGTCTTTTTTTGCTGTACAAAATTGAATTTCTTCATCTTCTTCCACTTAACTAATTCTCCTCCATTCATCTCTAATCTGATGTTAATTTATCTGTTGAATCCAAAATATGAATTATGAATTATGAATTGCTATTTTTCTATATTTCGTTACTTTT
The DNA here is from genome assembly GCF_001458135.2 of Marmota marmota marmota. NCBI lineage: Eukaryota > Metazoa > Chordata > Mammalia > Rodentia > Sciuridae > Marmota > Marmota marmota. The sequence goes on from NW_026000142.1 coordinate 7,505,486, forward strand.
CAAATGCTCTTAGACTACTTGTATAGTACTTTTTCTATTATCAGAAGTTTCATTTTATATTTGTTTTAGCTATTTTGCTGCTATGACTAAAAGTCCCAACCAGAACAATTGTAGCAGTGGAAAAGTTGAGGGCTCATGGTTTCAGAGGTCTTACTCTAAGAGGGTTGTATGCATTCCTCAGGGTTTGAGGTGAGGCAGAACATCATGGTGGAAAAGTGTGGCAGAGGAAGCAGCTCACATGATGATAGGAAGCAGAGAGATAGGTTTCCACTTGCCAAATATAAATGTATACCCCAAGGCGATGCCTCCAATGCCCCACCTCCTGCAGCCACACTCCATCTACCTCTAATTACCACTTAATTAATCCCATAGAAGATTAATCCACTGTAGTTTAAGGCTTTCACAACCAAATAATTTCCACTTTGAACCTTCTTGCATTGTCTCACATGTCGGGGGACACCTCACATCCAAACCATAACAACATTTAATATTTTTAGTCATCTAAACATAACTTACAGACTGGAGCCAATAATTTTATGTATTAAATTCTTGGAATTCTAATAATGCCAAGTTTCTCCTGAGTCTTTGTAATGAAGAACTAATTTGTTACAATTTTAGACTGAGCAAAAAGACTATCGGAAGCTAAAAATTCTTGATTCATGTTTGGTATTTGCTTTTGCCATGTATCCTAAGGGATTTACCAATGTGGGGTTACTATGAATTAATGAATCACTTTGAATAAGTCATACAATTTTTCACTTTAATAATTTGAGGGAGACAACTGTGATTATATACCCCTATTTACATAAGGGTGTAACCCCTTAAATATCTGCACTTTGTGTAGAAGGTTTAAATTCAAAGTACGTACATTTTAATTTTATAACATTATTTCCTGTCCTTAGACTCCTATAAAACACAACACTCCTGATAAGTAAATTTGCCAAAATTGGAAGCTAGTCTTAGCTTCAACATATTTTCAGTCTTATTTTTATTTTGACCCTTGAAATCTCCATTTCATTTTTGTGAGCTCACCCTACTTTTAATAGTGGATGATATTTTATTTTGCTTTCCATTTGTAAAGGGAAACATCATAATATATAATGTTTCATAGTGAGTGAAATATTATTTCATATTTCATTTGCTTACTCCCATTTCTTACCTGTTGTTAATTCGCATTGTTAATTCTGTCTTTCAAACCTCTCCTATTTCTTCAGTACATTATATGTCTAGTTAGACTTTATTTCCTCCTTATTCAAGGAAAAAATGATTCAAGGAATGAATGATTATTAAAATAACATTCTCAAATCCACTCATAATCCCTTTTATAAACATGTCTATTTTTACAATCATAAATATTGAATCTACCCTGCCCTCAATTGAACTTCACAGGCTGCTCCTATCAGTTTGCCAAGCCTTACTGGAGGAAAATAATAGGCTAATCTTTCACCCTACAAATAATTCTCTGAAAACTCAAATGTGTGTTTAGGGCTAACTTCTTTAATTCATTGCTCACTAAATCTTTAAGACATTTCACTGCTCGCTACCAAACCTCATTTCCCATTTCAATATGAAATTAACTGGTTTTTCCATTATGGAATATCTCTCAATAATTAATCCATTTCTTTCCCCCTTCTCTTCCAAAAGAATAATTTGTTTTACTAATAATTCTCTTTCCTTTTGAATCTTCAGTTGTTCCTTCTCCAATAGATCCTTCATCCTGTTCTTGAAGATTTAGTTTAATTTCTTATTCTCACTCTACTCCCAGCACAGTGGTAGACACTGAGCCATCAATGCAAACACCATCATTAACCTCTTATATTCCTCCGCTATAGAAAGAAGACCCCAAATAATCCAATGGTGTCTCCTGCCTTGCAATGGGAATAGCTAGGCCACCTGGTTATGACCAATAAAATTCAGCTTTAAACCCCTTGGGAGAGATTCTTTCATAAATTAAAAGGGAAAGGCCTGCCAGGAGAAATAACTTTTTCCCTTTGCCCCCTCCACATTTTCTGCCAGAAATGTGCTTATTGAGTCTAGCAGTGTAAGAACTATCTTGCAACCAAAAGTTGTGACCCTAAAAAATGAATAAATAAATAAAGGTCTACCACTATAAAAGATGAAGTAGAGAAGGAGAAAGTACAAGGGACCTTGATATATTTTGCAGCCACAGAACTCTCTTGGTGCCTTTACTTTAGATTTATGGCTAATTGAATAAGAAACTACTATTTAAAAACAAGCAAACAAACAGAAAGCTGCTGTAATTTGTTTTTTTTTTTTGTTACTTGTGGATCAATGTAATATTAATGTATGCCTTTTTTTTTATTTCCACTTCCCCAACACACATACCCAACTGGCAAAAACCAAGCATTTATTCACATTAAGCAGTAGTCACAAACTGGCATACTGGTGCCAGGAGGTAGAGTGCTTGGCTTTACAGTTTGTAAAAGTTTAAATTAGTTACTAACACTTAAACATTAAAAAGTGTTAGCTTTTTCAACATAAAAGGACAAGGGAACACTGAACTGATACACACTTCCTGAGAGCCAACAATCTATCAGTACTCTGTTGGGCTTGCATAATGGCTTCTTTTAGAATTGAAGCAAGCAGCTAGGCATGGTACATACTGTAACTAGCTGCTCGGGAGGCTGAGGAAAGAGTATCAAAAGTTTAAGATCAGCCTGGGCAACTTAGGAGACCCTGTCTCAAAATAAATAAGGGGCTGGGGATATAACTCAGTCATAAAGTGTCCCTTTACTGCAAAATAAGTAAATAATAAAATAAAAATTGAAGAAAGTCATACAATGCAGAAAAGGCAGTCTTTTCAACAATGCTGGTATAACTGGATGTCCACATGGAAAAAAAAGTGTACTCTTCACAAAAATGTACTCCAAATAGATCACAGACCCATGTATGAATTGAAAAACTTTAAAACTCCTAAAAAATAACATAGTAGAAAATCTAAACAACTTCTTTAAATATGGAAATAACATGATATATATATCACCTAAGTCTCAAACCATAAAATAAATAATTGAAAAACCAGACTTCATTTAAATTAACGTTTTTCTTCTATGTGAAAGGCACTGTCAGGAGAATGAGAAGCTGAAAGTTAGAAGAAAACATTTTCAAACTACATAACTAATTATGAACATTATCCAAAATCTACAAAGTATGCTTCAAATTCAATGAGAAAACAACCCTATCAAAAATTGGGAAAAAAGGAACTAAATATACATCACACCAAAGAAGTTATAGAGATGACAAATAAATATAAGAAAAAATGCTCAACACCATATATCATTTAGGAAATGCAAATTGGAATGAGACACCACTACATGCCAATTAGAAATCAGATAAAATCCAAAAAATGACAACACTGAATTCACCAAATTCTGGTGAGGTTATGCAGCAACAGAAACAGTTCTTTAGTGCTGGTGGAAATGCAGAATAGTACAACCACTCTGGAACAACACTTGACAGTTTTTTACAAAACTATACAGATTCTTAACTTCCATTTACACTGCACTAGAAACATGTTAGGGTTTAGATATGAGGTGTCCCCCCAAAAATTCATGTGAGTCAATCCATTAAAGTTTAGAGGTTAAATGATTGGGTTATGAATGCCTTAACCTATTGAGTGCATGAATCCTCTGATAGGAATTAACTAGGTGGTAACTGTAGGCAGGCAGGGGATGGCTGGAGGAGGCGGGCCATTGAGGGTATGCCTTCGGGGTACATATTTTGTGAGCTGAGGTTAGTTTCTGTCTGCTTCCTGGTGTCATGTACCACACTCTTCAGCCATGATGTTCTATCTCACCTTGGGCCCAGAGCTATCAGACTGGTTGGACTGAGACCTGTGAAATCATGAATGCCCTATAACTTTTCCTTTCTAAAATTGTTCTTATCATGTCTTTTGGTTGCAGCAGCAAAAAGCTGACTATAATAAAATGGCTCACCCATTTCTACATACCTGGACATTCATAACCACCAGCTTCAGATTTCTAGTGCCTGCTGGAGTTGCAATCCAGTGTCCTACAATTGCTGCAAAATGCATATATCCAAAACCATTATGCTTTAAGAGTTTTGTGTTGTTGTTGTTCATCTTCCTCTTAATGGTGCTACTTTTATCTTTTGCATGTAATGCTCCTTACCATTTCTGAGTCCACCATATCTACCTCATTAATGTGTCTTCCAATGTAGCCATTTTTAGTATCATTAATGTCTAATGATGTAGCCATTTTTAATTTCTTCCTTCCACAGTTTTTTCTTGATGCTTCTGCCACATCATTCTTAAAGCATGAATTTGATATTATTTTCCCTCTCTAATACTGAAACTGTATTCCCGCTAGCTAATCTTCTCTGGCATATGTTCCACTGTAGTCTGGCCCATATTTACCTGCCCAGAGTTATATTTATAAACTATTCAATATTCTCTGCACATGCTGCTTTGATTTCTTTTTTTTTTCTTGAGAGTCTCTTGGTATTCCCTGCCAAGCAAATGCCTTCCCTTCAGTTGCTACCCACACTGCTTATGCCCATGTATATTATTTTGAGCCTAGAATATCTTAAAAATGTTAACAATTATTTGAGTGCACACAGTGAGACATGCTCTTTTCTGCATATTGTCAGAGAAAACATTCAGTGTAGAGAGTCCTTGGAGTATGGAACTACATAGAGTTGTGGTTAAACTCAGAGGCTCTGGAGAGGAGCTAACTTAATTTAAATCTCAGCTCCACCACTCACTTGGGTGAGTTTTTAAATCTTTTTAGCATTTTATTTCCTTATCTATAAAATGGAGATAATATGACCAAACATTTGGTGCTATTCTGAAGATTAAATGAATTAGTACATGCTTGTAGCTGTCACTGAATAGGTACAGAGTATCAGAAAATAATAAGTAGATAATAAATCTTAGCTCTTACTGTTATTGTATTCTACAGAAGAAAACTAGTCAAGAAAAAAGAAGTTACATAAAAATATGAGTTTCAAATAGCCATAAGGGCTACAAGGAATACTAAAATGAGTGAAGTGATCAATAATAATTCTGGCTCAGAAGTAAATTAGGTGGATGTCCACGGACAGCCCCAGAATAGTTAATACTGGGACAGAGACTTGAATTGCCAGATACACCCAGACCCCCAGAGAGCAAAAAGCTTGGACTTCCCAACATAAGGAAGCACAAAGGCCTTAATTGATGTCACTGAACAACATAGGGAATTTTGTTGAACAAAAGGAAGAGAGTGAAAGAATGAGATGAACAAGATAGGCAATCAACCCACGATGTAGGGCACTGCTTTATTTTAAGGGAAAGGGAAGCCTGTGGCATATATTTAGTAGGGGTACATCTTGATCACTCTGACACAGTGAAAGAAAAAAGGCTAGCCAGGAGGCCACCCCACCGCTGTCAACAGGGTGACACCTTCATCCTCTTTTCCAAGTAGGGAAATCACTGTCTATTTGTTTATTTGGGAATACATTTGATTGTAAGTGAAGCTGGACATGTTTCCACCTATTTATTGATGTTTTATTTTTTTTTTAATTGTTGAACACAACATCAGTCTACCTCCTTAACCAACTTTAAAGTGTTCAATACCATATTGTTAATGACAGGCACGATGTTATAAGGCACATCTCTGGAACTTATTAATATTGCACAGCTGAAATTTTATACCTGCTGAATAGCAACATCTTTGTCTTTTCTCAGCCAACTCAAAAAACAAAAAACCTTTTTGTTTAGACTCCCATGGTTCTCTCTAAATTTCTATTCATGTGTGCTTTCCTTATGGGGTATAATTACTCATATGTACTTCTTCCAAAGTGTCCTACAAACTCCCTGCAGGTAGGATTTATGTGAAAAGGATTCCTGTGTCTTCAAATTTGCATTATAATTATTTGCTGAAGAAAATAATTGTATGTATTTCTCGGAATCAAACACCAAAGTGTTATAAATTATGAAGGACCTTTGGCACTGCATTGATATATTTCTTTAAATATCTACTTGGGAGTTAAATCTTAGGAAGCTCAAATTAGAGGAAGTAAGGAGACACACACAATGTATATCAAAATAACAGATTTTGGTGAAATAAAAACACTCTCTGATGTACCAAAAAAAGAAAAAGAAAAAGAAAAAATTGAGTATTTATGGATTTTTTTTAAATCAGGCAAAATGAAAGCACATATTATTAAGGCTAAAAATGCTGAGTGTCTTATAATGAAGCCCTCAAATTGTTTTGGCTGAAAATCAAATCATAAGCTCAACTAGTGCTATGTTGTACAGAAAATAAAAATAAAGAGCATAATGATGACTTCATTTTTTACTGGTTAAGTAACCAATAAGGTAGAGAAAATAAAAGAATGCTCTGTTTAAGAGAACTGAGTTGTAAACTGATCTTCTGAATTGAGAAATTTATTCAAAAGGAACAACAGGCCCAATTGTAGAGGGCTTTGGTTTAACTCCAGAAAAGAACAACCATTTCTTTACTTTTTTACTTTGTAAATAGAATGGTTTCATATTCAAGGTCTTTACGTTTTTACATATTTACTCATTAGAAGTTTTAACACAACAAGCAGGATTATTTATAAAACATGATCATCTTAGAGCAGGAACATTTCTGTTTGAAGAAATTTAAAAACTACATCTAACAGGAAACATTTCCCACTTAAAAGTTCCTTTTAAATTGTAAAAATCTGTTTGCTGAAGAATATTAGCCTGATAAATACTGATACATAGATGATCATTCTAGAAAAGTTTTCAATAAATGATTTTTATTATTGAAATTTAAGATATTATTATACATATTTGCAGGTATATGCACAAATGCTGTGCTTTATAAGTTTTTTAAAAAAATGACACACACATAAAAATTGTAGACAGCAATCATTCTGATAAGATAGTGGTTTTTAAAAATTCTCTAATTTTATTGTTTTCTTACTAGTCATTGAACCTAGGAGTGCTTTATCACTGAGTCACATCCTCATTTCTTTTTATTTTTTGAGAAAAGGACTCACTAAGTTGCTGAGGCTTGCCTCAAAGTTGCAATCCTCCTGCCTCATTCTCCTGAGTTTCTGGGATTACAGACATACTTAAAAAAAATAAAACAGATTTTTTTTCCATTTGGATGGCTATTCACACATCATCCTGCCTTTACCATTTTTTAAAGAACAAAATATACTGTAGAGACCTTTCTATATTCTCTTATTCTCTGTAATCATGTTTATAAGATTAAGAAGAATGTATAGATAGAAAAGTTGAAATCGAGACTTGTAAAATTTTCTTATCTGCTATAACTTCAAAAAATAAAGCTTATTTCCAGGGTGAAGTTTGACAGCTTTAATGATGTTTAGTCAATTGGCCTGATAGGACACAGGACTGTCACTATGCAAATAGAGTTTAAGATTACCTGAAGTCTTGATGTCTACGTATATTAGCAGCTCTCTCTGGGATGTCTGTTCTGATTATCACTAAGAGCTGCCATCCAATTTGCTTGGCAACTGGTATTTGTCATCTCCTATTATAGATAACTGTGAACATTTTGTTGGATTGCTTCCCTACTATACTGATAACCATGTTCTCCTCATCCTCTTATCTCATTCTTCTGGGAAATTTCTGGAGTATAAGTAGCAAGATGTCAATGTTTACCCTCTGTGGAGACTGTGGGGAAGTTGTAGTTTCCCAAAGTTGAGTTGATGGTCATGTTTCAGGGTTTTCTATAAAGAATATCCTACAGCGAGGCTTTATCTGCTGATAGGAACAAAAGTTTTCTAGATACAATTTCATGTTAATTATAACAACCTAGGTATCCATTGCGATGAAACCAGAATTAGACAGGCAGATAGACAAGGGTCTGATTCAGAGAATGGAGGGATTGAAATGTTAATTCCTTCAGCACCCTTCCTCTCCTTTTATCAAGAACTTTTCCCTGCTCCAACCTGTTGCTAAAGTAACCTGTCCCAAGAATTGTCCCTTCCTACAGGGAGTTGTAAAAGTTGCTAATTCATTCACTCTGGGCCCCCTTCCTGCCTGGATCACTCCTCCCTGGCCCCTCCAGCCCACCTGTTTCCCACCTTTTGGCCATCCCACCAAGCACTTCCTTGGCCTAGTCACCTCTGCAGGAAGGAGAGATAAGCGGAAGAGAGCAGAACAAAGGAAGCCTGGGATGTACAAAAAGGTAGAACACCTTCACTTCCTGCGATACCAGGATACCAGCTATGGCCCCCTTCTCCCTCCCAGAAGAAGTATATGTTACTCCTTTTTAAATGAACCGTGCTTTATATGCTTGCCTTAGCATGCTTCTCTAATGTTAAACTTCAACATACGAGGAAGCAGAACTCATCACCAATAACCAGTGGTAATACTGGTACTTCTTTTAAGAACTTAGACAAAAAGAAGGCATAACCTATGTAGTCTACATCTTTAAATTTTAAATTCCTTCCTAATGAGTCTTTCTTCTTTCATTTAAGCAAATGAAAAATAATTTCTACATTCTAATGCCACAAAGCAGTGGCATGAAATATGTGGACTGTATAAAGGAATGGTGCACTCCTTCATTTCTTTTCTCTGGATGCTTCATTCTGTCTCTTCTTTCTTGCCTACTTTCTACTTTGGGTGTTTCTTGATGCTACCCTCAAAGGTATTTGCTAGTTTTTACTCTTGCCCAAGTAGGCATATATCCACTCCATATTTTCGCCAAGGTGACCATGGACACCTTTAATTCAATATGCCTCAAAGGAGGAACATTATTTCCTACTAAAGCCATTCTCCTTGTGTATTTCCTACCATAAATGTGCTCATCTGGCCTAGAACTTCTGGAATCTTCTCTTCCTCTCCCTCCATTTCACTCTTCCATCTTGTCTTTGTATTTATTCTCTAAACATCACTCTCTCACCTCTTCATCATCATAGCTTTATTGAAGTTTCTTTTCCTTTCTGGTTTACACGATCTGAGTCACAACTAATCTTTCTGGTCATGGAAAAGCTTTTCAACTTTACATCAGAGCTTTTCCACAGTCAGCAGAGTGATCTGCCTGCCCTCAAGCATAAATCTGAGTGTCATTTTCTAGCTGAAAAGTCCTTGATGGTTTCCTATTGCAACTGCTTTTCATGGTACATGACCCCTTAATAATCTGACTCTTGACTCCAAGTTCTACTTTCTGTTTGTTACCAACTTTGCTCTCCCTTGATATATATTGCAGCAAGCCTCATAGAGGAAATGGGTTTGATCCAAGCTCTTCCACATAATGTGATCTACTTAAATTTCAGAAGCACATCTGAGTACCCTAGGCAAGGTCATTTGTTCAGCCTATACAGTGAATGTGATAACTCCCACTGTATTAACTGAAGAACCTGCATCCCAATAAAGGATATTGGAAGCTCTTAGAGAGGGAACCAGATGAACAGCCAATATCAAACAAAACAAAACAAATAAAAATAAAAATAAAAATAAATCTTCCCACTAGGCCATCAATTTTTTTTTTTTTTGTAAAGGGCCAAATAGTCAAAAAGTCTAGGATTTTTGCTGCATACAAACTTTCTCTAAATTATTCAACTTTTCATTATAACACGAGACTGCCATAGATGATACATAAGGGAGTGGACACAGTTGTGTGTGAAATTAAAAAAAAAATTCGAAGCCATATGTGAAAAACTGCAAATAATTCTAGTAGGCGATGGAAAAATGTAAACCACGATGAAGAAAGCTATGACATACAAGAAATAAAGAGTGAACTTGAAATACATTTCAGTCTCTGGGTGAGAAATTGTAAAAATATTTCACAGAAAGTAAAGCTAGATTTTGAAAATTAGTAAGCAAATTGGAAGAATCCGGTAATTATGGTAACAAAAGGTACTATTTTTACTTCTAGACATCTAAACTAGGAAAATGTCTGAAATGGAAAAGGAACATCAAAGAAGATATATCATTTTAGTATTGAAAAGTAGAAAAGGATAAATGTCAAAATTTACAAGAATAATTAAAATCAGAATGTTATGTAGTTGTTAAATAAATATGGAAATGCTATACTATGGTTTTTAGGTAAAAAAAAAAAGTCAGATACAAAAATTTATGTTCACCAACTTCCAAATGTTTAATGTTAACAATGCCTTCAACTTCTAATATAGATTTTTTTTGCTTCTTTGTGTATTTTTTCAAATTTTAAAAGAAAGACAAGTAAAGAACATAAATAAATGAAAACTAAAAACTTGCAGATATATTTTCAATCAGTTTATTAGACCATCCAATGTAAAATAATCTAAAATTTTGGATTTCTCAGGAAGAAAAAGAATATATTTAAATTCCAATTACAGAAAATAGATTTGAAATGATGCAAAAATCAATTAAAAAAACTGAAGTTAACAGGAATTTTCAAGTGAATAAAGTTCTCTTTTCATTTACTTAATTGTACTATAATATATTGATTACAGAGGGCAAAAGATGAAGAAGTCTGTGAGATCATGATACATCCTAGTACTCTCTTTTTTTTTTCTCTTCAATATAAAAATACATGATATGTGAAAGAGTTACATAATTTTTTTTAACCCAGAATCTGAAAAATCAAAATCAGTTACTTCAGAGCCTGTGCAGTAGTTTGACAGGGTTTCCCTATATAATTTAATTAAGAATTTCTTGAATTGAATAGCATCTTCTTGACCAAAATCATATCCGTATTAAATTTCTGCTCAGTAATTAATGACCATTAGTTCTGTCTTTCACACCAGATATAAAGACAAGTGAAAAGTCTCTCTATATATCCTCTTCCTTCTTTCCCCCTCCCCCAGCTTCTTTTCTATCAGGCGACATGATATGAGGATTTAATTCAGGTCAATCACTTACTAATCCACAGTGTGAACCAGAAAGCAGCATCACTGAGGGGTCTGTATCAGTATTTAAGCTTGCTTAATTTTCAAGTAAGCTTTAATTTCATCGCCTAAGACCTAAGAATCAATAATGAGGGGCTGATCTCCATAGTCACTTGCCACATAACTGTCTGCCAGAACACATTTTTCAATGGCCTGTCCATCCACTCTACTATTATAAAAAGCACACCTGCCTTTTCAGCTTCTTCAAAATAGAAGCAAGGAGTTTACCTTTTTGGATACAAAAAGTTTATTTTTTCAACTGAGCTGTTTGGAGATGATGCACAAATGGAATAGAAACAAAGTTTCATTATTCTAAGTATTACGAACAATGAAATAATTACCTAATTAATAAATACTATCACTGACTTTTGGAGACCTTTGTTTTCTAAACAATTGTTAAATATGCTTAACATAAAATGAATGCTATTATATTTAGAAGTTACAGGATTTAATGGTGAGCTGTTTTTTTTTAAAAAAACAGATTATATTTTAATAGAATGTTACAGGGTTTTGTTTGCGTGACTGTTTTTTAATTATAGCATTGCCTAACTGTGAGTTTGAAAAACATTAGAGAGATATTCTTTCATTTTAAATAATTTCTCAAGAAATCAACTATATTTTACAAATTTATTTGAACATCCTCATATACAAACATGAATGCACACATACTACATGCTTTCTCTCATCTTTTTAGACACAAAAGAAAAATAATATTAGTATTTAACCAGCCCCAGAAACATTCTGGTAAACCTGGGTTTTACTATCATTAGCAAGACATTTATGATCTGTCAGAAAATGATGCTCTCCTATATACAAGAAATCACAAAATTAAATTTGTATTTTATAAATAACAGATGGCCTTCAATTACTTTTCTGGGAATGGACTGATGAAAACAAAATTTAACATCTAGCATACTATCTAAATTCAATTCATTATAACATATTAGTTCATGGACCTATGTCTTAGAGGATACTATTAAAATAGGAACTGTTACTGATAATTCAAATAAATAAATTATTACGTAAGTGTGCAATGAACATCTGGAGTAAGAAGTCCAGGGAAATATGATATCTGGGAAGAGAGAAAAACAAAACTATAAGGTTAAGGAAGATTCAATCGAAGAGCCAGGAAATAACTAAACAAAAATTCCCCAACTTCAATATTTATATAAGGTCAAACTATCAACTTTCAAAATAAAATTCTTATCATTATAAACTGCAGTACTTCTAATTATGTTTAAATAGTCTCCTAGAATTGTGCTAAAACAAGTCTTTCTTGAATTTTGAAACTTCAACTTCTTTTAAATTAAATCATTATCATGATTTTTAAAACAGTAATGACATATGCAAAGGTTTAATGATGAAGACACTTAGCAAGAATTGATTAGCTTTTATGGTCATCTCATGTGTCATGAGGTTTAAAACACATATCCTCCATAACTGTGTTGTTTGAATATCTATTCGTATCTAATTCTAGACTCTCTTTTTACCTAAATATATCCTTCTATATTTTCATTCTTATGACAAAATTTATCATTTTGCCTCAAATTTTATTTATCAAATTTTACTAAGTGGTAAAAATATTCCTTTTCTCAAGCTTCTTTTTAAAAGTACAGAGGCATTTCTCTTGCATTTATTCTTCTACGTGATCTTAGAAATAATTTTGTATAGCTTTCTGGAAAAATCCATTGGTATTGTGATGGTGATCATAACTGTACCACACATGCATATTAAATTGGAAAATATTTCTATTTTTATGTTTTCCATCCATAATATAGCATATTTTGCCATGAAGTTTTACAATTCTTGTTTTATGGTTTTCAATAAAATGCAGTCCTTTCCTATATTTAGGTCTTGTTTTTCCCTTGTTAAATCATCCCTATATATTTGATGTGTTTATTATTGCTATTCTTTGTATTTATTGGGAAAGACACTTTTCCTTCTGTTTGCTTAGTTATTGTAAAACTCAATAACAACTATGGATCCGTATATATTTTTCTTGAATTCAGCCACTTAGCAAACTTTCGTATCAATGTTAATATTTTACTATACTATATGAAGTTTTGTAGGAATACAGTGATAGTATATATAATATGGTTTAGAACATACACCAAAATAACACTGCTGAATTTTGACACAAGCTAATACTTAAAAGATAAATAAAAATTTTAATATGTGGTAGAGAATCTTTTTGACTTCTGATTTGACATGTGAATATGAAATATGTCTCTAAACAGAGTCAATTAATTAATAGAAAACATTATTTGGGTCAGACTGTAGTTAGATTCCCCAGACAATCTGGAAACTCTCTTAATTACAAACTTATGCCAATCAAAACAACTTATTAACTAATAAAATAAATCTATGTATATGTATACTTTTTATCTAGCATAAATATAAAACTTTGCTTTTAAATTTGATTCATATTTCATAATACTGAGTTTAATTATGGATAAGACACTTAAGTCACATGATATATTGTAGTGACCTAATTTCCATACCGTTTGCTCTCTGTTTTAATTCTCTAATAGTATAGATGCTTATAGAATTTCACTTTAATTCAAATGCTAGATTAATGTATAAATCCAAACTGCACTTCTCTCTCAGGCATGTGCCACTCCTTTGAGTGACCCTCGAAGATAACTTTTAATCTGATTTAAATTTTAACTCCTTTAATATAGAATCATGAAGTTTTATTCAATTTAGAATATTACTTAAGCAATTAATGCTATTTTAAATAATTTACCAGAAAAAAAAATTAACTAGGCCATCTAGACCTCTATCTTAAACTGAAACATCTGAAATATAAAGATTGTGAGCAATGTGCAGGGCTGGAGCAAAGGGCTGGAGGCAGGGACAGAGACACTGAACAGATCTAAAGTACGTTGTAAGTTTGCATAGAATTCATCTGTCCACCTATGTCCCATAAAGACAGGCAAGAGAAGGTATGATTGGCACTCTCTTCTTATTACTATCTGAAAGTATTTTTTTGAGAGAGAGAGAGAGAGAATTTTATATTTATATTTTAGTTTTTTCGGCAGACACAACATCTTTGTTTGTATGTGGTGCTGAGGATCGAACCCCGGGCCACACGTATGCCAGGCGAGAGCACTACCGCTTGAGCCACATCCCCAGCTTCTTATTACTATCAAATTACCTGTTATTTATTTATTTATTACTTTTGTAGAAACAGAACATACCCACACAATGTGTACAAATCATATTTAGGATTAATATTCATAAACTGACAACCTCATGTTACTATTGTTTAGGTGATAGGAGAACCATATTCATATGTTGTTAAAAGTGCACACAAGATGGAAATGACAAATTTAAACATATTTTATGTTATTAATCTGTGAAGTCAGCATATAACTAATAAATCAGATGGTCCTCAATAAATAATTTTATATTTTTGAAAAATCAAAATATAAAAAATATATACATATTAGCAATGACTTTCATAGCTTTTGGAAAACTGTACTTTGTGGAGGTAGAATAATTAACATATTAGCAAACAATTTAAATAGCATTTTTTCCATATATTTCTCTATTTAGCATGTATATTTTTGTTTAAACTTGAAATTCTAATTGAATAACTTTTATAATCAGTCATAAAATATTACTTTGTGTTAGCTGCAGGCATATGAATTAGAGCAGGTTACTTTTTAGTTACAAGTGGATAAAATTTCTACAGTACTGATATCCTTTTTATTTGTGACTTAGTATTATACATTGTTTTTCTTTGCATTGATTTTAAACTATATCAACGCTTTAAATGTGTAAACTATAACATGCTCTAAATTATATCACTTCATAAATACATCAGGAAAACATTAATGCTCAGTTAATAAAGCTAGCACATTTTGCATACTAACAATGCATTTAATTAGAAAATACAGATTACTTATTCTAAGAGGCTTTATCAACCTTAAGTAAATAAGTATAAACACATAGTGTATAAACACATTCATACCTTATATCATATTCCTGGTTGTCATCCTTAAACATTCAGTTGTACTGCTATTGACAGTAAAAGATATAATCAGCATTTGGGTTTTATCTCTCATATTTAAATTTCCTATGCATATTAGCATAATCTGTTTTTCACTTAATAATTACCATACAAAAAATTAGATCCCACTGGTACAGTATAAAAAGAGTATTTGTTATATGAGGAACCATTATAGGGAGAGGTATTTTAAGAGTTAGATATGACTATAGAGGAAAAAAAATCCAGTTAACCCATTACAATTATTGAAGCTCAAGATCACACAATTAATTGGCAGAATAGTAGATCTTGCTATTATAGTACAAACACTCTAAAATAACATGAATAAAACTGTCATGCCCTACTTTGGGATATGAAAACCTTTTGAAGGTGGCTAATTGTACCACAGATATATAGGTGCTGGCTCCCCTATTTGTCTTGGTCACAGGTGGGGGGAGTGGGGTGCAGAAATTCAGACACAGAGGAATGGGGATTGCCTTTAACCTACCAAGATGTGAAGACTGCAGGAGTCTAGAGAGCTCCTTGCCTCTAGCAGTTCAGAAAGTCATGTTGCTACAGATGTACCTTTGGGTAGTGGTATATGCCTACAATGGTATGTTATTCAGCCTTAAATCAAAGAAACCCTGTCATGTGTGACAACACAAATGAATTATGAAATAAGGAGAACAAATACTGCATGATTCCCTTTACATAAGGTATCTAAAATTGTCCAGCATAAGCAGAAAGTCATAGAAGCAGAATAAAAAGGTGGTTGCCAGGGCTGGAAGGAGAAGAAATGGGAAATTGAAGGAATGGAAAGTTTCTAATGTGAAAGAGAAGAAGTTTAGAGGTCTACTCTAAAGTATAACTCCTCCAGTTCATAATACAGTACTGTGCATTGTAGTATAGTTAAAGAGAATAGATATAAAGTTGTATTCTCACCCCATCCCCAAAAAGCACACAAGGAACACATGGAATTTTTGGAAATGATGATTATCAAGGGTGTATTTCCAAACTCATAGATGTGTATATTAAATGGCACAGATTTTCACACATCAATTATACTTCACTAAAGCTAAAATAAAAATGACGTTGCTATATGTGATAACGAGTTTCTGTAGTGCTTCCTGATTTTGTTGTTGTTGTTGTTTACCATGAGCTACTCTTTTTTATAGACTACAACTGCATTATGTGCCTAATGATAAAAAAAAGTGAAGTACAGATGAGTGAATTGAGCCATAAAGAGCTTAAGAAACTTATCCCAGGCAGCAATACTGAAAAAAAGCCAGAAGCAGAATTTTGACCCTGGTACAGTAGGGTTCAAAATTTCCATTGATCCTTAAAATATCATAGATCCATATTCAATAATCTACACTACTGTATGAGTTAAAATTTTAAATAGCTACACCTTTCCATTAAAAGATTAGCATATATAACTTTAAATATGTGAAATACTTTCCTGAAGAAATTAAAAAAATGAATAAATTTTGTTTTTGTTTAGAAAAGTAAGTAGCTTGAGGATTTTTCTTTTGTATCAGAGAGAAGAAAGTCAAGCAACAGTAACAATGAACAAAAAAGCAAACACAAGATATCTATAAGTTAAAATTACATTAAAAAATTTTAATAGCAACAATTTTAAATGTTTGTGATATTATACACATAGTATACTATTCTACTGGGAAAGAATTTCTACCACAGTAACATGTTTAAGAATATACATGCAAACTCTAACACTGCATATTTATTAGGAGTATACTTCAATCAATTCACTTAATGATACTAGTGTTACCTTTACAGAATGACTATTTCCCATTTCATAAGCAGTATTTGTGATTTTTCTGTTTATTATCAACAGCTTTTCTATTGTGCATAATACAATCATCTCTAACCACATCACCTTTGTGCTCTTCACAAAATGTTTTAGTCTCCAAGAATGATAGTCTTTTTCTCTGAAGGCTAAAATTCCTGTTTTTAGACTGCAGGAATCATTTCAACTCCTTATTTCTTTGCTTCATGCCTAAGAAGTAATTCAAAATGTTTCCTTCCTAAATCTGAGACCCAATGTTGATGTTGGCATCATTCCTGCATTATCCTTAGCTGAGGATTTCATATAAATGCACATACTACTAGACTACTGAATTAAACTCTTTTGATGTGTGAACAAGGGATGTACATTTTGAATATTTCCATGTGTTTCTTATACAGAAACATATCTGTTTGAGAAACACTATCTCTGTGTTAGAAGCCTTGAGACTCAAGACCTGAGATTTTGAATGTGTAGTCATTACACTGTAAAATGCCAAGGAGGAACAAAGTAAGAAAAGTCTCTGGATCCATGGCTAAATCAGCTCATTTGTATTTAGGAATAAATAGAACAAATAAAAGGGTATGTTAGAAGGAGAGACACTGGGTTAAAAGTGGGATGGGTGCTAAGTTGCTGTTTCTGGTTCTTTTCTTTCCAATCTGTTTTTCTTTGGGCAAGTTAGTAAACTTTTCTATGATAAAATTTAGGATATAGTACAAAAATATCTCATCAATAAACTCTTATGTGTATATGTGTTAAATTACTTGGTGTATAATGCCTAAAACTAAATACTCATTAAATATTTCTGTTCATCATATTCATCCTTCCATTCATGCACTCAATTGGATCTTCCTTTAAAATGTGTTAAGCACTGTGCTGTTACCAAAATCAGTGATGAGTATAGTATACGGTTCTACTGGGTAAGAGAACAACTTGGGGATGCAACTCAGTGGCAGAACAGGTGCCCACCATGCACCTGTTCTGTTCTCATAGAGACTTGTTACTGCAGACATTAACCAAATAATCACACATATTAAATACATATGTGATAAATCTAGAAAGGAGGTAGGTAGAGTTATAAGAATACAGGATAAGATAATCTGGGAGAAGACCATGTTTTTTCAGAAAAAAATCTGAATGAAGAATATGAGCTAAGGGGGTTGGGACAAAGAAAGCAGCATGCTTCTGAGCCCTGGGGTTTCTATAAAAATCTTTTGTTTTGGTGGCCATATTGGCTGGCTTTTTCTGATTTTGGTCTCTCCAATCTGTTTGTCTTTGGGGAAGTTAGTTAACCTTTCAATGTTTAAATTTATTAAATCATACTTCATTTCCTACATTGCTATGGTAGATAAGGATCCATGTAACGCAACCTCTGGTAACATTTAATGTGATTTTTAATTCAATGAAGTATTTCTCAGTTATAATTATATTTTATATAATTTATATAATCACTTGCTGATCTTTAATATATACTAAATAATATATATTAATATATTGTGTACACACACACACATATCCACACACACATACATACATCAGGTCTGTTTCCCTAAGAGAATCAGTGGTGAGGCTGGGTATAAATAGCAGTGCTTTCTAGAACTTCCTCAAAAATTCCAACTTTTGTCCAGAGTTGAAAACCAGTGTTCTAGCACACATCTGGGTGTATAAAGATGACAAATTGTTTTAGAAACTTCATATTTAGAAAAATCGTGGACTGATTAATTTATCTTCTCCAAGAGGCAAGTAAACAAATTGAATGTTATTAAAATTATTTTGATTTACATTGATGTTTTGGAAATCCAAATAAATACTTAGATTTAGTGATTTCTTACAAATTATCTTTTTGTTTCCCCTAAAGACTCTCCTAAAGAGAGTTTGCTTTTATTCCAAATTACTAAAACAGGGATTTAAAAATGTGTATTTGAGTATCCTTTCCTTCATAGCAAGACTTTAGGCATAGTATGTTAGCACTTAGAATTCTCTGTGTGTTCTTGAATTTAAACACTAAATATTTTAAAAATTAGATGTCTAACCTATTTTTCAGAAAACATGCATTTAGCTATATTTATTATGAATTTCAAAAGTATTAGTTTTCTGTAAGTGACATAAAGAACAAATTTCTTCATACACAAGAATGTTTCAAAAAATCCAAGTATAGACTTCAAACCCAACACAACCAAAATGTAGATTGTTTAAACTTTTGGGAGATTTGTTAAATGTTTTATATGAAGTATTATATAGTGTTATAATCTGCATGGATTATATGGATCAAAATAATATTTGTGCTTGATAAATCATATTTTATGATATCATGTGACCTTCAATTCCGAGCTAATGATTAAGGCATTACATTTCTTTCTCCAAGAAAATGAAATCCAGGTTTTTACCACCCTTCCTTAGTGCTTTAAATATTGTGAATGTATTTTCCATACTTCCATTGTTTGTTTAATGAGTTGATTATTCAGTCCCCATTTCTGTAGGCTCCCAATACCCATCTCTAGGCTGAGTCCAGGGCTCATCACTGTGTCTGGGGAATGTCACCATAGACCATTGGCCTGGACTTTTCATGTCCTCAAGTCCCTTAACTTTGGCCATGTGCACACACACTTCCTCCATTATTTAATACTGAAGCTTTCTTCATTGCTAATCACCTAAAATAACATATTTGTATTTCATCTCATTCCAAAAGACGTTTGAAGGAAACAGAGACCATCTGCTTTCTGTATCCAACTGAATGATCCTGGTTATCAAACTACTAATTTAAACATGATTATTATTTATTATTGTACCTATAGAAGAAGTACAATAATATAATAATATACTACTTTGTTTACCCAATTAAATACACACACTTGATATTTTGCTTTTGTCTATAATTCTGTCTTGTTAGTGGCAATATTCTGTGAAAAAAAATACTGATAAATAAACATCTCCACAGACTTAATGGTCTCTCTGTATTGTGAGTAATATTCTAATTAAGGGAATTCTTCAACACCTCTTTAAAGCTTCTTGAAAGAACGTAGTTTCCTTATGTCACACACAGATGAAAAGACTTGCTGATAATTTTATTCATTCACATCTCATTATATGGTTTAGAAATGTCACTACTTATTTAAGATGTGAAAGAAGTAACAGTGATTTGAAGTCAAATTTAGTCATATGCAACTTGAAACATTAAAAAATATCAAATACCATAATATTTCTATTCAGAAATGCTTTTATAATATGCTTAGATTCAATATTATTTACCACTATTGTTAAAATACAACTCAGAACATAAATAGGTCTTAATATTTCATTTGACTTGACTGTAACTAATAAATCATTGTGCAAAAGATACATGAATTATATTTCCCTTACTGGATAGTTTCAGATGTTTGAAAGGGCAAAATGGCAAAGATTCAGTGATTGATTCTTCATTTTTATTTTGACCTTCATTCAAAAATCAAAAACAGTTCTCTGTCACCTTTTTTGACCTATAACTTATCACTTCAGGTTTTCTCTGTGATAACTAACACACATTTAAATTCTGTAAGCAAATCAATCTACTTAATGCCCTATGATCAGCTGAATAATTTATATATGTCTTCCCCACAGTGCTAATCAGCCCTGTATAGGTCAGGAACTGTAGCTCCACTTCACATTTTTAAAACATCTTTAATTGTGTTCAGACCTCAGTTTATATAATTAAATACCACATATATATGTTCTTTACTTTTAGGATGAATAAAATATATAAGTAGAAATAAACCCTTAAATTATTTTCAAAAGGTATGGTAAATTCAAATTTCACATTTTATTTTAAAACCACCAGGAATTAAAATACTCAAGATGCAAAATTTGAAATTTCTAGAATATGGACTACACAGTTTATCTTCCCAAAGAAATGGTAAAAGGGAAATATCCTAGAAATATACTAGGATTTAGTCCTAGTATATAGTCCATATAGCTTAAAATTCTTTAGTATATATAGTTTAAGAAATATTTTTGGTATAGAATTTTCTTAAGAAATGAAAAGGTAAGAGAAATGGTAGGGCTCCTTGTATGGGGGAAAAAAACTTTAAAACAGATTGATTGTTTCATTAAAACAGATTGATATTTAACCCCCTCACTTCTTGTATGATCAACTGATTTCAGACAAGATTATTGTTCAGTGCTGGAAGGGTCATGGCTGGCTGGTGAGCCAGCCAAGACCTGGAGGAGAGGCCCTGGTGTGCAGCTGGTAGTTAGTGTGCAAGTGCCAGCCCCCAGGCGCTCCCCTCTTGGCTGCCCAATTTGTGTCTTCAATTCTACTTTATCCACTCAATATCCTGGTATCTTTAGATCTTCCTTCCACTGCTAAACTCAGATATAATTTCTTATCTGCAGAAAATACTGAGTGCAGCTTTATTCTTTTTATACACTGACACCTCTCTCTCTCTCTCTTTCTCTCTGTCTCTCTCTCATTTTAGATTTAATAATTTATACTGACATTGTGACATGGACCCAAGTGACCACCACTAACTGCCCTTTTATTCTGAAGTGTTTTTGACAAAAGCAATGTCCCTAGGTGTATCTTTTGCATTTTTGCTAAGGAAGATACGTTGAACCTGTTCTTCAAGCCTTCTTGATAAGAGAATATATGGGTAGATGCCATAGTAGTGATATAATACAAACCTGGTATCAAGACCTGTGAGGGGCTTACAAAAGATTGGGGTAAAGTTTATTTGTATCAATAATTACAATAGACAGCAGTCAAGTTAATAGCCTGAAATAAGTATTTAAGAGAGGTGCTCTCTAATTACACTACTTACTTGGTGTATCAAGAGGGACAATAGTTATTCATTTTGTTACCAATCAAGTAAAAACCTGCTTTTACATGCATAATTGATATGGGAAGAAAGAATAAAAGAAAGTAAAAAGAAATTATTGATTTCTTTCAACTTTTTCACTTGAAGATTTATGTAACTGTAAACTAAATTAGAGCAACAGTAAACAATGTAAATTTTAGCCCCATCCAAACCCAAACTTAATTTGAATAAACTAATTTAGATGTGGCTTGAATTATAATAACATTAATTTAGGGCTGAAATAAATACATTATGTTTTCTATTTTTCAGGAACAGATTTATAACACCTAAAGTTTGGTATAATACACTCTCTGTAGAACATCATCTGACCTGAGTTTTAAATCAATGAGTATTTTGCTACAACTCAAATATAACAAGCTGAATTCAGGGTTTTTGCTTTTGATTTAAAAATGGTTAGTCTCCTGCAAAGCTAACTTTCTAAGCCTATTTTCCTCAGATCGCAGTTAGTACCATAGTACTAATAATTCTAAATGAAGTAATACAAAAATAAATGATATTAAACAAATAAGACAAAATGTTGTCAGAGCTATGATGACACTCTTTCCAACCTAATATTATAGGACTCCGCTTATTCCCAAGCCCAAGTACTACAGCAGGCTTCTCTCCCTACTCCTACACAGGGCTGCAGAAGCCTTGCTTTTTCTCCCTCCCAAACTGCTCTACTCATGCCAGAGTTCTAGCCTCTCAAAAAAATTTGGAAACAGAAAAAAAAAAAATATATATATATATATCTATACATATATATATATATATATA
>NW_026000142.1:7527751-7534571 GCF_001458135.2 Marmota marmota marmota
TGCAAATTGAGATATTTCATATTAGAAAAAGTTGTTAAATATTTATGTCCAGTTTGGTTATGTGAAATAGGCATCTTTATTCCTTACTAGCTGTTGTATGTCGACTGTAATAATTTCACAATCTATATTAAGAATCATAAAAATGCTTATCCCATGAACTAATTAACTGCACTTCCAGGAATGGATTACAAGGAAAAACTCAGAGATGTGCAAAAAGGATAGACCTACAAGAGGGTAATTGACAGTATCTTTTCATAACAAAAAGAAAGCCTAAAAACCCAGGATTAAATACTAAATACCCAATCCACATGTACATATATGGAATATATATTCCATTAAAATATCAAATTTGCAGTGGATATTTAATGAAATAAGAAAATCATCATGAGTGTTATAAAGCAAAAATTGTGATATGAATTTCTGAAATTTAAAAGAAATTTAAGTGATTAATTTATTTTTCAGCCATGTATGAACACCAAGTATGTAACAGATGTTGAGTAACAAATGAATAAGGCCATCCCTGATGCCTCAAGGATTTCACATTTTAATCATAAAGGTAACAGTCATATAAACAATAAGATACAAGAAGTTACACCCAAGAAATCATTACTAGTACTTTGAAACCAGTATGTACTGAATGCACAGAGGTACTAAGGAAATGAAATCAAGTATTGTTAAGTACTGCTACAAGTCAGGGAGATGTTTGAGGTAAATCTTGACAGGAGACCATATTTAGATTCTGTAAATCCTCTTCCCTTATACTTCTGGATGAATGTTGACTATCTCCCACTTTGAAGAAAATATTACATTTTATTACTTATAACTATCCTTTCCTTTCTGTGTGATTACCTCTGACTATATAAACCCCATACCAACTTACCTCACTTATAGGAGGATTTTCACAGCCTTATGATCATAGACTTATGAATTATCAAATTATATAGTTTATGAAATGATGCAATAAGAATCATGCTAAACATTACATTACAGTATGCACAATTACAAGTCAGTGATAAGGAATTTTCTCATCTAAAATCATTTTAGTAATTTTGGATCTTGCTTACTTGCTTAATTCTAAGGTCTAATGTGGATACTAAAAACCTATTTCTTATATATACCTGTTAATGTGTTTTCCCATTAAAGCCTCCAAATGAGGCACAGGTACCAAAGCAAAAAATGGTGTGATACAGGATACAAAATATAACTGAAAGTTGTATCTATTATTTGATTTTAGTTTTTGATATGTCTAGGTTCATGTAGAAATTGGGAGTTCTGAAACAGTGGGCTTGACAAAGATGTTGAATGAACTGACCATTTGATCAAACATGGAAAAGCAATAGGCCAGGAGCAGTCGGTATCTGGAACAGACAATTCCACCAAAACATTACGGACTTAATGAAAAAAGAGTACCCAGGTGCTGCTCTTAACATAGGCAGATTTAGGAGGGAGGAAAAGAGGTAACACAGAGGAAACTTGACACTGTTAAGAACAGCAACATGGACTTGTTCAGGGCTTCTGGGTAGGGAGAAGACTCTTGAGAATGCAAAAGCCACTCAGACAGTTATTTCTTTATTCCTTCATCTTCTACCTGCCAGATTTTTGTTTATCTTTTCAAGGCCAGCACAACTGTAAATGTCTGTCAGGACTTTCTTGGTGGTCAGCTCAGAGTAATTGATCACTCATTGTCAGTGTCCTCAGAGTACTTCAAACACGCCTCTCTGATAGCCCAATTATCCTGATTTATGGCTGTTATGTCACTGTATCTCTTTCAAAGATAGGAGCTCATCAATGACCAAGGGACCCAATCATATGTACCTCTATCTCCCCGTGGTAAGACAGAATCCAGCCCAGAGTTCAGTAAAATGTGTGTACAATAAAGAGAGGGGCTCAAAGAGCACCATCCCTAATGCTGATACCACTAATATGCTTGTAACAGATTAAAATGGGTCCAGGGAGAGAAAAATCGCTTTGCAGGAAAGATGAAATAACAAAACACTAAAAATTGATCTTTCCTTTCTAGATGAATTAATATGATAAAAAATAATAAGAGAAATATTGAAGATATTTACACAACCCTAAGAACAGTTTTATTTCAGCTCTCAAAGGTGTGGATGTAAGTAGGTTGGTAGGGGTCACTGTAAAATTTTCAATGTAGGGAATCATTCAGAAAGATACTGATGTTATAAAATGTCTTAAAAGCATATAATTAAATTAGACTAAAGGACTCCTTAAGTCTGGTTTAATTCTGCATTCTATTAACTAAAAATTTCTTCCAAGATTTTCTGCAGCTCTATTATAGCAATAAATTTTTGTTCATCAATGAAGACTCTGCTGTGCTTCACTTTTGAAGACATTTAAGCATCTCGATAAACTGCAGATTAAATTATGTGGTTTATGATGTTAGTGTTAAGTGCACTTTATTGGTTTATAATATTTTGAAACTTGGTGATTTGTGTGTAATGTCTCTTCTGTCCATTAACCAAACTTTGACTAAGAAAGAAAATTTCCTGTGCCCATTAACCAACAGAACTATAACACACACACACACACACACACACACACACACACACACACATACACACATGCACTCACATGCACACACGATAGACATATACCATGATAGGTATGCAAAGATCTTCAAAATGGAAATAACACACCAAGTTTCCTTTAAAATTGCTACTTCTATGCTTAAAGGAATAAAATGCTTTATGTGATCATGATGCTATTAGGAATAGCTTGTCACCCATCTATCTCATCAAGAGACATTTGACATCAGTCCAATGTTTAGGATGAGCCAAGCATATATCTGAATTCAAATTCAAAATCCTACAGCAGTGGTGGTAAAAGAAACCTACCATATAAACCCCTGAAAGTCATAATCTTCATCACTTTCATCGCATGCCCTAAGTATCTTCAAAAAAGTCATTTTTAAAGTACAAGAGACAGAATGAGAATATTTCTAAAGCCTATTTGCCATACTGCTTGCAAAGAATTTCATTTGAATAAATTTACACTAGTTCTTTTTACCTGCAATAATAAATTTCAGCTCATTTCACAGCTGTATCCATATAGCAGTCCACACTGAATATATCAGCTTAGCTGCTTGCAGACAAATATAATGAGGCAGGCAAGTTTTCATTTGGTCTCTTTCTGGGAAGAAAGGGAAAACTACAGCTGGAATGCAAGTATCCCTGTACAGGACATTGCAAAAGTCAGCATTTCTATTGTTGATAAATTTCAATTCAAGAAATTATATCAGCTCACATGCTTGAAAGAGAATCCCTGAAATTAAAGGTAGACTGCAATACTGTGTCAAGACACAGTGCAAATGGTCAGACAAGGGAGGTTGAACAGCAATGAAGAACTTTAAAGAGAAAGTTGAAGAAACCTGGGACTGTGTAAGAGAGGGAAAAGACTGTGTGTGTGTGTGTGTGTGTGTGTGTGTGTGTGTGTGTCTGTCTCAGAGAGAGTGAAAAAGAAAGAATGCACTGTGGGGTATTTTGGGAGACATAAAGGTAAAAGAAGATTTATGATGTTCAGTGTAAACTCCTGTTTTATTTTCAAGAATATCTACAGTAAAAATCTATATAACTTTTTGAAAAGGAAAGAAAAAAAGATATCAATACACTGAAACTGAACATTGAACTGGAACTTAAATTAACACTTCATATTTTAATTTGGTATATATGACAGCAGAATGCATTTTGATTCATTATATACAATTGCAGCACAACTTTTCATTTCAGTGGTTGTACATGATGTAGCATCACATCATATGTGCAGTCATACAGGTACCTAGGGTAATGGTGTCCATCTCATTCCACCATCTTTCCTGTCCTCATGCACACTCCCCATCCTCCCTCCCCTTTGCCCAATCACAATTCCTCCATTTTTCCCACACCTACCTCTCCCCATTATGGATCAGCATCCACTTATCAAAGAGAACATTCAGCCTTTGGTTTTTGGGGATTGGCTTACTTCACTTAGCATGATATTCTTCAACGCCTTCCATTTATCTGCAAATGCCATAATTTTATTCTCTTTAATGCTGAGTAATATTCCATTGTGTATATATACCACAGTTTCCTTATCCATTCAGCTATTGAGGGGCATCTAGTTTGCTTCCACAGTTTAGATATTGTGAATTGAGCTGCTATGAACATTGATGAGGCTGTGTTATTATAGTATGCTGATTTTAGGTCCTTTGGGTATAGACCAATGAGTGGGATAGCTCAGTCAAATGGTGGTTCCATTCCAAGTTTTCTAAGGAATCTCCATACTGTTTTCCACATTGGTTTTACCAATTTGCAGTCCCACTGGCAATGTATGAGTGTTCCTTTTCCCCTCACATCTTCGCCAACATATATTGTTGTCTGTATTCTTGATACTGCCATTCTGACTGGAGTGAGATGAAATCTCATTGCATCATAAAGCAATATGAGGATATCCTTGTATTTGATAATAAGGCAATAAATTCTTTAGACAAAAAAATATTATTAATATGTCACATCTGAAGAAAGTATAAGAATAAATTATAAAATCTCAAGAACACTATTAAATTCTCAGTCAATATACTAAATAGTTTAAATATTTACCAAAATACAAATCTGTAATCACTTACTGTATTTTCCTATGCTCGTTAGAAAGCATTAAATTCAAATTTCTGTCATCAACTATTATTACAACCTAAAATGCTAATTAAAACCTTTGAGACTTACTCTTCACAAAACCAAAAAATATTTAATCTTGGCTTCTTCAATTAAATGTATATTGGAAGTATATCTTAAAATATATTATAGAAAATTTCATTTTTGTGTACATCACAACTAAAAACACCAAGATAGATGCTCCTGGCTTTAAGTGTTTAGTAAAAATGAGGTATAGGTCATATAAACCTCTGGCACCTCAGTTTCCTTTCACTAAAGCAGAGGTGTATTACTTCTTGCTCTATATTAATTAAGTAACTATGAGGAATTAGTAAAAGAACATGCAGGCATGAGTGCTTGGAGAATTATTTAGTACCAGGAGACCACAAGGAGATGTTGTTATTCCATCCAGCAATTTAAAAAAAACAAAAGGGTGACTTCCAGAATGGACTAACATTTGTATACATAGTTTCTCTGCACATTTTAAATAAAAGTGATAAAGTCATCCTGCTTCTTGAAATCATCACCGGTCTCTTACCGAAATTATTATTTTTCTTTATTGAAGCCATCACTATCTAATCACACAAAAATCCAACAGGAGCTTCTACACATCCTAAAAAGTGTGCTCATAATTTTTTTCAGATTTTCCTCTTAAATGTTCTTTTATTCCTATGACATATGTTCCCTGAGAACATTCTTATATTTTTTAGCTACTTGGATTCTAAATAAGTTTTCTTGAATGGCAATTGCATACTAACTGAAGTTCCCAGAAAATATCTGGATTGTTGCTGTTGGAATTTTAAAATTCATGGCCCAAATAATCTATCATTTTCTCAAATGATAAATATAATCACCGTAAATTGCCATAAGATCCAGCATTACTTCTTCTCGTAAGTATATATTCACAAGATATGAAAGTATATGACCACCCAAAAACTCATCAACAAATGTACATAGTAGTATTATTCCAAATAGCCAAAATGTGGAACTAAGCCAAATTTCCACCAGCTGATGAAAACAAAATGTGGTATACTGATAAAGTGGTAGCATATTCAGCAATAAAACCAAGGATATATTGAGATAAGCTGCAATATGGATGAACCTGGAAATCACCAAGTCAAGTAAAAGCCATTCACAAAGGTATAATTCCATTCATATGAAGAGTCCAGAAAAGTCAAATCTATAGAGACAGAGAGTACATAAGTATCTGTCTAAGTCATCACGTGATGGCTCAGGGATACAGGTTTGCTGTAAGGAGAAATGAAAATGTTCTAGAATTGACTGTGGTGATGGATGCACAACTCTCTGAATATACTAAAAGCCATTGAACTGTACACTTTAAGTAGGTGATTGCATAGTATGAATTATATCCAATAAAGCTGTTAAAAGAATGGCTCTCTAGTAGCAATCCCAAGTACTTAACACATGGCCAACAAAGGGAATTCATTTATATAAAACACAAATGGCACAAGAGTCATTTTTTCCTGTAATTTTCATATTTTTCATATAATACTCAAATTAAGTTAGCTTTGAGATAATGCTGTCCAGGTGGAAAATTACTTCAAGAAGATTGATCTTGAAAGCTCTGAAAACTTTCATCATGATTCAGTACATCATAATGCTCATGATTCTGCAGTGCTTGATCAACCAAGGTTGAAAACCCACCCTGTCTGCTCCGTAATATTTATTCTCTGCTTTTGGAACTTTCACAGCTGAAGCAGTTCAAAACTAGGTCTCTTATAAAACAAGCCAAGGGAGCTGAAGAAGTTACATTAAATCTTACAGTAAGAGACAAGGAGAGAAATGTATCTTAGCAGCAGTCAAAGCTTTCCTTATGAATTATTTGATTCCATAAATCCAAATCCATTTTGATGACTCTCCCATTAAAGAGATGCAGTCACCACTGTAAACTGTCAGAAGGAGCTGTTTTATAGAGCAACTGAACCTCGTGATCTTTGTTGCATTTCCGTGACGTCCTTATCAGCTCAGGGGCAGCAGATGCATTGGTCCTATCTCCTCTCACCCCACAGGCCCATGAACTAATGACAAATGAAGCACAGTGGATGCAGAAGGGTGATGGCTAGAAACATGGCTAATCAGATACTTGTATTTGAACATGGTGTTCCACATACTCTCATGGAGTTATTCTCTAAAACTAAAAAAAAAAAAAAAAG